>NC_073378.1:110509958-110813291 GCF_028641065.1 Leucoraja erinaceus | reverse complement strand
TAGGCCCTTCTGCCCAGCTTGCCCCTGGCACACCAACTATACTAGTTCCACCTGCCTGCATTTGGCCCATATCCCTCTAAACCTTTCATTTCTATGTACCTGTCCAAATGTATTTTAAATGTTATAGTATCGGCTTCAAATATCTCCTCTGTCAAGTCAAGTCAAGTTTATTCGTCACATACACATACGAGATGTGCAGTGAAATGAAAAATGGCAATGTTTGCGGACTTTGTGCAAAAAAAACTACAAACAGAATGGAACAGAAACACATATTCACATATTACATATTTGTGGGAGGAAAAAAACCCCAGCAATTTAAAAAGGACACACAACAGTAGAATGGTACAGTAAAGTTAGTCCCTGGTGAGATAGGAGTTTACAGTCCTAATGGCCTCTGGGAAGAAACTCCTTCTCATCCTCTCCGTTTTCACAGCATGGCAACGGACGTGTTTGCCTGACCGTAGCAGCTGGAGCAGTCCGTTGCTGGGGTGGAAGGGGTCTCCCATGATCTTGTTGGCTCTGGAGTTGCACCTTCTGATGTATAGTTCCTGCAGGGGGCGAGTGTAGTTCCCATAGTGCGTTCGGCCGAATGCACTACTCTCTGCAGAGCATTCTTGTCCTGGGCAGAGCAGTTCCCAAACCAGATCGTGATATTTCCGGACAAGATGCTTTCCACAGCCGCTGAGTAGAAGCACTGGAGGATCCTCAGAGACACTCAGATCCTCTGAGATGTGGGACTCCCAGGCATTTAAAGCAGCTCACCCTATCCACAGTATCCCCATTTATCTTCTGGCAGCTCATTCCAATATACCCACCACTCAGTTGCCCCTCAGATTCCCATTAAATCTTTCCCCTCTCATTAAACCTATGTCCTTTGGCCCCATGATTTCCCTACTCTGGGTAAAAGATTGTGCATCTACCCTGTCTATTCCCCTCATGATCTTATACACCTCTATATGATCACCCCTCATTCTCCCACTTGTTTCTGTGAGCTTAATCTCCTCTCCCATCAGGCAAGAGTTACAGAAGTGTGAAAACAAATACCTCCAAATTCAGGTCAGTTTCTTCCCAGCCGTTATCAGGCAACTGAACCATCCTACCAACAACAAGAGAGCAGTCCTGAGCTACTATTTACCTCATTGGAGACCAATGGACCATCTTTAATCAAACTTTACCTTGCATGAAACATTATTCCCTTTATCATGTATCTGTACACTGTGGATGGCTCGATTGTAATCATGTATTGTCTTTCTGCTAACTGGCAAGCATGCAACAAAAGCTTTTTATTGTACCTCGGTACTCATGCCAATAAACTAAACTGAAAAACTAAAACTACTCTGACAGATTTAGAGGATTTTATTTTGCAATACAGCCACATGTAACCAGAGACTCAGTGAACAGTAAGTGGAGCTGGTGGCCATCATTGCTGCACAACTCAATTAACTAGTTTGTGAATGACACCTCGGGTCAAGTGCTGGCCAATCAAAGCAGGCTGCCAATAGTGCAAACAGTGCCGAAGGTAACCTGGCCACTATCCTATATGCATAGGAAGGAACTGCAGATGCTGGTCTATACCGAAGATAGACGGACACAAGCTGCTGGAGCAACTTAGTGTCAGGCAGCAACTCTGGAGAAAAGGAACAAGTTGATTTTTTGGGTTTCCATAAGTTCACAGGGTTTGATGTGATTGAGCCCAGGTTATTAAGAGACCCAATAGAGGAGAGTGCTGGGGTCTTCACAAAGATCTTTCTACTGAAGAGTAGCCAATGCTGCTTCTTCATTTAAGAATGGTAGAAGCAGATACAACAGTGCCGTTTAAGCGACTTTTAATTAGACACATGAATATGGAGTGCAAGGATCATGTGCATGCAAAAAGGAGTAGCTTAATTTGGCACCTTGCTCGGTACAGGCCAATGGGCCTGCTCCTGTGCTTCCTCTTTTATACCCTAAAGAAAATTGGGATAATTGGAATAAGGAAATTATAGGTCGGTGAGTTTAACATCAGTGGTAGGAAAGCTATTGGAGAGAATTCTTGTGGAATAAATATACAAAGTGCTCCGTGTCCATATTGGCCTTTAAGTTGATGATGTGGGCAACGGGAGATCAGATTTCTCACTTTGTCATTTAAAATGCCCAAAGGGAATGCAAGAGACAAATATTCAAAATGTAAATTGTAAAGACTGAAGAAGAAAAGACACAGAGTGCTGGAGTAGCTCAGCAGGTCAGGCAGAATCTCCTCAGAACATGGATTGATGAAGTTTTGGGTTGTAACTGAAGGGTCCCCACCCAAAACGTCACCTATCCATGTTCTCCAGGGATGCTGCCTCATCCGCTGAGTTACTCCAACACCTTGTGTCTTATTTTTTGTAATGCAGCATCTGCAGTTCCGACTCTAAGATTGGGGAAGAATAACTTGACAGTGGGGAACACTGAAAGTGGAGCATTACAAATGCAGTGAAGATTCCCTCCAGCTACATGAAAAGGAAACAAATTTGTACTTGCCCAGCACATTATCACATGGCACAAAATATACGAGAACTGATCATTTCCTTTCATCAGAGAGTGCAGAAACATGCCCTGCCTCCCTCTGTATCCCAATCGACCACCAATTTACAGAAATCTTATTTTATTCTTCCCACAATCATATAAACTCCAAGATTCGATTCCTCGCCGCCACACACTGGACAATTTACGTGACCAATTAACCTTCCAACCCATAAGCCTTTGGCACATGGGAGGAAATTGGAGCATGTGGAAGAACCCACTGGGCGAACGTATAAATTCCACACAGACAGCACCCAACGCCAGGATTGACCCTGGGCTGCTGGAGTTGCGAAGGAGTGTCTCTAGAACGCAAAACATAAAAAGTAGCAGGTATAGCCCATGGGCCTCTCAAGCTGCCTCATTTTCAACATGATCACACCTGACCTGGAATGGTTTCACTTGCCAACACCCTACATTTCTACAGATACTGTGCCAGACCAACTCAGCAGGTCAGGCAACATCTCCAGTAAACATGGATCAGTGATGTTTTGGGTCGAGACTCTTCTTCAGTCCCGACCTGAAACGTCACCCATCCACGTTCTCCAGGGATGCTGCCTGACCCGCTGGGTTACTCCGGCACTCTGCGTCTCTTTTTGTAAACCAGCTTCTGCAGTTGCTTGTCTCCCCATATCACTACTGTCTGTGCCTTTTGCCAATCACTGTAACAAGGCGCAACTAGTTGAGTTAATTAAATAGCAATAGATAGAGTCGATAAATGATTGGATAGACTTTTCCCTCGGTGCTATTAGTTGAGGCAAGGATGTTGGGAAGGGGTGATGAAAAAACTCAAGTACTTTCAAATAGAGACCACAAGATACTTAATACCGACATGAACAGACAGACAGTCAGTTTCGGCCCGAAACGTCGCCTATTTCCTTCGCTCCATAGATGCTGCTGCACCCGCTGAGTTTCTCCAGCAATTGTGTACCTTCAATCTTCCAGCATCTGCAGTTCCTTCTTGAACAGACACACAGTCCGCTTGGTTCTTAGTTTAAATCTCAGTTCAAAGATCAACCATACTCAATGTCTCGTGTTAATGTCGGAGAAGCTGGAACCAGTTGCTTTCCAATTCATAACCACGAATTAGGATCTTGCAGCAGAGTGATCATGTTACTGGGCCAGTAATCCAGAAGCCTGAACTACTGCTCTGAAGAGACAAGGTCAAGTGGCAGCTGGAGAATTTAAATTGTTTGTCAGCTCATTAGTTTGCTCGTTCATTCATTCACTAAATTTAGAATTATAAAAAGGCTCTCAGCAATGGTGACCATGAAACCTTGAAAAGCACCAATTTCAATTATGTCCTTGAGGGAAGGGACTGCGATTTGTGTGTGGCTTCACACCCCAAAGGTTCAATGTTACTTTATTGTCACGTGTATCTAGGTACAGTGAAATGTTCTGTTTGCATACAACCCAGTAAAATCATACAGCAGACCTCACCTAGGCAGTACACATGAGTGGTCATGTTTCTCTAGCGTCGACAAAGTTACACAAGTTCACAGAATCTATAATATGGTCAACTCTCAAGTACTTTCTGAAATATAGAAAAATAATATACCATGGGCCATGTCACTCCGTTGTTCAGTATGATGTTGCCTGATCTTTTATCTTAATGCTTCAATACCATATTTCCATTCTTTCCCTATATCCTTTGAAGCCTTCTCCCTCAAATGTATTCAGCAACAGGATGGCACAGTGCCTCAATAGACAATAGATGCAGGAGCAGGCCATTTGGCCCTTCGAGCCAGCACCACCATTCAATGGAATCATGGCTGATCAACCCCAATCAGTACCCCGTTCCTGCCTTCCCCCCATATCCCATGACTCCGCTATCTTTAAGAGCCCTATCTAGCTCTCTCTTGAAAGTATCCAGAGAACTGGCCTCCACCCCCCTCTGAGGCAGAGAATTCCACAGACTCACAACTCTCAGCTGGCAGAGTGAAGAAAGGTCCTGACCCAAAACATCACCTATTCAAGTTCGTTAGTGATGCTGCCTGACCGGCTGAGTGACTCCAGCATTTGGGTGTCTTCCTGAGTTAATATGCGTTAAAAATGCATAAGATTAGTAGCAGAAGACAGACAACATCATTTATGGGTAGTCCAAACATGGTCAAATGACTTAAATGACATATTATCTAATAACAGCAACATCAAGAGGTTGCACTAATATTTGGCTATCCTCCTTATCATCTTAAAATTTCTTGCTATTACTGACAGACCTGTGATCACTGCTGTCTCACACTAATGCCCTCTGCAGATACAAGTCTCACACAGCATCAGATGCACTGATTATAGAAAACAACCCAGTGCCCATCGTTACACTTTCAGCTTATGCCACAGATTTGAAGATGCCAATCTTCAATGGCATCAGAAAGACAAAATACTTTTCCAGTCATGTCATTTCCGAACGTCGAGAGGGTTTAATTATCATATGTACAACAGAACAATGAAATTCTTTCTTACAGCAGCATAACAAGCCTGTGAATACAATACTCATCGATCAAGAGTGTTTCATTGTCAAATATACAGAACAATGAAACTCTTACAGAAAGATAACATAATAAACAAAAAAAATCAAGAAATTAATAACTCCAATACACGTGCAAAAATACTGTTGTACTTACAGCATACAAAATCTCTGAGGTTTCAAAAAGATGGCAAAGAGGGTGCTCACTAAGTTTGCAGGGTGAAGTAGTACATGCACTGATGGGTTTTAGAATGATTACTGGAAGGAAAGGATCACACGGATAGACAACTAGGTTCAAATCAAGTGCTCCACTTCAAAATTCAATGTTATCTTTAAAGATTTGCATTCACATACCCTCGCAAACTAGGCTTCAATCCAAGAGGCACAGAGCATTCAAAAGAAAACATGCACAATGTTGCCCTCCTCAGAATTCTCGGGTTAGTTTATTGTCCCATATGCCAAGGTGCAATGAAATGCCTTGTTCAGGTGAAGGTCAGAATAAACAGTGTTCGGGGTAATAATAGATGCAAAAGAGACACAAAGTGCGAGAGTTACTCAGCGGGTCTGGCGGCATCTATGGAGAACATGGATAGATGATGTTTCGGGTTGGGACACTTCTTCAGTCTACGCAAGCATCACCTAGTAAGCATCTCTGGAGAACATGGATAGGTTGCGTTTCGTGTTGGGATCCTTCTTCAGAAGGGTTCTTCAGTCTGAAAAAGGGTCCAGATCCAAAGTATTACACATCCATGTTCAGCAAAGATGCTGCCTGACCCGCTGAGTTACTCCAGCACTTCGTGTCTTTTTTTGGAAATCAGCATCTGCAGTTCCTTGTATCTCATAATAGATACAACAGTAAATACTATTACGAATACAAAAGTGCAGAATGGTGCAAAGATTTAGACTTTAGAGATGCAGCCTGGAAACAGGCCCTTTGGCCCACCGATTCCACGCCAACCAGCAATCACCCTGTACACTAGCACTATCCCACACACAAGGGACAATTTACAGAAGGCAATTAACCTGCACACCAGCAATTCTTTGGAGTGTGAGAGGAAAGTGGAGCACCCAGAGAAAATCCACACAGCCCCAGGGAGAATGTACAAACGCAGCACAGACAGCAGCTGTAGTCAGGATCGAACCAGTGTCTCAGGCGCGGTAAGGCAGCAAACTCTACCACTGCGCCACCTTAATTGCAGTGCATTCTGTAGTATAAAAATAACCTGTGCTTGTGATACAGGTTGAAAAGTGCGTGGGCGGAAGGAGAGAGCACTCAAACAACACCTTTTCTAGGTCAGTCAGCAAATGAAGACAAAAACCGTAACAACTCTTTTTTTTAAAACCTAAGGCGACTATTGTGGTTTGCAAAGTAAAGGTCATCTCCAACCACAGACTGCATTCTGTTAAACCAGTATATTTTCAATCTACACTAGTGTATATTAATATGGGTGTGGGTTCAGCTAGGTTAACGCCCAAGCTCAACGTTCAACTCATGACACTGGTCCCAAAACTATTTTGCAAGATTGTAAACCAAACTAAACACAACAAATCACCAGTGAAGCAATCTAATTCAATTTGCAAAATGAATTTCATTGTGCACATTCTTTGCTCAAATATTTCTTACATTATGTCCCCATCTCCCTCCAGATTCAAAACAGAACTTAAAATTTGTGGGGTTTTCCAGTTTTGGGAAACTTTATGAGCATAGAAAAGAACAGTACAGAAAAATACAGGAACAGGCCCTTCGGCCCAAAACGTCCGTGCCGGACACAATGCCGAGTTAAACGAAACTCCTTTTCCTGCACATGATGTGTATCCCTCCATTCCAGGCATATCAATTTGCCTTTGTAAAAGCTTCTTAAATGTCACCCAGGTGTATAGAACTGAATGAAACTGAATCTAAACCGTTACAAGCTATAGTTCAGAGAAATTAAAGGCCGATAGCATGCTTAAATATAATTTCAATTCAGAGTTGTTGCAAGCCACTGACAACCTCTGTCCTTTACTATGCTGGTAATTACAGCCAAAAACAAAATACCTCTACAGACTTGGTTAGCTCGCAATTTCGGACAAAGTTTCACTCCGAAGCCAGCACGAACTCACTCGCATCATGAGGAGCAGATTAGAGAGGATGCAAAAATAGGCTGTGATTATTTGACCCGGATGTAACTAAAATAATTCAGCGCTACTTACGATTCTAAATTTGGACCAAGTTGGCACAAAGCGTTCTTTGTTGAATATGTGCATGTATAAAATTGCAAGACATTCGCATGAGAAATTTCAAACATCAATAACGTGCTAATGAATAGAACATTCTGCATAGTGTCGGTACAGGACCATATGCAAATTACATAAAAACCTGAATGGACAGTGACAACAGTCAATAACACAAGCCAGATCCTTCATACTAAATTTCATAGGTCAAAATACATCACCTTGAAATCAAGTACCATTACCCTGCAATTAATTGCGCTTTCCTAATATCATTTTCATTCCACCGTGGTTCCATGCTAAATTACAAGCAGGATGAAGTAGGCAGCATCTAATAGAATGCTCCTTGAACTCAAACCATTATAACCAAGATATTTAAATTCCTCTTGAATCGACTGCGGATTATTTGGCAATGAATCGGTGAGAGTGGTGTTGCAAATTCTCCTCTGACAGCTGCTACGCTAATTAACCGTGCAAATCGAATAAAGAAGCACCGTCCACAAATTAAAAGCCCTGCAAACAATCTGATATTAAACCTCAATTACTCTGTACCACATGATTCGGCTAACTGCCAATTAATCTGGGGCCAATATTAAGGTGGGAGGTTTAATCGGAACCAGAGGGGTAACTTTTCCACACAAAGTGGCGGTGGGTACATGGAACTTTGTGTCTTTTTTCCCCCCAGTGTATCGGGCATCTTCTTCACTTATGACACCCCGAGGATGCTTTACATTCAATTAAATATTTGAGGCGCTGTCATTATTTTGTTTCTAGGAAGCACTAATCAAAGTACACTCAACAATCTCCCGCGAACAGAAAAATAACAACCTTATATGCATGTGTAGGAAGGAACTGCAGCTGCTGGTTTACATCAAAGATAAACACAAAATGCTGGAGTAACTCAGATCAGCCGAGGAATGCATCTTGGCTGGGACACCTGGAGAAATTCTCAGCCCAAAAAGCAGTGGAATGATACCTCACACAACCATCCAAGGAGAGGCATGGCCTCAGTCTTTCATCTCACCTGAACACAGTAGTATGGTTGCCTGGTATAACACTGCAGAGCTGACCCAAATTATAGGAACATATCTTTCTGAATGAAACCACCTGAACCCACTATCTCTAACTGAGGTAAACATTTCTGTCAAAGACCATTGCGCTCAACTTTGGTCACCCTGTTATAGGAAAGATGTTGTTAAGCTGGAAAGGATGCAGAAAGATTTATGAGGATGTTGCCTGGACTTCAGGCCTGGGCTATAGGGAGAGGTTGAGCAGGGTAGGACTTTATTCTTTGGAGTACAGGAAGACGAGGAGTATAGAGAGAGGTGTATAAGATCATGAGAGGAATAGATAAATTAAATGCACTGTCTTTTAGCCGGAGTTGGGAAATCAAGAGCCAGAAGAAATAGGTTTAAGGTGAGGGGTAAAGATTAAATAGGAACCTGAAGGGCAACATTTTTTTATTACACAAAGGGTGGTGGGTTACAGAGGAGGTAGTTGAGGCAGATACTGTCACAATGTTTAAAACAACATTTGGACTGGTACATGCATTGGATAGGTTCAGAGGGATATGGGCGAACCGCAAGGAGGAGGGGTTAGCAAAGATGGGTCACGTTGGTGGGCATGGGCAAGTTGGGCCAAAGGGCCTGTTTTCACGCTATATGACTGTACAATCTTGGACTAATGGCATTTGTCTGTTACTTTATCTGAAAATGAAATCCTAAATTATGGATCATTTTGTCTTGGAAAAGTGCCCAAGTATAATACACATCATGACTTTCCCTTTCATCCTTTCTACCTTAGGTTACCCATCAATTACAATATATTTAATTTGACAGTCAGAAAACCTTCTACCCCTGGTGTGGAAATGTCAAAAACTAGAGGGAATTTAAGGCGAGAGGCAAGGGTTAAAGGAGACTAGACTAAGTGGGACCCGTTGGGTCACTGTCACCCAACGCAACCCGTTCCCCAAAGCAATATTCCACCACTCACCCGTCCCCTCAATGCAATATTGCACCACTCACGCATAGCCCCCAACTGCGCAGACACGGCTCATTTCCCCTCATCCCCAGCACTCCCTCCCCCTCCTCTTTTCCCCCCACCTGCTCCCCTCCCCCAATCCCTCCCTCTCTTTTCCCCTACCCTCAGTCACTCCCTCCCTCCATCCACAAAAAGCAGCATCTGCAGTTCCTTCCTCCCCATGTCATTAATTGTTAGCTGTGGTTTAGATCCCGTTGACTTGACGATTGGACCAGTGTTTTGCCTAGCCCGTCCCAACCCGCCTGCCTGCCTGCTGCTGCCAGGCCTCGGGGGGGGGGGGGGGTTCGTCACGGCGGGCTGGTGCAGAAGACCTCCTCCGGAAAGGCCTTGAGGCTGAGTTACCAAAGATGGCGACGGAGAAGACGGACCCGGGGAGGGGGGGGGGGGGGGGGGGGGGGGGGGGGGGGGGGGGGGGGGGGGGGGGGGGGGGGGGGAGGGGGGGGGGGGGGGGGGGGGGGGGGGGGGGGGGGAGGGGGGGAGGGGGGGGAGGGGGGGGGGGGGAGGGGGGGAGGGAGGGAGGGAGAGGAGAGGGAGAGGGGAGAGGGAGAGCGGCAAGTTTTTTTTTTTTTAAAAACATGGAGAGCGGTGGGTGCCTGGAATGGGCTGCCAAGGCTGGAGGTGATGGAGGATATGATAGTGATTTTTAAGATGCTTTTGGATATGCACTTGGAAGTGCAGAGAAGCGAGGGATATGGATCATGAGCAGGCAGATGAGATTAGTTTATCTCGGCATCATGATCAGCACAGACATTGTGGGCCGAAGAACCTGTTCCTGTGATTTACTGTTCTATGGTTTATTTTTTATACATTTCCAACTTCATCTGGTGCATATTTAGGATTAATCTAGTTTAAATGCTTCATTTTTCCATTAGTGCAATGTTTGTATTAAATTATCAGCCAGAGAACTAGACTATTGGCTCTGCACACAAGTTATAGTCCCAAGATCATCCTAATGTGCCGCTACTTTCTGAGAAGGCTTAGAAAGTTCAGCATGTCCCTAACAACTCTCACCAATTTCTACAGATGTGCCAAGGAAAGCATTTTATTGGAATGCATTACAATATGGTTTTGGAACAGCTTCATCCAAGACTGCGAGAAATTGCAGAGAATTGTGGAAGCAGCCCAGACCATCACACAAATCAACTTCCCTTCCATTGAATCCATCTACACCTCACGATGCCTCGGCAAGGCCACCAGCATAATCAAGGACAAGCTCTACCCCGGTCACTCCCTCTTCCCTCCTCTCCAATCAGGCAAGAGGTATAGAAGTGTGACACACATCCAGATTTAGGGACCGTTTCTTCCCAGCTGTTATCAGGCAACTGAACCATACATACTACCATCAACCAGAGAGAAGTTCTCAGCTATTATCTACCTCATTGGAGACCCTCAGACTATCTTTGGTCTGATGTTACCTTGCACTAAACATTATTCCCTTTAGTCTGTACCTGTATGTTGTGGACAGTTCAATTGTATTCATGTATTGTCTTTCTGCTGATTAGTAAGCATGCCACAAAAGCTTTTCACTACAACTCGGAACGCATGACAATAAACTAAACCCAAATCCGACTATTGCAGTGTCAAATTCAAATCATGGAATGACATAAATCTGGAATTTGAACAAAAAAGCTAGTCTTATTAAAGCGGACTACAAAACTACTGTAAGGGCCTACATGGGCCACTAAGTGCTGCAGAGAAAGAAATATGACCTTCTTTACCAGTCTGGCCCTTATTTAACTGCAGATCCATCAATGTGGTTAACTCTGAAATGCCTTTAGAGTTCAGGCAAGTTAGAGATGTGGAACAATTCCTGCGATGTCCAATTAACCATATAGCCTCTTCCCAGGAATATTCTGTTCATTTGTCAATTGTGCTACATAATATGTTTCCATAAATCCAACTGGATAGAACACAATTGGTTAATTAGGAACACTATTTGTAATTATGCAGGCCGACTCAGTTAAGAGCTTGTCCCACTTTCACAATCTAATTCACGACCTCTGCCGAGCATGCCCTTGACTCATATTTGCAGCATGGTTGTCACGAGGTCGTAGGTAGGTCGTAGCAGGCCATGTTGCTAGTCGTAGGTACTCGTGGCATCAAGTAGGTCAGGACGTTTTTTCAAGCCTGATGAAAAATGTCCACGAATAGTCGTGAATTAGGTCGTGAAAGTGGGACAGGCCCTTTATAACTCAATTTTGATTGAGAACAAGAATACGTTACTGTGGAAATTGACAAGCAAATAAAATAACTTTCCTGGGGGGGGGGGGGGAAGAAGTCTCGGGGGGGGGGGGGGGGGGAAATTTGTTTCCATGTAACCTCCCGGCAGTAATCATTGTCTCCGAAGAACACGGCCTGTCATTGCAGTTGGATTTTTGGAATTCACAAACAATCACTTCTATTGACACTTATGTCTTGATACTCTTTTAAACAAAGTAGCATACAGCCTTTAAACAAAAATAACATTGTAACAATTAAAAAGACCTTAGGTTTTCCTGTTGGGAGAAAAGATACTTTGTTATTGCTTACTCGAAACTTTCTAGCCCCTAGCCCTCTAATCCTCATTGATACAATTGTTTTTAAGTTTTCTACATCGGGATGTTTCTCAGGAACACAACTATTGTATTGTGGCACAACTAACTACCTGTACTTAAATCCATGTCTCAATACTCTGAATTATTTACCAAGTGAATGTAGTCCATTTATATTTCCATACCATCAAATCAAATCATACGTACAAAATGCAAAGAAACAGGCCTTTCACATAAAAAGAGAGATAATTAATTCAACAACCATTTCACTTTCTCTGCTGAAATGTTACTCCCATTCACTACACCATCACAGATGCCAAAGGACAAGGTTGTCATATTTCCATTAGCAAAATGCACCCCAAGTTCATTAGTAACCGATCAGCATAAAACCTCGCGAATTTTATTTGTATTTTTCTTGCTAACTTATTTTTTTTAAACTATGGGCTCTTCAAAGAGAGCCACTCATCTCACTGAAGGGGATTTTAAAAAGTGGCACAGCTGGTAGAGCTGCTGCCTCACAGTGTGTTCTGTCCTGACCTTGGGTGCTATCTGTGTGGAGTTTGCACAGTTTCCTCCCAGGCCCCAAACACCTGCGGGTTTGTAGGTTAATCGGCCTCTGTAAATTGGCCCTAATGTGTTGGGATTGGATGAGAAAGTGGGACAACATAAATAAATGATGGGTCTTTGTCCCAAACATTATGGAGGGCTCTGTACCTTCTCCTTTTCCCCAAATCCACAAACACAACTGCCCTGGCAGACCTATTTTTTCTGCCTGCTCCTGACCCACTGAATTAATTTCCACTCATCTCAACTCCATCCTATCTCCCCTTGACAATTTCTCCTGATCTATGTCCAAAATACCTTACATGCCCTTTGTCTCTTTAATGCCTTCAGCTTTATGAGCCCCCACTCCTTCATCTTTACTATGGATGTTCAGTCACTATACACCTCCATCCTCCAGGAAGGCCTTAAAACCCTCTGTTTCTTCCTCGGCCGCATAGCCATCCAATTTCCCTCCACTAACACTCTACTCGGCCTAGTGGAGCTGGTCCTCACCCTCAACAACTTCTCCTTTGACTCCAGCCAGCTAGCCCCGGCTTTTTTTTTCTCCCCTCTCTCCGACCCTACAAACAGCTGACCTGTTTCCTTTTTTTTTTTGCATATTTTTTTATTCATTGTTCTTTATCTCTTCACTTATCGATTCCCTTATCCCTACCCAGTTTGAAGAAGGGCCTCAACCAGAAACGTCACCTTCTCTCCAGATGCTGCCTGTCCCGCTGAGTTACTCCAGCTTTTTGTGTCTCTCTTTGGAATAACATAGAATTAGTGTGAACAGGCGATGGATGGTCAGCATGGACTCCGTAGGCCATAGGGACAGTTTCCTTGCTGTATCTCTGAACTAAACTTAAAAAAAGACAAAGTACTGGATTAACTCAGCGGGTCATCTACCAATGTTCTCCAGAGATGCTGCCTGACCTGCTGAGTTACTCCAGCACTCTTTCATTTAGTATATCCCAGTATCTGCAGTTTCTTGCTTCTAAACTAAGTTTGGGATCGTTACTACTACTTCCAACTTCATAAATAAGCTTAAGATTATAAAGAGAAACGACTTCAGCTTTTTCAATGTTTTTTTCTGGGTGTGTTTGTTGGCACCTTGTTATACAAGAATGAAGCAGGAGGTTGACAAATAGCATTAGGGCAGTCCATTCAGAGGTTGTATTGTTTAACAGGTGTCATTAATCAGCTCTTTGAACATGAAGACCGGATTTCAACAGCATTACTGCTGGCTTCCAGTCCGTTGCCACCACAGAACAACCAATTCACTGCGATGCTGAAGGAGGAGGTCAAAGCACATTTCAATACCAGGAGCTTTCCACAGGCTCCACAGCCACAGTTCCCCAGGTAGACACTATTAAAGCCTTCCGCAATCAGTCGACTAATCTCTTCTGAGGCAGCTGCTCAAATGGCAGCAACGGTGGCAGCCTGCAGCTTGCTTGGAGGGATTATAGGGTTTGACTTGGAAAGTGGGGGAAAGAGAGAGGAGGAGGGTGGGACGAGGGGAGGATGGGACGAGGAGAGGGGAGGAGGATGGGGCAAGGAGAGGGGAGGAGGGTGGGGGAGGAGAAGAAGGGAGAGGTGGGGGTGAGGGAGGAGGGTGGGGGAGGAGGAGGGAGGGGGAGAGGAGAGGGGCGAGGGTGGGGCGAGGGGAGGAGGGTGGGGAGAGGAGAGGGGGAAGAGGGTGGGGAGAGGGGGAGAGAGAGAGGGTGGGCGGGGAGAGAGGGAAGAGGGGGGGGCGAGGAGAGGGGGAAGAGAGTGGGGCGAGGGGAAGAGGGTGGGGCGAGGAGAGGGGAAGAGAGTGGAGCAAAGAGAGAGGAGGAGGGTGGGGTGAGGAGAGTAGAGGAGGAGGTGCGGGAGGGATGGAGAGGGGAAGGATGAGGGGGCGGAGAGAAGGGCATGGTGGGAGAAGAGACGAGGGTAGTGGGGATAGGGATAGAACTGGGAGAAAAGGGAAGACCACTGACTAATTTAATTACAGCTCACCCACATCTACAAGGCAAGATTGGAGTCATCTTCACTGTAACACAGCACCTTGGTGAGTTAGCTCACCACAGACTTTCACAATAGCGGTAGGCAGAGTAGAATAGGAAAGGTTATTATGCAGTTTAAGAGAGTTCGCTCACTTAATCTGCACTTAATTTGCCACAAATGTTTGTGTTCTCAGACATTCTGCCAATCCCACTGTACAAAATGATGTGAAACATTTCACCAGAAGTCCATGTGTATGAAAGATCCTTAAAGGTTAATTCCTACTTCGCTATTAACATTTTCTTAGCAAAGACCAATCATATTTTCAGAAGTGAATCGCGTGAACAAAATCAATTTATGAGCAAGCTGTATCGCAGCACCATTATTAGCTATGAATTAACCCACTTGTGATCTGTCCACTGCACTTTCTTGTTCCAAGGGTTGCAATTGCTGAGGGGACGTTTCAGTGGTCAACATGAGGAAAATAAAATAATCTCCAAAATAAACTGCAGGAGAAAGAAAATAGTCTCAGATGCAGCCCTGCCATAAAACTGTCGCCCGTGAATCACGGGTTGTGATTTAGAGTCCAGCTACATAGATGCAAAAACATTTTCTCTACTGACACTCCAGTGTAACAAGAGCAGCAAGTTCTCCTGGTCAATTAACAGAATTAAGTAGGCTGCAGAATGGTCCCAACCCAAAACATTGCCTCCCTTTCAATTAGTGTCACCCATTTCTCCCTTCTCTCTCCCCCCCCCCCCCCCTCCTGACTGCACATATTATGCCTCCTCGCTGTATCTTACTCTCTTTATCTCTTCATCTCTGGCCCTTTTTCTACAGTGGCGCAGTAGTAGATTTATGCCTTGCAGCACCAGAGATCTGGGTTCGATCCTGACTACAGGTGCTGTCAGTATGGAGTTTGTAGGTTAATTGGCTTTGGTAATTGTAAAATTGTCACTAGTGTGTAGGATGGTGCTGGTGTATGGAGTGATCGCAGGTCGACGCAGACTCGGTGGGCGGAACGATCTGTTTCCGAGCTGTACCTCTGAACTAAACCAAATGGCAATGTTCACTGTTGATGGCACATTATTCAATTCCATTCATAGTTCCTCGATGCAAGTTCTAGATCCTGGAGAACATTGACCATAACTGCAGTGCTTCAAGCTCAGTGGTCAACTGCTGGCCCAACGTCCATATCTTAAAAATTAATTCAAATCTCTCTCGCTCTTCTCAACAGTAATGCATCCTTCCTCCTCGTTCACCATTTCGGCTCAATGAACCCTTTTCACAGCGTCAAAGAGAATGACCCAAACCGAGTCACATTCTCATACACAATTCACCAGACCTAGCACCTGTCTAATGCTACTATATCTATTGTTAAGCAGCAACCAAAACTTTGCGCAGCGCAGAGGCATTGGCTTCAAGAACTCCTTAATTTTACTTACATCCTCACAGCTGAGAGATGCAAGTATCCCAGGTGCTATCTTATCTGCTTATCTACTGTTCACCTCCCTTCACAGATCTTTGGACCTGCAGTCTTAATATTCTTTGCTTCTTAATATCCTATAAATTATTTTCTACTCCTCTATTTGTTTCCCCAACCCCCACCCCCGTCACAAAAGGCATAACCTCACTGAGTTCCACTTGTCATGTTTGTGCCAGTCCCAGCAGTCTATTGAAACTTTCCTGCAGTCTCCCTCACTATTTTGAGATGTCAACTAACCTCAGTAATATCCAATGTGACAAAAACACACACACACAGAGTTTCAAAGTTGCTCTTATGTCCAGCATTTTGTTCGCCATTATGCAACTTCAGTTTACTTGTTGACATTTAGAGCTCGTCTTTCAGCGATAGTTTACCAAGTTGCTGTGGCGAACTGGACAGCACTCAATAGCTGTCTCTGTATTAGCTTAGTCAGCAAAAATAATCTTAGTTCCTTTCAGGAGAAAGGGACAAATGAAAAAAAGTGTTTATTGCTATCACAGAATAGCAATAGCATTTACAACAAAATAAATAAGAAAAGGCTTATGAGTAACTTTGAAAACTCATTTCTCTCTTAAGGCAGAAGTATATGTAACAGTTGGAGACCATCTATTTTTCCTTTAAATAAACGTGCAGCAGGCAAACACTGTATGAAGAAAAATCTGGAGCTACGCCATAAGGAGTGGCCCGGGTTATTTGCAAATAATGAAAGCATGTGGCGAGATGAGAATTTTCAGGCAGACAGACACTCAAGAAGGAAGTAATAACCAAGAATGTAAACAGGAAAAAATGTGTTATTCTTGCTCTGCAGCTTTCTGTCACAGCTCAGGTGGGTCTTTGCTCTGCACAAGACCATGAAACAGCTCTCAGCATGTCAAAACGAACAGCGGCATTACAGAAAACAACAGCTACAAACTGAATGTGACCACAAGTTCCGTTTTTCAAATTGATGGGTTGGTGGTGGAGAGAGTTAGCAACCTCAAAATTAACATCTTGATGAGTTGGCCTGGACCCAGTACATAGATGGAATCATGAACAAGGCTCGCTAGCCCCTCTACTTTCTTAGAAGTTTAGAGATATTCGATTTGTCTCCAAATATTCAAACTTCTAGAGATACACTATAGGAAGTATCCTGACTGCATGCATTGGTATAGCAATTCCAATGCACAGGATCTCAAGAGGCTGCAGAGAGTGGTGGACTCAGCCCGCATCACGGGCACAGCCCTCCCCGCCCTCGAACGCATACACGAGGCACTGCCTCAAGAAAGCGGCATTATCAAGGATCCCCACCAGCCGGGCCGTGCACTCTTCACACTGCTGCCATCGGGTAGCAGGTACAGACGCTTGAAGTCCTGCAACATTAAGTTCAGGAACAGCTACATTCCTACAACCATCAGGTTCCTGAACCGACCTCCACAACCCCAATCCTTCCTCAGCAAAGGAACACCGTGGAACACATCTTGCACAAGTAATTTTTTTTTTTTCTCTTCTAATTATGTTTTTGCAGTCTTTTAGAATTTTGTGCAATTTCTCTGGATAATTTATTTTTGTAATTTGTAGGACACAGTTCCAACCCCATTCTTCAAATTCACCAACGACATATATACACACTAAAACTCTCATCTTGTTTGTTTGTGTGTGGGTGTGTCCCCGAAATACCGCCAAAACGGTACATGATAGCGCTAAAATAGCCACCTTACTCACCATTGTACTGTGATTTAAATGAAATGTTTTGTTCAAATTGATGGTGTCTTTAACAAGTTATTGACATTTTAAATTTCACAAAAAACTTTCTGCTTGCCCTGCCCATCAACCACGTTCGACGTCACAACGGGATCCCAATGGGTCTGCCCCCTGCGCAGTTGGCCCGCCGACATCTTGCAATCAACTTTCACATCGCAATATTTTCTTTTCAGGTGTACTTGCCTGGCCACACAACGGAGACCCAACAGCTCCACTGGTAAGTTTCATCCGACTTTACAAGTGCCTCCACAGGTCCTCTATTCACTTTATTAACTTTAACTTAATTTCAGCAGGCAGTGGGCCCAACGGGTCCGTACTTGGTATATATAATCATAATAAACAACAATATGTATGTGTGAGTGTGTGTGTGTGTGTAATGGATATATATATTATTGTTTATTATGGTATTTACAAGCATATGACAATAAAATACTTTTGACTCTTGTCAGAGTCTATGTTTCTGTGATGCTGCTGCAAGCAAGATTTTTCATTACAACTGTGCATCGCCACACTTATGCATTTGATAATGAACTTAAACCTGCGGGTCACCCGTTTCTTTGGAATCACAGCCAGCCAAAGTGCTCAAATGAACGGGGAATCATTCATGGCATTGACCGATGACCATTCAGCCCGTCTCAGTCTTTGTTACGTTACAGGCCTTGGACGCCAGTCTGTTCCCCCAAGGGCTAGATCAATGACAATATGGGGACAGAGTACAGTAAAGAGATTGGGAATCTTATCTCAAGTGTCAGAATAACAACCTTGCCCTTAATGTGTCATCATGACAAAAATGGCTGGTTGTTGACCTGACGAAGTGGTAGTGGACACAACCTCTGGAAGGCTGGAAGTATTATCAAGAATGCTTGTCTTTTGTCTTTTCTCTCTTCTACCTTTTGGGAGAAGATACAGTAGCTTGAAAGCTCGGATGTTCTGGCTTAACAACGGCTGCTCCCCACTGCTATCAGACTTCTGAACCAACCATAGACAAAGTGCTGGAGTAACTCAGCGGGTCAGGCAGCATCTCTGGAGAAAAAGGATGGGTGCCATTTTGGGTCGGGTCTCTTCTTCGGATTCAAAACGTCACCCATCCTTTTTCTCCACGGCTGCTGCCTGACTCACTGAGTTACTCCAGCACTTAGTGTCTATCTGCAGTTTCTTGTTTCTACAAGCTGAACCAATCACATCTTTCGCACCTCCTTCCTAGAGGTGCTGCAATGGACTCTTACTCTTAACTCATTGAAACCTACTGAACAATGAAAGACCTAGACAGAGTAGACGATGTTTCCACTAGTGGGAGAGTCTAGGACCATAGGGCAGAGACACAGAATGAAAGGACATACCTTTAGAATGGAGATGAGGAAGAATTTCTTTAGCCAGAGGGTGATCTGATGAATCTGTGGAATTCATTGCTATAGACAGAGGTGGCCAAGTCATTGGGTATTTTTAAAGCAATTAATTGGTTCTTAATTAGTCAGAAATTATAAGGAGAAGGCAGGAGAATGGGGTTGCGAGAGAAAAGTAGATCATCCATGATCGAATGGCGAAGCAGATTGAATGGGCCAAATGGCCTAATTCTGCTCCCATGTCATATGAATTCTACCTCAGTATTGCACTTTAATCTTATTTTGCATTACCTCAGATTGAGCTACAATCTTTGCACCATTTCACAGCTCAGCATTCCATGTATACCTATCATTACCATATACAATAAGCCCGTGTTTTAAAGGACCCCTTTATAACAGATTTCAATTATAGTCGGCAGACCTGCCGATGCCACCACCAGCTTGTGCTGCCTCCCCAGCCACCTACAGCTTGTCTCCTGTCACCCTCCCTCTCCCCCACCGGCCCCCATGAGCAAGGTGCACCAGTGAGCCCTTTGTCACCCACCGCACCTTCTGCTTGACACGGCTGTTGTTGCGACTCATGTTTTAGTCCCTTGGGCCAGCACCTTCTTTGGGCCACCGCCAACGATTAGATGCGCTCGGACACCATGGGGCTCCCTCCCCTCATCACTGGCTGCTTCTTTTTGTTGGCCAGCACTTGGTCCACTCCCTGCTCCTCCACCACCACCTTCTCCCGTCGCTCTGTCCACTCGGCCTCCTCACCCCTCCACCACCACCTCCACTTGCTTCTCCCCCACAGTCGATGATATACCCCACCTTGCAGGATGCTTTTTTTCCCCCTTCTCCCAAGGACTTTATTCAATAATTGCATATTACAGTGTACCAGAAGATACAAAACCGTCAAATAGTCACATTGCATCATGCAATCATTATAACACAATAACGGCATCTTTATCTACAATGCACACAACCCCCCGCGGCGACCAGCGTTGACAGAAGGCCTCCAGCGTCCCCGTGGACACCGCGTGTTCCCTCTCCAGGGGCACGCGAGCACGGACAGAGGACTGGAAGGTGGGCAGGCAGCCGACTCTGGTGTGACCATCCCACCCTCCTGATCGGCCCTCCCCATCCCCTGCCTCGTGTCCATGTACCAGAATCGTGGGACTAAAATGCAACCAAAACTTGAGGAGCAACCCCTTCAGATATTCGTACAGGGGTTGCAACCTCTCGCACTCCATATACACGTGGAACAATCTCTTCCTCGCCGCAGAAGTTACAGGCAGCTGACGAGTCCGGGAACAGACTTAAATATCTTGTTACACAACACAGCTCTGTGTAACACTCTCCACCCCAGGTCCCTGATGTAAAGGGGGAGGACTCCCTTATAGAGAGACCTCCACCGGGGACAGCTCCCGCCGTCAGGTGGTAACATGGACCGCCAGGGTGAAAGACAAGGGTGAGAAAGTGTAGAGTGTGCAAGAGCAACCTGTACAGTAAAAGTCTCTCCGTGTCACGGAAAGGCGGTTCATCTTGTTTCGGGTCGACTCCCGGGAAAGATTCCAGGGCCTGGGCCCAATGAGCAATTCCGACGCAGCGGGGGTAAGCTCGGTCAGAATTGTTCCGAGCACATGCCTCTCCTCAACACCTCCCCTCCTCCTGAGGAGCAGCGCGCTGGCTGAAGACAAGCAGATTCCTAACTCTTAAGACATCATGGTAGAAGCTGGGCAGGTCCTGTGTAGCGGGTCGACTGATACCCGCCACCATGAAGGATCCTTTTGTGTTTTGCGCCAGATTCCAGAATCTGCAGTCTTTTGTGGGTCCATGCTTACTGCTATGTAGAAATCACTATTCTCAGTAAATATAATAAAATTTCAGTGTTGAACAATTAATTTTTGCATTCAAATCCCACTTTCTCTGCAGCTGTAACACTATATATTTGCACTCATATATTGCACTACCTGTCACACTCATAAATGGTTTGATGGTACTCATGTGCTCAGCCCCCTCCTATACTATCTTCATTCTCAGACCCCTTCGGAACTCCTTACATACCCATGATTGTGTAGCCAAATACCAATCCAACTCAATTTACAGATTCACAGATGACACCACCATAGAGAGCCGGATATCAAATAAAGACGAGACGGAGTACAGATACGAGATTGAGAATCTCACAACCTGGTGCCAAGGCAACAAACTCTCCCTCAATGTCAGCAAGACAAAAGGAGATTGTGATTGAATTCGGGAAGCAAAGCAGTACACACATAGCCCCGGTATACATTGCCAGCGCCAAAGTAGAAATTGTGAAAAGCTTCAAGTTCTTGGGAACAAATATCCCCAAAAATGTTGTCCTTGACCTGCCACATCAAAACAATGGGCAAGAAAGCACACCAACTCCTCTACTTCCTTAGAAGGCTTCAGAAGTTCAGCAGGTCGCCAACAACTCTTACGAACCTCTACAGATGCGCCATAAAAAACATTTTGTTAGGATGCATCACAGCATGGTTTGGGAACAGCTCCATCCAAGACTGCAAGAAATTGCAGGGTCAATTTCTACAGAAATACCTCCAGATTCAGAGACAGCATGTTCCCAGTTGTTATCAAGCAACTGAACCTTTCTATCACCAGCTAGAGTGCAGTCCTGACTCCCATTTACACCATTGGAGACCTTCAAAATATCTTTAATCAGATTTTATCTTGTACTAAACATTATAGCATTTATGCTGTTTCTGTACATGTGGATGGCTTGATTGTAATCATGTATAGTCTTTTCACTGACTGGATAACACGCAACAAAAAGCTTTTCACTGTACCTTTGTACACGTGACAATAATAAACTAAACTAGACATGTACAATATCTGCGGACAGCATACAAAAAATGTTTTTCACAGTATCTCGGTACATGCGGCAATAATAAACCAATAACTTCCCAGAACAGTGACCATTAATTAACTTTAGATGCAAGAAATAAAAAGGTTGGGGAAAGCTTGAATTCTTTTCCAAATCAAATTCCAGCAACACCACCACTCTTGCCTCGAGCATCTCTCTCCATGTCGCACCTCCACTGTTTTAAGATTCATGCTTTTAAAAGCATAAATTACACATAATGGAGTTACATCACTTTCTTAGAATTACATAAATAATTGGGGTAGGAGATTGCAACCTTCACGTGGTCCACCCTGTTTCAAAGAATGCAATCTACCTGGCGTGCACAAACAGAAGATCAAACAGAACAAGTTGTCTAACAACTTCAGGCTGTGCACGCCATACGCAAGAAGACATAACTAATTCTCATGTAGATTTTAATCAACCAATACTAATCCATCTCTTTCCACATTAAATAAAACAACAATCTGTCCAGACCTGAAATGTCACCCATCATTTTTCTTCAGATAAGCTGCCTAACCCGCTGAGTTCCTCCATTTGCATCTTCTTTGCAGTTCCTTTTCTTTATACAATCTTCAGTTGAAGAAAAAGCAACTCAGATGCAGTTCCTGGAGTAACTTCTAGCACACATTATAACTGAAATACATGAAAAGTTCAGAGATGCTGATTTAGAGTTTGCAATAAGCAAACTCCAGAAGCAGCAGGTCTTACAAATGACATTCCTCTTTAAAAAGTGAATTTGTGGATTTTAAACTCACTGCATGGCCAATTTCTACAAACATTGCTTGGGTTGGGAGGAACTAAGGGATTTCCAGGATAAGTATTGTATAAAACTGTCAAAGGGTCTTGATAGTAGGTACACAAAAAAGCTGGAGAAACTCAGCGGGTGCAGCAGCATCTATGGAGCAAAGGAAATAGGCGACGTTTCGGACCGAAACCCTTCTTCAGACTTGGGAAGCAGCTTAACCCAAAATGTAGTCTAACGAAGAGTCTGGACCCAAAATATCACCTATCCATGCTCTCCAGAGATGCTGGCTGGCCCGCTAAGTTACTCCAACACTATGTCCTTTTGTGACAAATTTGCAAAACTTAATTAAACCAAAATTGCTCTAAAGACCACAAAATGGTGAAAGATATTAACACTTTATTTCCTCCTAAAAAAGTGAAACGAATATATTGTACAATTGTACAGGAATAGCAACTCCCTATTACATAAGAATATCATGACCCTCTCCAGGGAATGGGTTACATAATAACAGAGCATCGAACACATTACATAACAATATCCCTTGATAATACAAATAAGCAATAATCCATTGCATGTGCATATCATCTGGCTGTTAACAAAACATGATGCGTATTGAATTAGGCTCAGTTGGAATGCACTGATAATGTTTTGCATAGGATTGGGGCGGCATTGCAAGTGATTGTTTTTTCATATGAAAAAATATTGATGGAATGATCAGCATTTTTTTTGGATGATGTGCTTCGCATGAAGTTCTGAGGAGGGGAGCGGAGACATTCCCCACGGCAAAGCTTAGCAACAAGTCTGCAGTGGAGGGGAGAGAAGGGGAGGGGTTCTGTCCTGACAGCCCCGGACACACGCACCTTGTCCCGGGGACTGAGGCCTGGCCGGCCCGGGCCTCTCCCACCCCCCGGTCGCCACAGCAACCGCACGGCCTGTGCACGTCCACCACTCCGGCTCGCCACTGGGGTCCGGAGACTCCCAGCCCGGCGTCAGCGGCCTAGCAGCCCGGGTCGACATAACGCGACCGCCGACACCCACCCACCAACCCACCCACCTCCTTACCCACATAACTCGGCTCTGGCGAGCGGAGCGGAGCGGCGGGGACGGCGCCCGGCAGCGGCAACGGCCTTCGCCTCGGCTGTCCCGCCTGTCCCGGCCCGCAACGACCGGCTGATCCCCGTCTCACCATCAGCGGTGCCCGGAGCCCGGAGCCGTCAATCTGCGCCCGGGGAGGGAGGGGGCGGGGCTACAGCAGGGCCGCGGGGGGGACACACACACCCCCCTGAACCAATCACAGTTGGGGGCAACAGCCTCCTCCTCAGCCAATCACAGTTGGGGGCAACAGCCTCCTCCTCAGCCAATCACAGTTGGGGGGAACATCCTCCTCCACAGCCAATCACAGAGCGGGGGGCAACTCGTCAGCCAATCACCCCCCTCAACCAATCACAGAAGAGGGGCAACTCCTCAGCCAATCACAGTTGGGGGAACATCCTCCTCCTCAGCCAATCACAGGGCAGAAGCAACTCCTCAGCCAATCATGGGGGGAGGGCAACCCCCCTCAGCCAATCACAGTGGGGGGGTGTTTCCATCCTGCTGTGATTGGCCACGTTGGAAGGGGGACACTCCACCCAATCACAGCTTTGGGGTATTACCCACCATCCAATCACAGCAGGGGTGGCGAATCTCACAGCCAATCACGGGAGGAGCAGCCCCTTCCCTCCCAATCAGAGCAGAAGAGGGTAACACTTCCTCCCACCCACCCACTCACAACAGGAAGGCATCTCCACCTCTCCGCCCAATCACAGTAGGAGCAATCCCCCACCCAATCACTGCACAAGGGGCAACATCCCCACCCAATCACAGTAGGGGGGGCACCCCTTTTCCCACCCAATCACAGCAGGATGGAGATTTCCCCACTGCCAGTTACATGCAAACCCAACACAAGGGGCCAATGGCCCCACCAATCACAGCAGAGGGGGGGGGGGGGGGGGATCCCCCCACCCAATCACAACAGGAGGATGGACACCCTCACCCAATAATGTGGGATTAGGACAACCAACCCCTGCATCCCAATGGTGGGTCCCATGTGACGGCAAGCAACACTTCCATTCTCCCCCTAGCCCATCTGGAATCAAGGAGAGTAAAAGCAAACAAGATTGATGTTTGTAGGAGACACACCAACATGGTTTGGTTGGATCAAAAGATTCTACCAACCTGGAACATTTTAGACTTTAGAGATACCATATGGGAACAGGCCTTTCGGCAAACTGAGTCAGTGCCGATCAGCATTCATCATCATCATCAACCCTCGGGGCCACAGGGAGAACGTGGAGCTATAAGGCAGCAACTCTACCGCTACACCATTGCGCCACCCCAGATACTAGTAACATCCTGATACTTGCAACACAATGTGCAAAACACAAAGTGCTGGTGGAACTCAGTGGGTGAGGCAGCATCTGTGGAGGGAATGGACAGACAGCGTTTGGGACCCACATGCATTAGTTTAACCTGGAACCCCATTTCAATGTCTGGGGTTGAGGATTTTGGTTGTGCAGCTCCTGAGGTCACCAACTTCCCTATCCATCTCAAACTTCATGTATCCTTGAATCAGTGAATGTTAATGAGATAGGCCTTTGCTTTGACTCTGGGTTGTACAAAAGGGATATTATCAACACGGATGAGCCGAAGGGCCTTGTGTCTGTGCTGTGTAACTTGAAGACTGTGACTTCAAATACATATTTGGACAGGTTTTAACAGACTTCCCATCTCACAGCAAAACCTAAATGGGCATGCAATTAACCTATGCCTTTATTTTAAAGTTCCCTTGAGGACCCACCCAGAATGACCGGCCCATTTACCAAGGACCGAGGACCCGTGCCACGGATCGGGAATCCACACTGAAGGCCCGGCTCGCCTGCCTAGAGTAGGAGTCGGACAGGGGGGGGCCGGTAAACAGACTGGCGGTGTGAAGCAGTGCAATGCCTGGAGGGTGGAGTGGGCCGCAGGAGGTCCTGCAACAGTCTCGGCTGGACCGGCGCCACTCCAAGAGACCGAGTTTGTCGACTTGACCTGGCTTACAACGGTGGAGCAACAGCGTAGGACACCATGGCTACATTTGGCCAGGCCAACCCTGCAACATCGCCAGGACAACGGGCCTTCATGGTCAGGTCAAGAACCCTGCACTTACAACAACCGGGACTTGCAAATGACACCAAAACTGGCGACTTTCTGTATACTGTCTCAGTGTAGTACCGCTGTACACTTTTACTGTATCTGAGATGCTTATTTAAGATGCATTGGGTGGCACAGCAATAGAGTCGCTGCCTTACAGCGCCAGAGACCCAGGTTCGATCCTGACTATGGGTGCTGTCTGTACTGAGTTTATACGTTTACTCTGTGCCTCATGGGTTTTCCCCGGGTGCTGTCGTTTCTTTCCACACTCCAAAGATGTACAGGTTTGTAGGTTAATTGACCAGTAAAAAATTGTCAAGGTAAATTATCCCTAGAGTGTAGGATAGTGCTCGTGTACGAGATAATCGTTGGTCTTCACGGACTCGGTGGGCCAAAAGGCCTGTTTCCGTGCTGTATTTCTAAACTAAACATACGTGTATCTGAATGCTGATATATATTGACACTTGTACTGAAGTGTATGCAAAAATGAGTTTCACTTGACCTCAGTTTATGCGACCATTGTAACCATTGTTTTCCAGTCCAACCATGGTCATCCCCGCTTCCTATCTCCGTTATGTCCTCCAGTACTACCACCCTCTGCAGTCACTGCAGTCCAGACTTGTGTATTTCCCAATTTGATCACTCCATTCAATAGTGCTCTCACTTTCTTTTAAAAGTTGGTAAATAGGTCACCCAGGTTGCCAAACCCCAACATTCCTCTCTCTGCATCTTACAAAGATTATTTTAAACTAGTGCTACATTTCTGGTCTCATCTCAATATCTCCCAACTCCATCAAACTCCACTTAGCATCTTGCCTAAACTCTCTCTCTCTCTCGCTTTTCCCACCCCACACCCCAACTTGCATAAATAACACGAGACTGCAGCTGCTGGACATGAGCAGACCACGAAGTTCTGGAGGAACTCAACTGGTCAAGTAGCATCCGTGGAGGTAATAGACACGAGGGCATTTCGGGTCGGGACCCTTCTTCAGACTGATTATAGTCTGTCCATTTCCCTCCACAGATGCTGCCTGACCTGCCGAGTTCCTGAACACGTTTGTGTCTTCCCAAAATAACTTATCTCGCCGTTATCATGTTTCTGTTAGCGAAACCGCTGGAAGAATTCCACTAAAAACTCAAGCTAACATAAAATGTTGCCTACCACGGGAAGAGTGTAGCAAGGCACCAGAATACACCAACTGACTAACATGGGCACTGCAGAAAGCTTGCGATCCAGAAAGAGCCACTCAAATACCAGGATTTCTAATGCGGAGATTGACAGATTCGTGATTAGTACGGGTTTCAGGGATTATGGGGAGAAGGCAGAAGAATGGGGTTGAGAGGGAAAGATAGATCAGCCGTGATTGAATGGCGGAGTAGACTTGATGGGTCGAATTACCTAATTCTGCTCCTATAACCTATGAACATGATTCGATTTGCTCTCGAAGTTACTGAATTGCTAGAGAGGGCTTTCAGGCCAAACCTTAAAGTTAGTCACATGTTGACATTGCTTTGTCGAAGAAGCCAAAGCGAGCTGTGGAACTGAGCACATAGAGAGCTGCTTGATTCAGGAGAAGATGCCATAACGCAGTGCCATGCTCAACACCCCACACTACGGGAAAAACAACGAGGCATAAAACGGAAATGCAGGAAACGCACTGCGGACCAGTCATCCTAAAATGAGAGGTGTGCTCACTTCCTTTGGAAGATTAGTAGTTGGCAGCATCTACTGTAAAAGGAACCTTCCCTTCTATTTGTTCAGAGCCAGCCTGCTTGCTGTATGTTCATAATATCTCCCAGTTAAGATACTCAGCATTTGTAAATGTTGAATTGCCTAAGCAACAGCAGAGTGGAATGGCACCACTTTAGGACCTTGGCTCAATGCAATGCATCTACAGACCAACAGCTTTGCCCAAGACCACAGATTGCAGAGAGCTGTGGATGTAGCCCAGTCCATCACACAGACCACACTCCCCACCATTGACTCCACCTACACTTCATGCTGCCTCATCAAAGTAGCCAGTGTGATCGATCTTTGAAGAACGGGCCAGACCTAAGGAAGTCACCTATCCATGTTCTCCAGACTTCATCCACGGCAACATGTTGGATTTATAGACAACTCCGCAAGTTTTATAACTCAACTCCATAAGCTTTAAAGGACAGAAAGTGCTGGAGTAACTCATTGGGTCAGGCAGCATCTCTAGAGAACATGGATAGGTGAGGTTTCAGGCCGAGACCCATCTTCAGACCTATCCATGTTCTCCAGGGATGCTGGCCACCCCACTAAGTTATTCCAGCACTTTTTGACCTTCTATTAACCAGCAACTGCAGTTCCATGTTTCTCCAAAGGTTTTAAGATAGTTATGAATACGGATGAATATGGGCCTTGGATCAGATTCAGATCAGATTCAACTTTATCGTCATTGTGCAGTGTACAGTACAGAGACAACGAAAAGCAGTGGGGTAAGGCAGATTACAAAATTATTAGGCAGGAGCTAGGGAGGGCAAACAGGAAGATTAGTTTAACTTGGCATCAAAAAGACACAAAGTGCTGGAGTAACTCAGCGGGGCAGGCAGCATCTTTGGAGAAAAGGAATAAGAAAAGAAATAGGTGACGTCTCCAGAAATGCTGGCTGACCCAGTTATTACATCATTTTTTTGTGCCTCTGGAGAACATGGATAGGTGTCGTTTCGGGTCGAGACTCTTCTTCAGACACTTGGCATCATGCTCAGCATGAACAATGTGGGCCACAGGGCCTGTTCTATGCTCCATGAAGCTTAATCTTCCTTGTTCTATAACTGAAGGTTGTCTCTCCGACACTGCCTTGTTGTACAGCTGCTTCAACTTTGACAGTTGTAATTTCAACCCACCAAGCTACCAACTTTGCCCTGCACCTCACAACAATTGTCTCGTCAGAAGGAATTGGTGACGTTTTGGGTCGAGACCCTTCCTCAGACCTCGACCCGAAACATCGCCCATTCTTTCTCTCCAGAGATGCTACCTGACCCGCTGACCCTATTCTAAACTCTATTAAAGCAACGAAAAGAGTTGTAAAACATCCTCTCGTGACCTCGAGACTTCCCAAAGCATTTCACAGCCATATACATTCTTCAAAGGAGCTGTTGCTGTGGTAACGTTGAAATAATTGATGAACCCAATCAATGTCTATGGCCGGCATTGCACAATATAGAAAATCACACCGTGCAGGGAAGAGCGTCTCATCTCACACACCAGTGCAACGGTGCTAATATCTTTCCGGTTTGACGCTCCAACCTCTGCACCTCAAATTACTCTCGATGCTGACACTAGCAGTAATGCAGTGCAATAACAAGGAACTGCTGATGCCTGTTTATCAAAGAAAGACACAAGTTGCTGGAGTAACTCAGCGGGTCAGGCAGCATCTCTGGAGAACATGGATGGGCGACGTTTCGAGTCAGGACGCTTCTTCAGGCCCTGATTGAAGGGAAAGAAAGCTGGAAGAGAGGAGGGGCAGGGCAGAGCATGCCTGGCAATAGGTGAACAGAGGCAAAGACGTTATTGTTGGACAAAGTCCAGAGATAAAAAGACGGGTGTGAGCCCAACAGGATAAAGAGTTGCGAATTATTAAGCTCAGAGATAGAAAAGTTGCAAATTGTGTAGGCGATGGAAGGGGAGGGAGAGAAACCAGTCAGCCAGGGTTCAGGGAAGGGGATTGGGAGACATAAAGGGATGGTCTTGGGGGAGAAAGTGCAGGCGGAAGGCTGCCATTAGTGGATCAGTTAACTAAAATTTGAGAATTCAATGTTTTTACCGTTGGTCTGTAAGCTGCCCAAGAGGAAGAGGAGATGCTCTACTGTGTGTAACCAGTAATTAAGTGCTAAACCTGCTGCATCATTAATTCCAGACATCAAGTCAGCAGGCAAAGACACAGTGCTAGAGTAAATGCCCCTGTCCCACTTAGGAAACCTTAACCTCTGGAGACTTTGCGCCCCACCCAAGGTTTCCGTGCAGTTCCCGGAGGTTTTTGTCAGTCTCCCTAATGGTCAAAAGTGGTTTCCGCTTCTTCTATGTAATTTTTTAGTCGAAGTCGGTTGTATTGCTAGTTGAAGTTGGTTGCAGGTGGTTGCCAGAGGTTGCAGGTCTTACCTTCCACTACCTGCAACCACCCTCAACTGGCATCGCAACCAGCTTTGACTAAAAAAGTACAGATTTTTAAAACGGCAACCTATTTTTAGTCGCGGCCAGTTTTGAATTTTTTTAAATAATCGCCGGAACATAGAAGAAGCGAAACCACTTTCGACCATTAGGGAGACTGACAAAAACCTCCGGGAACCTCTGGGAACCACACGGAAACCTTGGGTGGGGCGCAAAGTCTCCAGAGGTTTCCGTTCAGGTTTCCTAAGTGGGACAGGGCATAACTCAGTGGGTCAGGCAGCATCTCATGAGAACATGGATAGACGACGTTTCAGGTCGGGACCATGCTTCAGACCTGACCCAGCCCAAAACATCACCTATTCATATTCTCCGGTGATTCTGCCTGACCTGCTGAGTTACTCCAGCAATCTGTGACTTTCCTTGGTAAACATGTAGTTCCTTGTTTCTACATTGTACTCACAAGCATTTAAATAGATTCATAGAGTAATACAGCATGGACAAAGACTCTTCAGTCCAACTCCTCCATGGCAACCAAGATTCCTATCTAAATTAATCCAACTTGCATGCATTTGGCCATATCCCTCTGAACCTTTCCTATCCATGTACCATCAGCGCCTCTATTCCTGAGAAGATTACGGAGAGTTTGGATGTCAAAGAGGACTCTCTCGAACTTCTACAGGTGCACAGTAGAGAGCATGCTGACTGGTTGCATCGTGGCTTGGTTCGGTAACTTGAGCATCCAGGAGCGGAAAAGAATGCAGAAAGTTGTGACCACTGCCCAGTCCATCAACGGCTCTGACCTCCCCACCATCGAAGGGATCTATCGCAGTCACTGCCTCAAAAAGGCCGCCAACATCATCAAAGACCCACACCATCAGGAAGAAGGTACAGAAGCCGGTTCAGGAACAGCTTCTTCCCCACAGCCATCAGGCTATTAAACTCGCCATCAACCAAACTCTGAACTATAACACTTTATCTGTTTATTTATGTGTATATATATGGTCTATGCTACATAGACATACTGAACTGTTCTGTTTTTATGCTTACCATATTCTGTTGTGCTGCAGCAAGCAAGAATTTCATTGTCTTATCTGGGACACATGACAATAAACACTCTTGGCTTGAACTCTCTTGACTTGACTTATCCAATGTATTTTAAACATTGTAATTGTGCCCACCTTTAGACTTGAGATTCAGCTTGCCCCTCCGATTCCTTTTAAATCTATCCCCCCCCCCACCTTGAACAGAAACATGATAATGGCTAGTCATGTTATTTTCATAAAACAAAGTGCTGCAAGAACTAAGCAGGTGAGACAGCATTCGTGAAGGGAAATGGACAGACGACGTTGTCTAAGATTCCAGCATCTGCAATCCATTATGTCTCCCAATATCCATCTTTCCTTAAAACATGTGGCCATTTTCATTTATCCAGTCTAAGCTTTCTCACATTCACACACATTTATCCAATAGCCTTTTCTCCTCACATTCCTTCAACACAGAGGGTGGTGGGCATATGGAACCAGCTGCCAAAAGAGGTAGTTGAGGCAGGTACCATCACAATGTTTAATGATATGAGGGCAGGGATGGATAGAATAGGTTTAGGATATGAGCAAAACGCAGGCAGGTGGGGCATGTTGGTCACCTAAGCAAGTTGGGCCAAAGGCCCTGTTTCCGTATTGGTTAACCCACAGAATCTACCACTCACCTACACACCAATGACAATTCACAGACACTAATTAACCCACAAACCCAGTGTTATTGCAATCTGGGAGAAATCTGGAGCACCCGGAGGAAACCCACGCGGTCACAGGAAGAATGTCCACACAGATAGCACCCGAGGTCAGGATCGAACCTGCGACGCTGGAGTTACAGTGCCAACCTCTGCATTAATGCTTGGAGAAGATTTGAGCCCTGCTTATAGGAGGATGGGGGTTGGGGTGGGTACAAGCAAGGGAAGTGGGGTGTATGTGAGCTGTGACTTGTAAAATTGCCTTCAATCCTCACTTGGCGAGTTTGCAGCCCCTTGGATTTTGCAGCTTGTGTCCGATTGACTGAGGTAGGAAATAGAACAGGTCAGAATCACAAGGACAACTTTGACACTTGGACTTTGGCACTCTGCTGTGGCAAACATTCTACTGCAGTTAATCCACAGCGCAGACACACAAATACTCTCAGTAAGAAAACAGAGAATGTTGTGCAGAGTCCACGTCTGATTTCAAACCCTCGCTGTGTACTCTCAGGTTACATCACAGCTTGGTTTGGGAACAGCTCTACCCAAGGACACAAACAAATGCAGAGTTGTTGAAGTAGCCCAGTCCACCACACGGACCAGACTCCCCACCATTGACTCCATCTACACTTCACGCTGCCTCAGAATAGCAGCCATGTCCTACCCTGGTCATGCCTGTTTCTCCCTGCTCCCGTCCAGCAGAAGGTACAGAAGGTTGAAAGCCTCCACCAGACCCCGGGGTTTCTTCCCCTCTGTGATCAGGCTTCCGAACAACCGCTTGGTCAGAGGCAGGATTCAAGAAGCATCTTAACAAGACAGAGGCGTGAAGTGGCGGGATTTGGAACAGCACGATGGCGCAGCAGTAGAGTTGCTGCTTTACAGCGTCACAGACCCAGGTTCGATTCTGACTACGGGTGCTGTCTGTACAGACGTTCTCCCTGTGACCGTGTGGGCTTTCTCTGGGTGCTCTGGTTTCTTCCCACACGCCAATGATGTACAGGTTTGTACGTTAAATTGCTACAGTAAATTGTAAATTGTCCCTGGTGTGTAGGATGGTGCTAGTGTATGGGGTGATGACTGGTTGGCGCGGACACGGTGGGCTGAAGGGCCTAGTCCATGCTGCATCTTTAACATTTAAATTCAAAAGTCAGGCTACTGAACAATCCCATCAGCACTAGGGAGCAATCCTGAGCTACAATCTACCTCATTGAAGACCCTTGGACTATATTTAATCAGACTTTACTGGACTTGATCTTGCACCAAACTTTATTCCCTTTATCATGTATCTGTACCTTGTGGACGACTTGATTACAATCATGTATGGTCTTTCCGCTGACTGGATAGCACACAACAGCTTTTCACTGTACCTTGGTACACATGGCAATAAAGCTGAACTAAAATACTTTTATTGTCACTGTACCTCAATACACGTAACAATAAAACTGAACTAAACTAGATAGACTGCAGGAAATTGTTACCCATAGTTGCAGATAGGGCATAGATTTAGAGGAAGATATACACAACGTGCTGGAGTAACTCAGCGGGCCAGGCAGCATCTCATTGGCTATATTTAAGAGGGAGTTAGATGTGGCCCTTGTGGCTAAAGGGATCAGGGGGTATGGAGAGAAGGCAGGTACAGGATACTGAGTTGGATGATCAGCCATGATCATATTAAATGGCGGTGCAGGCTTGAAGGGCCGAATGGCCTACTCCTGCACCTATTTTCTATGTTTCTATCCATGTACCTGTCCAAATACCATTTAACTGTAGTTAGAGTACCTGCCTCAACTACCTCCTCTGGCAGCTCGTCCCATATTCCATAGATCCACCATCCTCTGTGATAAAGTTGCCTCTCGGGTTCCTTTTAAATCTTTCCCCTCTCACTATCTCTGACCTTCTCAGAATATTTGCAACCAATAAGACCCATACACCAACAAGCAGTGTTAGGCTCGTCTTCTGACACATACTGATAAAGACTTTGAAAGAAAATGCAAGTGAATGTTACTTATGGGCAGAGTATCAAATTATAGAGTTGGAGTTTTCAAAACCACAAGCTAAACAATTACACACCACAGTCACAAGACTGCTGTCGATTTCGAGTGAAACCTTTTGACAATTATTTAAGGCTGCAAACTTGCTGGGCATGGCTCAAGTTTAAAGAAAAAGCCCCCTTCAGTCTTTCACGACACCGCACATGGAATAGTAAAAGTCTTTCCAAATCTCTCTTCAGAACTCATGGACTTTCACAAGGAAGAGGCAGGATACACGACGAGTTGGGGGTTTGGTGGGCAGAGGGGCTTAGAAGGAAAGTGGAGTTATAGGTCACGGGGAAAGGAGGCAGGACAGAAGGGCGGCGTAGCGGTAGAGTTGCTGCCTTACAGCGCGAGAGACCCAGGTTCCTGACTCTGGGGAATAAGGATTGGATTTGGGTCAGGACCATTCTTCAGTCTTGACAAGTGCAAGGTCAGGTAGGATTCAGTGAGAGAGAGAGAGCATGTTTCTGCACTCTCTGTTGAAAGGAAATGACCAGTCCTCGTATATTTTGTCCCATGTGATAAAGTGCTGTGCAAGTGCAATATTTTCCTTTTCATGCAGCTGGAGGGAATCTTCACTGCATTTGTAATGTTCCAGGCTCAGCGTTCCCCACTGTCAAGTTATTTTTCCCCAATCCTAGAGTCGGAACTGTAGATGCTGCATTACAAAAGGTGCTGGAGCAACTCAACAGGTCAGGCAGAATCTGTGGAGGGAATGAACTGGCAACGTTTCAGGTCAGGACCCTTTGTCAGTCTGAAGAAGTGTCCCAATCCAAAACAACGCTTATCCATTCTCTCCACCGATGTTGCCGGGCTCGCTGAGTTACTCCGGCAGGCACTTTGTGTTTTGTATTACACAGAGCTTTGCCCCAAGGCAGAATTCCTCTACAACTTTACTGCACCTTCGTTGCAGTATCCACCAGACTCATTCCATGCACTCGGCTCAGTGGCGTTATAAAGTGTACAAGATCATGAGAGGAACACACAAGGTTAATGCACAGAATCTTTTACTACAGAGAAGGGAATCAAGAACTAACGGAGGTACACAAAAATGCTGGAGAAACTCAGCGGGTGCAGCAGCACCTATGGAGCGAAGGAAACAGGCAACGTTTTGGGCCGAACCCTTCTTCAGACTGATAGGGGGTGGCAGGGAGAAGGAAGGAAAAAGGAGGAGGAGGAGCCCAAGGGCTGAGGAAGGGGAGGAGACAGCAAGGGCTAACAAAATTGGGAGAATTCAATGTTTATGCCCGCAGGATGCAGGCTCCCCAAGCGGAATATGAGGTGCTGTTCCTCCAATTTCCGGTGTTGTTCACTCTGGCAATGAAGGAGACCCAGGACAGAGAGGTCGGATTGGGAGTGGGAGGGGGCGTTGAAGTGCTGAGCCACCGGGAGGTCAGGTAGGTTCTTGCGGACCAAGCGGAGGTGTTCGGCGAAATGATCGCCCAACCTCCGCTTAGTCTCACCGATGTAGATCAGGTGACATCTAGAGCAGCGGATGCAGTAGATGAGGTTGGAGGAGATACAGGTGAACCTCTGTCGCACCAGGAACGACTGCTTGGGACCTTGAATGGAGTCGAGGGGGGAGGTGAAGGGACAGGTGTTGCATTTCTTGCGGTTGCAACGTAAAGTGCCCGGGGAGGGGGTGATACGGTAGGGAATGGAAGAATTGACAAGGGCAACTAACGGACATAGGTTTAAAGTGAAGGGGGAAAGATTTAATAGGAACCTGAGCTGCAGCGTTTTTTTTTTAAACATAAAAGGTTGTGGGTTTATGGAACTGACTGCGGAGGAAATAGTTGAGGCAGGTACGATCACAATGTTTAAGAAACATTTAGACAGGTACATGGATTGGACAGGTTTAGAGGGATATGGACCAAGCACGGGCAGGTGGAACTAGTGTTGATGGGGCAAGTGGGTCGGCGTGGGCAAGTTGGGCAAACGGCCTGTTTCTATTCTGTATGACTAGCATTCCAAAGGCTGGTTCTGATCTGTGTGATGGACTGTGCTACATCCACAACGTTATTTAATGCCGCTCTAAATATTTCATAAATGTGGTGACTGTTTTTCATCACCTCTCTTGGTAACACATACCAGACATAGTTCTTGATTCTCCTACTCTGGGCAAAAGACTACGCATCGACCCTATCTGTTCCTCTCTGTATAAAACCAACATCTCATATCCACCCAAATTCCTTCCTCTCACCTTAAACCTAAGTTCCATCTCCTTGTTCTTGATATCGTACCATAGGAAAAAGCTTTGTAATTTCTATTCAAACTATGTCTCTTAACGTTTCTTACATATCCCTTTCTCGTCATCCCACAGCATATTTTACTCTTGGAAAAACAAGCCCAGCCTATCCAATCCCTCCCAGAATGAGTCTTGCAATCCGAGAAACATCCTCGTGAAAAAAGATAGAGAGTGCTGGAGAGAGAGTGCAGAGAAGATTCACTGGGATGAAGAAACAAGGAACTGCAGATGCTGTTTTACAAAAGAAGGCACAAAGTGCTGGAGTAACTCAGTGGGTCAGGCATCATCCCCGGAGAACATGGATAGTTGACGTTTCAGGTCGGGTTCTAAAGATGGGTCCCAACCCAAAATGTCACATCCATGTTCTCCAGAGATGCTGCCTGACCCGCTGAGTTACTCCAGCGCTTTGTGCCTTCTTTTGTAAAACAGCATCTGCAGTTCCTTGTTTCTTCATCCCAGTGAATCTTCTCTGCACTCTCTCTCGCACAACCACATCCTTCATGGAATGCGGAGACTAGAAACACACACAATACTAAAAGTTTGAGCTAACCAGTGCTTTGCCAAGTTGCAACAGAGCATCCCGTAATATTTATACTGTACGTCCTGCCTTATGAAGGCAAGCAAACCATCTGGCTTCTGCACTGCCCTGTCTACCAGTATTACCACTTTGGGGGAGCTATGGACTTTGACCTCTCGGTCTCACTGTTCATCAACCTTCCTCAATCCCCTACCCTTAACTGTGGACGTTCTTCCACATAGTAATTTACTTCCTGAAATGTGTCACCTCAAGCCATTGGGGAGTGAGTGCCAGTAGTCGGTCGAGGAGGAGCCGAGAAGAGTGACCTAGCGTGGGGGAGCTGGCGAGAGCAGAGTGTGACCCAGCGTGGGGGGCAGGGGCAGCGTGAGCGTGAAGGAAGAGGGACCACCGGGATGTATTGAACACGTTTGCAACATTGTCGGCACCCTTTACCTGCCGACTCTTTACATACTTGTGCACTTTATGCAAACATAGAATTACACCAAGTACACATAACAATAAAGTATCGAATCAATCCATTAAATTTCACTTGCCTACACTCTGCCCAACTCGACACCACCTGCCAACCCAACCCCAGAGGGAATAACTCATTCTCAATCCACATCGATGCATTGCTCACCTCCTCCGTCTCACAGCCTCAACGCAAAGTGGACGCACAAAAGGATGGAATGATTACAGGGAGATAAATAAATCCCTCAGTGGCAGAGAGAGGCCACGATCAGGCCTAATGACATGCATGCAATAATGTCAAAGTCAACGTGACCCAGTGATACAACACCTCTTTGGAACAATATCGAACACACACTGCAGGTAGTTTGGAGGATTTTTGGCAAGTTTCCTTTCCCATTAAACATTAGTCATGATTGGCAACATAGATGATGTGGTGATACCGGTAGATTTAGTTTTGTTATTTATCACGTGTACAGGTACAGTGAAGAGCTTTGTTTTGCTTGTTATCCAAGCAGACCAGATCATTTAGTTTAGTTTAGTATGGTCACGTGTACCAAGGTACAGTCACAGCTTTTTTGTTGCGTGCTATACAGTCAGCGAAAAGACTATACACGATTACAATCAAGTTGTCCACAGTGTATAGATAAAGGATAAAGGGAATAATGTTTGGAGCAAGATAAAGTCCGATTATAGATAGTCCAAGGGTCTCCAATGTGGGAGATGGTAGGTCAGGACCGCTCTCTAGTTGGTGATACGATGTTTCAGTTGCCTGATAACAGCTGAGAAGAAACTGTCCCTGAATCTGGAGGTGTATGTTTTTACACTTCTGTACCTCTTGCCTGATGGAAGAGGGGAGAAGAGGGAGTGACTGGGGTGAGATTGTTCCACCCAGCAGTGTGAACAGCACCACCCTCGGTGAAATTGCTTGCATGGGAGGCAGGCTCTTGGTGGATGGATAACTACAGTGGCTCTGCAGGTAGTACTCTTGCCAAAGAATCAGAAGTGAGGGGGTTGAAGGAAAGGGGGGGGGGGGAGGGGGGGAAAGAAGGCTGCAAGGCTATTAAAACACAATTTCTTGATCACCGACCGATAATACCTCAGAAGTACATCAGACACCAGCCAGCAAACCTGGTCTTACAGAAGCACCATAAATGATTTTCTTTTTATGTTTAGAAAGATGTTATACATCATGAAATTGAGGGACCAAAATCCTCAACATGGGCATATTAAGAATGAGGAACCAATTGTAACCCAGTCAACATTAACTAAACTCATTGATAATTCCTATATGGCAAAATAGACACCTTGAACAACACAAGTAACAGCATGGGGAGGGGAGGGGAGGGAATTAGATGAACATGGAACGCCACAAAAGGGGAGTCAGGGCCCTTGTTAGATTTTCATTTTGAGTGAGGGGAGGGATGTGAGTGACAGGCTGGGCTCACACTGAGTCAGAGGGGAAGGAAGGAGTGAGGGAGGCGGGGGGGAGGGGGGGAGGGAGGAGAGGGAGGAGGGGGAGGAGGGGGGGGAGGAGGGAGGAGAGGGAGGAGGGGGAGAGAGTGGGGGGGGGGGAGAGAGGGGGGGGGGAGGGAAGGGGAGAGGGAGTGAGGGGGAGAGGGAGGAGGGGAGGGAGGAGGGGGAGAGGGGGAGAGAGGGGGGAGGGGGGGAGAAGGGGAGAGAGGGGGGGATAGAGGGGGGGTGAGTGGTGCAGTTGAGAAGCGAGAAATGGAACCCCCCGTAATCCTTGTTGAAGCGGCTGCGGCCGCGGGGCAGAGAGAGGGGGCGATTACTGCTCTTGCTCCCGGTTCCCAGCCGGGCCTCTCCGGCCCTCGGTCGCGATGCGGGGACGCGGCGCTGCCTCCGCCCGCCCGCCCCGCGGCATTCCCGGCCTGAGGAATTTAACTCTTTGTTACCAACTGGGTTCTATTGTTTTATATTAAGTGGAGGGATGATGAGAGGGTCAGTCTCACCCTCCCTGCCTGGACGGTGAGGAGGCAGAGGGTGAGACACTGAACATGACCCGGCTGCCCCCACCCGGAAACCGCATTGTTGCAGATTTCCCCCATCCCCAGCCCCCCATCACCCCCCCTGCCCTCTCCCTCTGCGCCCCCTCCCTGCCATCATCCCCCTGCCCTCTCCCCACCCCCTGCCCTCTCCCCATCCCCCTGCCCTCTCCCCAGCCCTCTCCCCCCCATACCCCCTGCCATCACCACCTGCCCTCTCCCCCCCCCTGCCCTCTCCCCATCCCCCGCCCCTACTTTCCCCCATTCACCCCCCAGCCTATCTCTCTACCCTCTCCCTATATCCCACCAGACCGACCTCTCCCCAACCTCGGGACTGATCTTCCCATTCACTCCTCCCCCACCCCACAGATAGATCCCCTCCTCCCAGAGAGATCTCCCCCACCACACACCTCCTCAGACTCTCCCCCCTCACCCCCCCCCCCTCCACCTTCTCTCCACACCAGACACTGATCTCCCCCCTACTCCCGCCAGCCTCTCCTCCCCTACCCCAGGGACAGACTCTTCTCCCCACCCCAGAGAGATCCCAGCTAAATCTCCACCCCAAACAAACCTCTCTCCCCAACCTCTTCTCCCCGGTGACATCTCTCCCCACCCACAGACAGATCTTCACCTACATCCGCCCCTTCGGCCCGTCCCAGGCTGTCGCCCCTCCCTCAAACCCTCCCCCACCACCACCACCATCCTAGCGTCTATATCCACCCGCTCTCCCTCCATGCCCCGGCCCGGTGCAGAGACACGCTCACACATATACACACACACACACATAGATAGACACACACACACACATAGATAGATACACACACACACACATAGATACACACACAGATACACATACATAGACAAATACACACACACACACATAGACAAATACACACACATAAAAACACACACACACACACAGAGAGACACAGGCTAAATACCATCTTGAGGCAGCGTCCCGGAGCTGTCCATGTGCCGGGGTAGTCGGCAGCCTGTGTCCCCGCTCCCCGGCCAGCGCTCGGTGAGGGGTCCGGGAGCCGGTGCTGTAGACTGGGGGCGAGGGGCCGGGGTCTGTGGGCCGGGGCGATGTGGGCAGAGATGGGGACTGTGGGCCGGGGTCCCGGGGCTGTGGTGGGGACTGTGGGCCGGGGTCCCGGGGCTGTGGTGGGGACTGTGGGCCGGGGTCCCGGGGCTGTGGTGGGGACTGTGGGCCGGGGTCCCGGGGCTGTGGTGGGGACTGTGGGCCGGGGTCCCGGGGCTGTGGTGGGGGTGGGCCGGGGTCCCGGGGCTGTGGTGGGGACTGTGGGCCGGGGTCCCGGGGCTGTGGTGGGGACTGTGGGCCGGGGTCCCGGGGCTGTGGTGGGGACGGTGGGCCGGGGTCCCGGGGCTGTGGTGGGGACTGTGGGCCGGGGTCCCGGGGCTGTGGTGGGGACTGTGGGCCGGGGTCCCGGGGCTGTGGTGGGGACTGTGGGCCGGGGTCCCGGGGCTGTGGTGGGGACTGTGGGCCGGGGTCCCGGGGCTGTGGTGGGGCCGGTGGGCCGGGGTCCCGGGGCTGTGGTGGGGCCTGTGGGCCGGGGTCCCGGGGCTGTGGTGGGGACTGTGGGCCGGGGTCCCGGGCCGCTGCGGCTCCCACTCTCACCGCCTCACACACAGGCGCACTGGCCGGGTGCCGCCGCTGGCCGCGCTGATTGGACCTGGGCGATCAGATGAGGGATGTCGGGGCTTCAGCGCCGCCAATTCCCTCTCTCCCCAACTCGGCAAGTTGCACAGCGCGGGAGCGGCGCACACACACACACACACACACGGGGACAGCGAGACACACACACACACGGGGGACAGCGAGACACACACACACACACACACACGGGGACAGCGAGACACACACACACACACACACACAGGGACAGCGAGACACACACACACACACACAGTGACACACTCACACACGGGGACAGCAAGAGAGACACACACACCCACCCACACACGGACAGCGAGACACACACACACAGTGACACACACACACACGGGACAGCAAGAGAGACACACACCCACCCACACACGGACAGCGAGACACACACACACACAGTGACACACACCAACACAAACACACACAGACAGAGCTACACACTCACTCACACACACACACACGGGGACAGCGAGACACACACACACACAGGGACAGCGAGACACGCACACACACACACACAGGGACAGCTCTGACACACACACACACGGGGACAGCGAGACACACACACACACAGGGACAGCGAGACACACACACACACAGGGACAGCGAGACACACACACACACAGGGACAGCGAGACACACACACACACACACACACACACACACACACAGCGACACACACACACACACACACACACACACAGGGACAGCGAGACACACACACACACACACACACGGGGACAGCGAGACACACACACACACACACACACACACACACAGACACAGACACACACACACACACACACACACACACGGGGACAGCGAGAGACAGAGACACACACTCTCACAGACACGGGGACAGCGAGATAGACACACACACACACACACACACACGGGGACAGCGAGGCACACACACACACACACGGGGACAGCGACACACACACACACACACACACACACACGGGGACAGCGAGATAGACACACACACACTCACACACACGGGGACAGCGAGGCACACACACACACACACCGACACGGGGACAGAGAGAGACAGACACACACACACACACACGGACAGCGAGACACACACACACACACACACACACACACACAGGGACAGCGAGAGAGTGAGACACACACACGGGGACAGCGAGACAGACACACACACACTCAGAGAAACAGAGGCAGACACACAATGGGGACAGCGACACACACACGGACAGCGAGACACACACACAGTCAGAGAAATAGAGGCAGGCGCAGACGCAGAGGGAGATACAGACAGAGGGAGATACAGATAGAGACATTCGCAGACAATGTGAGAGAAAGATATAGTGTGAGAAAGAGGGAGACAGAGCAGGAGAGAGTGAGAGGGGGGAGACACACGCACAGGGTGATAGAGCAGTGCGCACAGCGAGAGAGGGGTGGATAGGGAGGGACACGCATAAAGTGAGAGAGCGAGCCACACACAGGAAGGCACACAGACAGGGAGACAGACGGCAACACAGATAAAAGCACATACGCTCAGAAAGAGAAAAAAAAACAGTGAAAGGGACAGACATACTTTCACAGAGATATATATAAACTGAGCAACCAGAGAAATAATGCAAAGAACATGTAGGGTCACAATTGGACAAATGTTTAATTTCATATAAAGTGAAGTTCAGGGTAGTAGATCTATAATGAACTCTATATACTTGTTTAGTGAAAAACATGCTCTGCTCAACACTTACTCCTCAAATAAAATCTGCCTATCGTAAATTTGCACTTTGTGGGAGCTGGCTGTGTAAGTATTGGTTAATACGTTTTCTAAGGCATAACTGTTCTTCAAAAAGAACTTCAATGGCTGCAAGCATCTTGGCATGTCCTGAGAGGTGTGCAAAAGGGACAATAGAAATGGGAACTGCCTTTCCTTTTCAAACCATCTCGAGTTAGAAAAGCTGGAGTAACTCAGCGGGACAGGCAGCATCTCTGGAGAGAAGGAATGGGTGACGTTTCGGGTCAAGAACCTTCATCAATAGTCTTGATGTGCTGGTCAATATTTAACCATTAAAAGCAGAGAATTAAAGACAAACACACACATGTACACGTCTAAATCTGAAGAACCCAACCCAAAACATAACCCATCCTTTTTTCTCCAGAAATGCTGCCTGACCCGCTGAGTTACTCCAGCATGTTGTGTCTATCTTCAGACTGTTTCATTAACTTGATGTGGATTCTCTGCCTGCTCTGATGTAATGGAAAGAAGAGTTTTATGAGAATGCCAATCTACAGTTAGTATTCGAGTGGACTTGAACCTAAAACGTTCTAACTCGAGATCGTTCTAGCTCCAGCATTTTGTGTCCCTTTGATTACAAGCATACATATATGGTATTTCAGCTGATGGATGCGATAGTATGCAACAAAAAAGCTTATCACTGTACCATGGTACACGTGACAATAATAAATTAAACCAAATTAACCAAGGTATAGGCCATTCTGATAAGACTGCAAAATACTTTATGCAAATAAAGCAGAACAAAAATAAATGGGTCATGATCTTTGCCAAAGACCTGGAAAATCTGTGCATCATAAGAGCTCTGGTTTACGTAAATCTGTGGTTAACATTTAAAGCAGATTGGGCCTTTGTGTGGGTGTACCTGGTTTTTGAGAAACACGTGAACACACGAGGTTATGCATAACTTTTACTGAGTAAATTAGACGTTTATATCTTCTAGGAAATTATTGCTTGTATAAATGCACACACACAAACACCCAGAGGTTTTTTAGAAGTCCAGGCCTTCCTCAACGTAACCCCTCACCCTCAGGCTTATCTGCAAACAGAATGTGGAATAATGCAGGAGAAAAAAGCATCTGCAGATGCTGCTTTGGTCAAAAATAAAAGTGCTGGTGTAACTCAGCAGGTCAGGCTGCACTTGTGGAGAACATGGATAGGTGACATTTCAGGTTGGGACCCTTCGTCCAACTGAATAATCTTTGTAAAGACCCAAAACATAACCTATTCATGTTATCACCCATTCATCCTATTTGGATGAAGCTGAAGATCCTATCTGAAGAAGGGTTTCGGCCCGAAACGTCGCCTATTTCCTTCGCTCCATAGATGCTGCTGCACCCGCTGAGTTTCTCCAGCATTTTTGTGTACATCCTATTTACGTACTGGTCCAAATGGTTTGAGTATGTTGTGATAGTACCTGCTTCAACCACCTCCTGTGACAAGCTTGTTCCATATACCCACCAACATTTGCTGTGAAAAGCTTTTGTTGTTGTGTGCTATCCAGCAAGCGGAACAACAATACATCCTGTAATTATAACTGAGCTGTCCATAGGTCACCGAAAGAGGATAAAGGGAATAACGTTTGGTGCAAGCTAAAGTCCAGTAAAGTCCAATTAAAGATAGTCAGAGGGTTTCCAAAGAGGTAGATGGAAGGTCAGGACCACTCTCCAGTTGTTAGTAGGATGGTTCAGTTACCTGATAACAGCTGGGAAGAAACTTAAACCTATGTGCTCTGGTTCCTGCTTCCCCTACACTGTGTAATAGACTGTGCATTTACCATATCTATTCTTCTCATGATCGTATACAGCTCAATATGATCACCCTTCATCCTCCTATGCTCCAAGGAATATAGTCCCACCCTGCTCAACCCCTCCCTATAGCTCAGGCCCTCGGGTCTTGGCAACATCCTCGTACATGTGTACTGTTGTACACGCATCCCTTGGGTTCTAGTCTAACACTACATCACTACATCAACTGATCATCTCCTTGTTCAAACCCTCCCATTGACCTTCCACCCTTTGTGTAAAAAACGTTGCCCCTCGGGTGCCTATTATATCTTTCCGCCCTCACTGTAAACCCACTTCCTCTGGTTCTTGATTCACCGACTCTGGGTAAAAGATGGTGCATTTTACCTGATCTATTCCTCTCATGATCTTATACGCCTCTTAAAGAGGTGCGTAAGGTTTATCTAGAAAGTCTATTCTCTCCAGTCTGGCATCCTTGGTATCCGATTGGTACCGGAGCGCCGGAAAATCCGAAGCACAGGAATTTCACGTAATCACCGTCCTCAGAGGAGAACGATTCTTTTACGTACAGCCACTCCCAAGTTATGGAAGAATTTCAAGAAGTGTCCGCAACCCAAACTTTGCATAAGATCGGAAACATTGACAGCCAAGATTACAACAAATTGCACTGGTAGGTTAATTAGCCACCTATTAGTAAGAATTCCAGTTAATTTTAGATCTTAGTTAAAAACTAGTTCATTAGGATTGAAGTGCACCACAGATTCTAAACATGCCAGACCACAAGAGTTACAACCTTCGTCAGTGTTTAGTTTAGTTTAAAGATACAGCGTGAACGTATTCTAAAGTCTAATGTCTAAATATTTGTACCTGTCCAAAAATCCCTCTCAACCTTTCCTATCCATGTCCCTGTCCAATGTGCAAATCCCTCTGAACCTTTCCTATCCATGAACCAATAACCTAAACTAAACCATGTCCCTGTCCAAATGTCCATATTATTGTAAACCTTCTTGCCCATGCACCTATACAAATGTCCATATCCCTCTAAACACTGGCCCTCTGCAGTACATTGTGAGGTCTGCCTGGTGTTATGCAGAGGAGAGTCTAGGCTGTGTGTCTCTCAGTGATCCTCCTCTGGTGTGTAAAGGCATACCGTGCACCACAATCCTTTCATTTCCCTTTGCATGCCTCTCATAGCTCTGCTCCTCTGCCTCGTTAAAGCCGGCAAGCTAGTGCTTGTCCAGTGGTGACAGGGGAAAGAAACTGTCCCGTGTAGAGTGAATGCCCAGGCTGTGGGACACACAGCTGGCAGAGTGGTGGAGGAAGGTCAATACTAGGGTCCCAGTCACACAGCACAGAAACAGGCCCTTCGTCCCAGCTCGTCCATGCTGACCATGGCTTCCCATCTACCCTTCCCTCTCTAAACCTTCACTCTCCATGTACATGTTATAGGAATTATATTGTCAAGTTGTAAAGGGTGCAGAGAAGATTTACAAGGATGTTGCCAGGACTCAAATGCTGGAGATGGGCAGAAGGACCTTGCCTGGGTTGGAATATTGGAGATACCAGTAGACTGGACGCGTTTTGCCTCAGAGCAGAGGAGCTGGAGGGGACATGACAGAGGTGTACCAAATGAGGGGCATAGATAGGGGAGGTCATTAGGACTCTGCTGCATTGCGGCTATTAAATACTACAACTACATTAGTGGGCAAAGAAGTGGCAGATGGAATACCGCATAGCAAAGTGTGGAGTCATGCATTTTGATAGTAGGAATAAGGGCGCAGACTATTTTCTAAATGGGGAGTGAATTCAGAAATCGGAGCTGCAAAGAGACTTGGTTGTGTTGGTGCAGGATTCCCAAAAAGTTATAGTCAAGTCAAATCGGTAGAAGGCAAACCCAATGTTAGTATTTAATTTAAGAGGACTAGTAGTATATAAAAACAGGGATGTAATGCTAAGGCTTTGTAAGGCACCACATTTGGAGTTTTGGGCCCAATATCTGAGGAAGGATGTGCTGGCATTGGAGAGGGGCCAGAGGAGGATTTTATGAGCATGATCCCAAGAATGATTGGGTTAACATATCATGAGCATTTGATGACACTGGGCCTGTACACGCTGGAGCTTAGAAGGATGAAGGGACACCTCATTGAAACTTGCCGAATAATGTAATGCCTGGATGTGATGTGGAGTAGATGTGGAGAGGATGTTTTTACCAGTGGGTGAGTCTAGGACCAGAGGCCACAGTCTCAGAATAAAAAGATGTACCTTTAAAAAGTGGATGGAATGAATTTCTTTAGTCAGAGGGTGGTGAATTTGTGGAATTCATTGCCACAGACAGATGCGGAAGCCAAGTCATTGGTTATTTTTAAGGTGCAGATTGACCGATTCTTTGTTTACATATGTGTTGTGCTGCTACAAGTAAGAATTTAATTGTTCCATTTTGGGACATATTGCAATAAAACACTCTTGATTCTTGAGACCTCTATAACCAGACGGCATATGTTTTGGGGAAGGAATAAAAGAGTTTAAAACAGATCTGTTTAAGTATCTCTTTCACACAAACTGCGGTTGGAATCTGGACCCAACTGCCCAAGCGAATAAAGAAATTAAGTTTGCTGCATTTGAAAGTGGGAGATTGACTAATGGAACGTACACGATGCGTTTGGAGTTTGGCTTTGAGGAACCAAATCGACACGTTTCATCACAGATGGTCCCTCCCCCCCCCCAACCAACCTTCTCTCCTAATCAAAAGTAAAGTCCTAATCTGAAATGTCGCCTGTTCATTCCCTCCACAGATGCTGCCTAACCGGCTGAGTTACTCCAGCATAGTCACAGAGCGATACATTGTGGAAACAGGCCCACACCGGTCAACATGTCCCAGCTACACTTGTCCCACCTGCCTGCGCTTGGTTTAATATCCCTCCAAACCTGTCCTATCCATGAACCTGTCTGACTGTTTCTTAAATGTTGGGATAATCCCAGCCTCAACTACCGCCTCTGGCAGCTTGTTCCACACACCCACCACCCTTTGTGTGAAAAAATATGGAACGCTTAACGAATTTGTGAACATCCTTGTGCTTCCAATTTAACACTTTGTTTTGTTCAAAATTCCAGCATCTGCAGTTCCTCGTGTCTCTGGCATCTTCCTTTCCTACCTGTGACAAAGGGTGTTCAACCCATCATGTTAATGTACAGGAACACAGCACAGGAACAGGCCCTGTGGCCCACAATGTCTGTGGACGCAGTTTCTCCCCACAGATGCTGCCTGACCTGCTGAGTATTTTCAGCATTCTCTGCTTTTATCAATACTTCCAGCTTCTGTTCATTTCCATTGACTCTTGTTTCTGTGCTGATGAAACCTCCAATTTATATTAATCGAAAGAAGGGTCCTGACCCGAAATGTCAGTTATCCTTTTTCTCCAGAGATACTGCCTGACCCGCTGAGTTACTCCAGCACTTTGTGTCTATCCTTGGTATAAACCAGCATCCTTTTTAGTTTTGTTTAGAGATACAGTGCAGAATCAGGCCCTTCGGCCCAGACACCAGGCCGACCACCAATCTCCGTATACTAGCACTATCCTACACACTAAGAACAATTTCAAATTTTACTAAAGCCAATTAACCTACAAATCCGTACAACTTTGGAGTGCGGGAGGAAATTGGAGGAACCCGGAGGAAATCCACGCGGTCACAGAGAGAATGTACAAACTCTGTACAGACAGCAGCCGTGGTCAGGATTAAACCCTGGTCTCTGACCTGTAAGGCAGCAACTCCACCACTGAGCCAGCGAAAGGTTAGTTGGCAGAGATTACAACCTGACTTTCAGACTGGAAATCTAACCGTGCAACTCCAGATCTGGCATAACTCCAACGTTATACTCAACTCTTGTCAAATTATAAACTGGCAAATCAGGTTAAATTGGCCTATTAATTGCTTCCCAGTGGCTGAGGAGGTGACCTGTTGATGCCAGCAGCTAGTCGCCAATCCTGGCTCACATTTCCAATACTGTTGGTCCTACTTTAAGAAACACTCCGTCTTCTCCCCTCTCCCATCAGGCAAGAGGTACAGAAGTGTGAAAATGCACACCTCCAGATTCAGGGACAGTTTCTTCACAGCTGTTATCAGGCAACTGAACCATCCTATCACCAACTAGAGAGCGGCCTTGTGGTACTATCTACCTCACTGGAGACCCTAGGACTATTTTAATTGGACTTTACCTTGCAATAGGCAATAGGTGCAGGAGTAGGCCATTCGGCCCTTCGAGCCAGCACCGCCATTCAATGTGATCATGGCAGATCATCCCCAATCAGTACTCCGTTCCTGCCTTCTCCCCATATCCCCTGACAAATAAACTTGACTTGACTCCGCTATCTTTAAGAGCCCTATCTCGCTCTCTCTTGAAAATATCCAGAGAACCTGCCTCCACTAAGGCAGAGAATTCCACAGACTAGACATTATTCCCTTTATCCTGTTTCTGTACATTGTAATCATGTATAGTCTTTCTGCTGAATGGATAGCAAGCAACAACAACGTTTTTCACAGTACCTTGGTACAAATGACAATAAACTAAACTAAACTAAACGGGTCTGTAGAAGGGTTCCGACCCAAAACGTCACCTATCCTATTTCCCGCAGAGATGCTGCCTGATCCGCTGAGTTACTCCAGCACTTTGTGTCTGTCTTTTATCTAAACTAAACTTAATACTTCAAAATGGAAACCATCGCACCTTAAACTTGTTCATACTGCTGGCTTGGACTGAGGTGGAAGCAAGGAACCGTCCCATGCAGTACAGTAATTTCAATGTCACGTTGAACCAGATGGCGCTGGAGGGAACCGCTCGCATTTAGAACAAAATCTCCGAAGAAATGTCTCTTGTTATGACCAACCAAAACCCTGAACCACTCCTATGGGGATAACTGCAGTTATAGGACACCATTATTTGGAAGAAGAGGAAATAAACGCTGCAGTTTCAGTTTATTTTTGTTTTGCATTTAAAGTGTTAACCGATCGTTCTGCTTCAACTTTTGCCGAGAGAAAGAGGTTTGGGGAGGATCACAGTAAAAACACTTACCAAATATGGATGAATGTAGGTGTGGAATTAAAACCAAGTAATCAAAGGTCCCAGGCGCTCGCTGTCCCCTGCGGAGTGAACGGGCGAAGTGCCATCGTCGTCAATGGGTCAAATCAAAACACGGCGAACAAAACAAAAAGATAAAACTCTGCCCCTATTTCTTCCCCTTGAAGCGGCAAGATCTTTGCTGCTGCCTGGAACTTGCGAAAATCCGCAGCACTTCCGCATTGTTAGTTGCAGACACTCGGGGCCAGGGGCAGGCGGGGCTCACTCTTTATGCAACGTCCCAGCCCCACACCAACTTGCAATCTTCACGTTGCAATCTTTTTATTGACTGTCGATCGGCGGCGCTGTTTTTATGAAACGCACCATAACAATAAACAAAGGCATTTTGCAAAGAAAGTTATCACCGCGATGTATTAGTGCAGTTATGGGGAGAAGGCAGGAGAATGGGGTTGAGAGGGAGACAGCTCAGCCATGATTGAATGGCAGAGTAGACTTGATGGGCCGAATGGCCTAATTCTGCTCATGAACGTGAACTTATGGGCCACCTCTAGTATCTTTGCTTATGGACCATAAATGGCCAGCTGATCACAGCTAGGACATTATCAAACATGAGGATTAATTCATTGTAGACTCGAGGAAAGTCACACAATGTGCTGGAGGAACTCAGCGGGTCAGTTACACAAGGAACTGCAGATGCAGGTTTACTAAGGAAAGACACAAAGTGCTGGAGTAACTCGGCGGGTCTCGACCCGAAACGTCAGCCACTCCAGAGATGCTGCCTGTCCCGCTGAGTTACTCCAGCATTTTGTGTCTGCATGGATAGGTGACGTTTCGGGTGTCTATGGATAGGTGACATTTCTTCAGACTGGGGAACTGTCCCGACCTGAAACGTCACCTAACCGTGTTCTCCTGACCTGCTGACTTACTCCATCCAGCATGTTGTGTGTTAAATAGTCTTTGTGCTTTGCTCCAGATGCCAGTATATGCAGTTCCGTTCGACCAGAAAAACAGCGCGGAAACAGGCCCTTCAGCCCACCGAGTCCGCACTGACCAGTGATCCGTACATTACCACTATTCTACACACTAGGGACAATTTACAGAATTTTTAACCGAAATCAACGTGCGTCTTTTGGAGTGTGGAAAAAAACTGGAGCACCCGGGGAAAACCCACGCGGTCACAGGGAGAACGTACAAACTCCGTACAGTCATCACCCGTAGTCAGGATCAAACCCAGGTCTCTGGCGCTGTAAGGCAGCAATTCCACCACTGTGCCGCCCCTGTCCATGTATCAGGCTTCTGCTATAATCAGCAATCCCTCTTGAGGTTGCAAGAGGGACTGGTCTGAGCAAAAACACGGAGTGGGCAGGTTAAAAGCGAAAACCCCATGGAATGGAATTTGCCCATCAAAAGTAAAAGGCAAGAACGAACTTTGTTCCTGATTACATGGGGCCTGGAACACCATTCATCATTCAAGTTTATAGTCATATGCACAAGGTACAAGTACAGGTATAACGTTAATCTTGTTTGCAACAGCGTCACAGGCATATAGACTCAGACAACACACTAAGTCAATACATGTACATTTATTATTCTAAAAAAAGACTGCAAATACAATGACAATCAATATAAAAACATTAGAAGAAAAAGACTGCCAAAAAAAAGAGACATCAATACAAAAAGGTAATTAGAGAAAAAAAATCAAATCCACAGTAGTCCGTTATGTTCTGTTGCTGAGGAAGGATTGGGGTTGTGCAGGTCAGTTCAACAACCTGATGGTTGTAGGAAAGTAACTGTTCCTGAACCTGGAGTTGTGGGACTTCAGTCTTCTGTACCTCTTGCCCAACGGTAGAAGTGAGAAGAGGGGTGGGAATCGTTGATGGTAGATGCGGCCTTCTTGAGGCAGTGCCTGGTGCAGATGCTTTAGATGGTGGGAGGGCTGTGCCTGTGATGGACTAGGTTGGGTCCACCACTCTCTGCAACCTCTGTGTGCTTTCAGCTGATGGATTGAGCCGGACAAAGTGCCTCATTTATCCAGTGAGGTGGAATTTGTCCACCGCTGTGGGCCCATGGTTTTCATGGTTCATCCACATCACACCAAAGCCACAGATGGCCAACATTTACCGTTGAGCAACGAAGGAAATATTAGGACAGAGAGCACTAGGAAGAAAATTCAGTGTGAGATATTTTATTAATTTCATGCACAGGATCTTGGCAGTTCAGTTATCATTGATCCTTGCCCTTGAGAAAGTGAGGAGTTCCAGGACATAGACCCAGGCATGGCGATCGATCGACCTGCAATATAACTTACAGTCAGGATGGCGTGTGATTTGGAGAAATGTGGTCCCAGGGGGGCTACATGAGTGGCAAGGATGCCGGTATAATGATATTTCTGTGAACACCACGATACAACACCGATGAAGGTACTTATAGCCTCCTAGAATGTCAGAAGAATTTTTGCACATTCCTTGTTTTGTACATATTTTTTATTCTGAATTAAATTTATTTTGATTTTTTAATTGTTGGTCCCTTTGTCCTTGCCAGATATCTAGTCACCCAGCACGGAAACAAGCCCTTCGGCCCAACTTGCGTATGCCAACCAAGGTATGTCTCCTTTGAAGACGTTCTCCACCGAGAGTTCTACAACAACCTCTTTCGCTACCCCCCTGCTGTGCATCGCCTATATCTCTCGCTTCCCTTATCCCTAACCAGTCTGAGGAAGGGTCTCAACCCGAAAAGCCACCCTTTCTTGACGTCCTCTGAGTGAGGGCTATTTATGTATGTACTTAATCTATGAACCAATATTGTATAATGTTAGTACCTCCAACAAAAGTTGTTTTTTAAATGTACTATAGAAATTAAAGTGACTGGACTTGACATTCCTTCTCTCCAGAGATGCTGCCTGTCCCGCTGAGTTATTCCAGCTTTTTGTGTCTATCTTTGGATAGCATCTGCAGTTCCTTCCTACCCAATCTATGCTAGTCCCATTTGCCCACATTTGTCCCATATCCCTCTGAACTTTTCCTAACTGTGTACCCGCCCAAATATCTTTTAAATGCTGTCGCACTATGTGCATCAACTACCTCCATAGGCAGCTCATCCCATACATCCACCACCCTCCGTGTGAAAAAGTTGCCCCTCAGGTTCCTATTAACTCTTTCCCCACTCACAATCTTCTCCCCTCCCATGTCACAGATTTGGGACCTGTTGACAGTGTCTGAAGAAGGGTTCCAATCCAAACGCCATCTTTCCATGTCCTCCAGGGATACTGCTTGACCCGTTGCGTTACTCCAGCACCTTGTGTTTGCCAGTGTAGCCTGAGTGGGTAACAGCAGTGCGTTTTGGAGATAACATACCCTGCAGCCACTGTGTACAAAGAGTCATAGTCATTGGGTGATACAGCCTGGAAACAGGCCCTTTGGCCCAACGTCTATGCCGACCAACATGCATCAATCTACACTAGTTCTAACTGCTTGCGTTTGGCTGATATCCATCTAAACCTATCCTATCCATGTACCTGACCAAACATTTTTTTTTTTTTAATGTTTTGTTTATTAGAAGTTAATACAGTACAAAACAGTACAGTGGAACCTAATTTTAGGTGCCAACGATGTCATACCATAATCCATTCTATGTACAACCTCTACTTTTATGTTTTGAGAAGGGAAGACAAGAAAAAGAAAACAATAGAAAGGGGAAAAAGAGGAAAAATAGATGGTAGAGAATAGAAAAACGTGAAGTGTGTATATAAAAAAAAAGAAAAAGTAGAAAGTAGAAATAGGAGAGAAGGCCCCTTAAAAGAGAATTTTTCAAATCTTTATTCGGAGATGTAGATCTGAAATCAGCAATCTTTACGGTACCGCTGCATCACATGATTCCAAAAAGTCGATGAAAGGAGACCAACTCCTTAAGAATTGGTCATATTTATCTATTAGTCGGAGTCTCATTTCTTCAAGGCGTGCTATGTCCATCATATTCCTAATCCACATTATAACAGTTGGTATGGTTGTATTTTTCCAAAATTTAAGTATCAATTTCTTTCCAATTATTAACCCATAATTAAAAAAAACGTTTTGGTCTTTATTTAAATTGATATCTTCTACTATTATTCCAAATATAATCCATTCCGTTTTAGGTTCTATTGTGGACTTAAAAAGCTTTGTAAATATATCAAAAATATTGCTCCAAAATTTATTCAACTTTGTACATCCTACAAATGAATGTGTTATATTAGCGTTTTGAAACAAACATTTATCGCATCTGGGAGAGACGTTTGGATAAAATGTATTCAACCTCGTTTTTGAATAATATAGTCTATGTAATAATTTGAATTGAATTAAATTATGTCTTGCATTAATAGAACAATTATGTGTGTTCATCAGATACTTTTCCCATCTATCCTTCAAGATCTTTATCATTAGCTCATGTTCCCAATCTTCTCTTAGTGCTTCTGTTGAGGGTAAATCTCTATTTAATATATTATTATAAAAGTATGATATTAGTTTTTGTGAATCAGCCTTAATATTCATTGCTTCTAAAGGGTCTAAAAATATAGTTTGAAATCTATGTATATATTTCTTCATAAAGTCACATATCTGTATATATTTAAAATATTGATTATCCTTCAGTTTAAATTTTAATTTTAAATGTTGAAATGATAACAGTTTGCCCAATTCATACATATACCCTGCTTTACTAATCCCTAGTCTATCCCATTGTTGATATGTTTTGTCGATGAGAGATGGTTTGAATGCGGGGTTGTTCACTAGTGGGGTTACTACTGATAGATTATTTAATTTCAAGGATACTTTTATTTGTTTCCAAATTCTTATTGCATTGTGAATAATTGGGTTCTTCTTATATATTATACTATTCAATTTTATCGGTGAGAGCAAGATCGTTCCTATATCGTGCGGCTACACGTTATAGGAACGATAACGTTGCAATATTACCTGTCACAACTATCTCCTCTGGGAGCTTGTTTCATAAACCCACTGCTCTTTGTATAAAAAAGTTGCCCCCTCAGGTTCCAATTAAAAGTTTCCTCCCTCATCTTAAACATGAGACCTTCACAAATGGTGAAGATTGGTGCGATGGTGGATGGGGTGCCAATCAAAATAGCTGTGTTGTCCAGGATGATGTCAAGCACTTAATGTGTTAAAAAAAAACAACTATATCTCTCAGATCCCCTTTAAAACTCCTCCCTCTCCCCTCAAGCCTGTGCCCTCCTGCTTTTATTATTCCCAATGCATGTAGCTTCACTGTATTGGCAACTGCAAGGGCAGCATAGTGGCACAGCATTGGAGTGCCAGAGACCCGGGTACGATCCTGACTACGGGTGCTGTCTGTACAGAGTTTGTATGCTTGGGAGCTCCGGTTTCCCCCAAAGACGTGCAGTTTGTAGATTAATTGGCTTCTGTTAATTGCTCCTAGAGTGTAGGATAGAACTAGCATGAAAGGTGATTCCTGGAAGGGCACGGGCTCGGCAAGGTTTGCTCTTGTCCTATCCGCTATGATCTTGTTGGCTCGGAGTCTGGCTATCCCGTCCTCACCAGGATTAAATTCAGCCCGAGGGTGCCCTCTGCTGGTCACTACAGGAAAGTATTTGGGAATCCCCAATCTTATACTACCAGAGGAAGGAAAAAACAGGAATTTATGCCGCTGGGGTGAGATAGGGTTGGGTGGGAGGAACGTTGTCAGAATTAGCAAATAGAACAGAAACAAAGAACTGCAGATGCTGGTCTATACCAAAGATAGATACAAAGTGCTGGAGTAACTAAGCGGGTCAGGCAGCATATCTGGAGAAAGCAGGTGGGCTGAATGGCCTGTTTGTCTTGTAAATTCCAAGCCACAATTAGTCAACTTATCCAATGGCCTCAGGTAATAGACACAAGGAACTGCAGGGACAATTTACAGAAGCCAATTAACCTACAAACCTGTACGTCTTTGGTGTGTGGGAGTAAATCGGAGCACCTGGAGAAAACCTATGCGGTCAGATCATGCTCCTCAATCGTTTACCATTTACATTAATGACACAAAGTTCTGGAGTAACTCAGCAGGTCAGGCAGCATTCCTGTAGAACATCAGACTGAAGAAGGGTCTTAACCTGAAAAGTCAACTATCCATGTTCACCAAGGATACTGCCTGACCTGCTGAGTTGCTCCAGCACTTTGTGTCCTTTTGCGTATTAACCAGCATCTGCAGTTCCTTGTTTCTACGTTTTTGCAATAATGACCTGAAAGAGGGAATGAAATGCGATGTTTCCTAGTTTGCTGATGATATGCAAATGGGCAAAAAGAGCATCTGATGACAAGGACATTGCGATTCTGTCACAGGAACGTCACCATTTTTGCTGAGAACAGGATCGATAGATTTCAACATGTTAGGTCATACACATTGGGAAGAGATAAATGAGCTGTGATATCTTGGGCCACATAGGAATTATCCAGGAAGAGGTAGCAGTGATTTTAAAGCTCATTAAGATGAATAAATTGGATGTGGAGATGATGTTTCCGCTTGTGGGAGAATCTAGAACCAGAGGCCACAGCCTCAGAATAAATCTTTTGAATCCGCCTGGCATCTGGTCTTTTCCTGACCTTGACCAGGCCACTGCAGGACGTACCTTTAGAAAGACGAGGAGGAATTTCTTTAGTCGGGGGGTGGTGAATCTGTGAAATTCATTGCCACAGACGGCTGTGGAGGCTGTCAACAAATATTTTTAAGGTGGAGATTGACAGATTCTTGATTAGTACGGGTGTCAATGATTCTGGGGAGAAGGCAACATAATGGGGTTAGTAGGGAAAGAGAGATGAGCCATGATTGAATGGCGATTTGATGGGACGAATGGCCTAATTCTGATCCAATAACATGAAATTATGAATAAATTGATTGCACGGTGGCGCAGCGGTAGAGTTGTTGCCTGACAGGCTAGAGACCCTGGTTCAATCCTGAAAACGGGTGCTGTCTGTACGGAGTTTGTACGGTCTCCGCGCGACCACGTGGGTTTCCTCTGGGTGTTCCGGTTTCCTCCCACATTCCAAAGACGTGTGGGTTTGTAGGCTAATTGGCTTCTGTAAATTGTTCCAAGTGTGTATGATAGACTAGTGTAGGGGTGATCCTTGGTCGGCGTGGACTCGGTGGGTCGAAGGGCCTGTTTCCACGCTGCATCTCTAAACAAATGCATCCATGAACCTTGTGAGAACCTAAGGAAGAAATTGCAGAGATATTTGCATCATCTTCAGCTACAGGCAAAATTCTGGAAGGCTGGAGGGTGGCAAATACTGTACCGTTATTTAACAAGGGCAGGAAGAGCAAGTCAGGGAAGTAAGTACAGGCTGATGTCAGTGGTGGGTAAGTTGCTGGAGAGGATTCTGAGGAGCTAAGAGCGCAAGTACATAGTTGTCAGAAAGTGTCCTCACAGATACACGGAGTAGTGAAGAAAGATTTTGGCATGCTGGCCTTCATCAGACTGGGCAATGATTATAAGACTTGGTTCATTACAGCTTTGGTTTATAGATACAGTATGGACACAAGCCCTTCGGCCCACTGAGTCCGCACCGACCAGCAATCCCTGTACACTAGCACACTAGGGGCAATTTACAATTTTTACTGAAGCCATATAACCTACAAACGTGCATGTCTATGGAGTGTGGGAGGAAACCAGATCTGGGGAAACTCACGCAGTCACGGGTGAAACTTACAAACCTCCTGCAGTCAGGATCAAAGCAGCTTCTTTGGCGCTGTAAGGCAGCAACTTTACCGCTGCACCACTGTGCCGCCCCTGGAACATTAATGTGGTAAGAGTACAGTCGCGATGCACCGTGGCGACAGCAAAAGGCTCCCTGGATGCGCTGGGACGGCGAACGAAGAAGGACCCATGAAGGATGCCGGGTGGGCCGCTGCCTGCAAGGGGGAGCTCGGAAACTGCCGAACACACCCCTGAAGACAGGAGAGTCACAGGAGGGAGCTGCTGGCAATGACAAATGTGAGGAATGGGCTGGTAGGTGAGTGACCGGGGCATTGCCTCCATGGTCGACAGCAGGAGGCGGTGGGACGAGGCGAGGGATGTCAGTTCGAGGGTTGAGCCAGTCGAGGGCGAGGGAGGAGGCCCTGCAGTGGTCTGGGGGCATACCGAGATCGTAAGCTGCTCCAGAACATCGAGTACATGGACCGGACTTCGTGTAAATGGTGCCAAAATATAGCAACTCGTGCATGTGTGAGATATGCAAAAACATGTGACCATAAAGAATCATTGTACCATTGAGAAGAGGAGTTGAGGCCAGTGTAGTGGGATAGTCTTGAGGGACCGAGTGGCCTACTCCTGCACCCATTGTCTTGTTTCCTTGTGATTTTTCATCAAATGCTGGAAATGATTCTGCAATTCATCAGTCCCACAATAACAATTCCAAACAAATATGTTTAAATCATTTCAAAATATACCTTTTAATGTTTATTTTTTGAGATCTACCCTTTTAATAAACAGGGTTGAAGACAAAAATGAAGAGAGACCAGGTAGAATTATGAAAATTTACTTTTCCCCCCCTTTAAACTGTGATGGAATAATGCAGCTAAGTACAATACATAAATGTAAATGTTATTGCTTACATACAAAACTGCAGGTACAAATTATGTTTCCTCTCAGCAGGAGATGCAAAGAGTTTAATTCATTACTTTTGTAAAAGAAAACCCCCTACAGAAAATCAGAAGGAGCCCCTTCCTCCTCCCACCCACCCACTCACTGCAGAGTTATCCACCAGTTTCAGCCTTGTCGTAGTTTATCCCCGACGAAGCTTGAATGAATTGGTGGGCAATAAATAGTTCCGGATGTGGGCAGGCAGGCAGGCAATGGAGGCAAGTTTTCCACTGTGATGGGATCGGAGGCTCGTTCATCAGCTGTACCTGCTGCTCTCACTGTGGCTGCGGTGGCGAGAATAGCTCCGGTCGCTTCTGCTGTACGAGCGGTACGACCTGTAGCTCCTGTCCCGGCTCCTACCCGCAACGACGGGGGTGGGGGAGAGAGAAAGGACAACAGTTGGCCTCGGACCCAGCAACATTTTAGCCACAGCCTCGTAGCGCCGGAGACCAGAGACGGATCCTGACCTCAGGCGTTTGCCCATTCACCCCATGACCCGCGTGAGTTTTCTATCACATGCCAAAGACTGTGCTGGTTTGCAGGTTAATTGGCATCTGTAAAATTGCCCCTAGTGTGTAGGGAGTGGATCCGAAATTGGGATAACGCAGAACTAGTGTTCGCGCCACCTCGGCATAATCAAGGATGAGTCTCACTCCCGGTCACTCCCTCTTCTCCCCTCTCCTATTAGCCAAGGGGTAAAGCAGTGCAAAAACACACCTCCAGATTCAGGGACTGTTTCCTCCCAGCTGTCATCAAGCAACTGAACCATCCTACCATCAAATAGCGAGTGGTCCTGAGCTACCATCTACCTCATTGGAGACCCACAGACTATCTTTAATTGGACTTTACTGGACTCTGAATGAGAATGAATGAATGAATACATTATTATCACATGTGACAAGTCACAGTGAAATGAATGTGTATGGTATGCAATAGTTGCCACGTATGCAATAGTATGCAATAGTTGCCATGTAAAGGATGCTTACAAAGTTACTAAATATCCTGAGCCAGGCCCTCCTTTGTCCCCCCCCCCCCCTATCCTCCCCCCACCAGCCCACCCACGCAGGCTTCAACTTTGTTCTTGCACTGAACGTTATCCCCTTTATCCTGTACCAGTACACTGTGGACGGCTCAATTGTAATGTATTTCTGCTAACTGGTTAGCATACACCAAAAGCTTTTCACTGTACCTCGGTACACATGACAATAAACTAAACTAATCTAAATGGGTGATGGATGGTCAGCGTGGACTTGGTGAGCCAGTGCCTGTTTTCATGCTGTGTCTTTCACTTAATTTAATTCAATTAATTAATTTAAGGGAAGTGGAGAGGGAGCTGTTTGTAGTAGTAGTAGTTAGCTAAAATTGGACAATTCAAACTTCGTACCGTAGGGCTGTAAGCTACCCAAGCAAAATACGTTGTGCTGCTCGTCCAGTTGGCGTGTGGCCTGAGGTCGTGTGACAAGTGGAATGTGCCTGTACCTGACATTGCTGACACTCATCTGCATAGGTGGGTGGGCCGGAGAGATTGGCGTAAAGAATGGAACCTCTTAGCAAACAGGCAGCGGCTGTGGCAGAGGTGGAGGGTTAATGCAGGCAGCAGGAATACACCCTTACCTGGACCGTCGGGACTTGTGGTAACTGCGACTTCGAGTCCTACTCCTGCTCCTACTGTCGTAACTATCGTATGAATCAGACCTGGAATCAAAAGAGGTCATAGCCATTACCACAAAGCATTTACCCTTTAGTATAAGTACCGTGACAGCACTTTAGGCTTGAGAGATGGAGCTCCGACACCCATTAATACACTCACCATTAGCCGTATTTTACAGGACAACCTAATGGAACACTCACCACCACACTAATGCCACGGTGAATCGATTTATACAGTGTGAGCTGCAGTGACAGTTTCATTGCAGGGGACACAGATGCTGCTCACATACACTCACATACTCGGCCCATCTTGCCCACACCGACTAACATGTCCCATCTACACTAGTCCCATGTAGCTATGTTTGGCCCATATCCCTCTAAACCTATCCTATCCATGTACCTGTCCAAATGTTTTGTAAACGTTATGATAGTACCTGCCTCAACTATCGCTTCTGGCAGCTCTTTCCATACACCCACCACTATCTGTGTGGGAAAGTTGCCTCTTAGGTAGACACTAGAGTAACTCAGGGGGACAGGCAACATCTCTGGAGAGAAGGAATGGGCAACATTTCTTCTTACCTCTCAGGTTCCTAGTAAAGCTTACCCCATTCACCTTAAACCTATGTCCTCTGGTTCTTGATTCCCCTACTCTGGCCAAGAGACTCTGTGCATCTACCCAATCTATTTCTCTCATCTCAACTTGTTTTCTCATCTTTCAGTTCTGACGAAATGTCATCTTGATCATTTTATCTCTAAACTTTAGTTCTCTTTCCATAAATGTTGCCCGACCTGTTAAGTCCATTCTTTGGTTATTTTAGTTTAGTTTAGAGATACAGTACAGAAATAGGCCCTTCGGCCCATTGATTCCACACTAGTTCCATGTTATCCCACTCCATGAGTTCCATACTAGTTCCATGACCCCCACACACTAATTTATAGAGGCTAATTAACCTACAAACTCGCAAATCTTTGGGATGTGCGAGGAAACTGGAGTACCCGGAGGAAACCCACACGGTTATTGACTGAAATGTACAGCAAGGAAACAGGCAACTTAGGCCCCACAGAATTCACCTAACCATCAATCACATATTCACACAGGTTTGATGTTATCCCATGTTCTCATCCACTCCGTAGGCCAAGGGTAATTAACCTACAAACCTGCAAGTGGGAGTGTGGGAGGAAGCTGGAGCACCTGGAGGAAACCCACGTGATCGCAGGAAGAATATGCAAAATCCCCACAAACAGCACCCAAGGTCAGGATTTAGGTATGTTACAAAACTTCAGCGGCGCTGCAGTTCTGTCACTGGCTATGTGCGCGACTTTGGCGCCATTGAGGGGGGGGGGGATTACAATGCCGTTTTCTCCTGCCTGTCCGAGATATATTTTCTTGGGCTTCTACCTTATGCTGAAAATTCGTTCCGACTGCCGTTCTCGGAATTAAAAAAACCCAAAAACCGCAGGACAATTTCAGCGCTGGAGTAAAATAAAAAAGCGACTTCTAACGCAGTCAATGGAACGTATCTCACGTACAGGACAAAGCAAGGTAAGTCGTCTATTTTACATATAAATTTGCTTCTTAGGATGACTAATCAAAATTTCACGTTGCGAAAATGTGATTTTGGCCCCATACGAACTGGCAGTGTTTTTCCTGCCGATATGGGGTTCAAATTCACCGCAAACCGCAACGTTCCAATTGATCGCGTTCCACAAAAACCCACTCGCAAGATGATTAAAATGGCCATTAATTTACGGGAATTAAACACAAAATACCTTCCATTTGACCTATAAATTCATGACATTTAAAAATCATGTGATATTGTGAATTCTTGTGTGAATGTTAATTGGACACTTAGGCTATTTAAAAATTTTAACCTTTTCTTAAGAAATGGATAGATGTTTAGATCTAGTAATTGAATTTTGCAATTAGCTACAATTAGGTAACTAACTAATTATATGCTTTAATTTCAGGTTATCCAAGTAAGATTGTTTCATATTTGTTTCAGAATGCTTCAATCTATAATAATTGAAAATCTCTTTCAGTTCTCTTAATTTTTAAGAAAGTTATTGGCTTTTGACTGTCCTCGATCACAGCTCTTGAGTTAAGTCAATGGAAAAGCAACAGGGAACAAGATGCTAATTTCAGAGTATGAAAATGGCCATAACCTTTTTAATACTTAAGATGTAAGAGTGAATTAGGTGTCAATTTAAACTTATTTTTATGGCTTATCTGATGGGATAAATTGCAGATTTTGTAATCTCAAAATGTTGTAACATTGCTACAGGATTGAACCCATGTCCTGGGTGTTGAGAGTTCCTCCAACAGCTCTTTTTTATTTGACCATTATCCAGCTATGTCAGCTATTCTTATGCGACTGGTGGATACCAAAACTATTTAGCTTAGTTTAGTTTGGAGATTCAGAGCAGAAACAGGCGTTTTGGCCCATTGAGTTTGTGCCGACCTGCGATCTCCGCACTTACACCACCCTACACACACCAGGTACAAGTTACAATTACACTAAGCCAATTAGCCTACAAACCTGTACGTCTTTGGAGTGTGGGAGGAAGCCAGATATTCCGGAATAAACCCACGCAGGTCATGGGGCAAACGTTCAAACTCCGTACAGACAGCACCCATAGTGGGGATCAACCCCGGGTCTCTGGCGCTGTAAGGCAGCAACTCTACGGTTGCGCTACCGTGCCGATGAAAGAAACAGCTAAAGAGCTATTCCTGCACCGCTATGTACCACACAGCCCCAAAATCTATTGGCGTCGGCTGTGTGGTACGTAGTCTAGGAGTGGGGGTGTTCTGGAACTCACAAGTGGGTCCCCACCCAAAACGTCACTTTTAACTCTCCCTCCCATTCTTATCTTTCTATCCTGGGCCTCCTCCACTCTCAAGAGTGAGGCCACACGCAAGTTGGAGGAACAGCACCACATATTTTGCTTGGGCAGCTCACAACCCAGCGGTATGAATATCGACTTCTCAAACTTCAAGTAACCCTTGCTTTCTCGCTCTCCATCCCTCCCCCATCCTAGATCTCCGATCTATGATCTATTCTACATTTTCCTTGATTTTCGTCCCCTCTGATGTCTCATTTTCACACCTTACCCATCAATACCTCTGTGTCTCCCTCTCCTCTGACGCTCAGTTTAAAGAAGGGTCTCGACAAGAAACATCACCCATTCCTTCTATCCAGAGATGCTGCCTGCCCTGCTGAGTTACTCCTGCATTTTGTGTCTATCTTCAGTGTAAACCAGCATCTGCAGTTCCTTCCTACACTCACCTATCCATGTTCTCCCGGGATGTTGCCTGACCGGCTGAGTTACTCTGGCACTTTGTGCCTTTCCTTGGTAAACCAGCACCTGCAGTTCCTTGTTTGAAACACCCTGCAATGCTCCCAGGTGGGAATAGGGTGCAGCACTCAGTGTGTGTGTGTGTCTATGGACGCAGCTTACACTGGGTACGTACCGAGATCTCCGGTGTCGGCTGGACGACGGGCTTCTTGTGCGGCTGCGACTGTACGTTCTACTGTTGGAGGAACAGACCCACATGTCAGCTGTCAATGCACCACCAAATGTCTAGTTTAAACACAGTAAATCCTCGTTATAATGGACCACAGGGGGGGGAATGGTGTCCATTATTGCTAATTGTCTGCTCTATTAGTGAGGGGTTGTCCCCCATTGATGTCATAGCCTGAGCGCCGGGCCAGAATACTAGAGCACCTTCACTGAGAGCCCAGTGGGATCTCCCTCTCCTCACGGCCCAAGAAAGCCGCCCGGCACCATCTTGTCCAGCGCAGCCTCTGCTGCTGATTCCTGCATTCAGAGATTGTGAGCAACATGGGAGGGTGAGGAAACCCTGTCCTCCTCTAAGTGAGATTCCCACAAAATGCTGGAATAACTCAGCAGGTTAAGCAGCAGAGAAATGGGCGAAGATTCGGGTTGAGACCCTTCTTCAGACTCAGGGGAGCGGGAAACGAGAAATATGTAACGGTACAGAACCATTTAGGGCCGGTACCGATGACCCAGGAAAGGTGGGGCCCACAATGGTCCATTGTTGGCTGTGGAAGAGGGGATACAAACAAGTCGACTAGGGTGGGGGAGGGACAGAGAGAAAGCAATTGCAAGGGTTAATCAAAATTAGAAAAATCAATATTCATACCGCTGGTGCCTTGCATTCCGCTCTCTCCGTTCCTCCCCAGTTTCCCCCTCCCGTGACTCTCGGTTTGAAGAGGGGTCTCAACCCGAAATGTCACCTATTCCTTTTCTCGAGAGATGCTGCCTGACCCGCTGAGTTACTCCAGCATTTAGTTCACTATTAAATGAAGGTTATTGGGCCATTACTCCCATGACCATCTGTGGGATCCTTGACAGTCAAGCATTTAGCAGCAATTTAATGCCGTGAAGGGTCCAATATCAAAGCAAACTTTATTTCTCTGTCCAACCAAACATTCTGCATAAGCCAGGAAAAAGTTTGGATGGGGGCAAATGCTTCATCAGATAAGCAAAAACATCTTCATGAAAGCACGAGACACAAGGAGAATACAAAGTTGGACCCGGTGTGGGGTGCGGCCAAGAATGAAGAGGGACCATTGGGACTATAATAAATACTTTGTAACTTTTTCGGCACATAGCGACTCTTTCCATACATTGTGTATGGCATGCATAATAACAAATTTCACTGTGCCATGTCACATCATAATCATAATTAGCCAAGTATGTTTAGCAACATACTATAATAAAATATAATTCAAGGAACAGCAGGAGTGCTGGAATCTTGTGTAGACCACAGATCACTGGAGTAACTCAGCGGGTCAGGCAGGATATGGTTGGGACCCTTCTTTAGGCTGGCCTTTCGGGTCGGGACACTTCTTCAGTCTGAAGATGGCTCCCGACCCAAAACGTTACCTCTCCAAGGTCTCCCCGAGATGCTGTCTGACCCGCAGAGTTACTCCAGCACTGAATGCTCTTCATAAAAGCAGGACTTTAACACAGAGAAAACAGAAGCCTGGAGTTTGTGGCACAGCCACATACAAATAGAAGAATTCAGCAACAGTCAAGTCATCGACAACTTTTATCAGTTATTTTCCCTGTATGGAAAGAAGTATCTCATACAGAAACACAGAAAAGGCAGACATGCTTATTTACACATAAGGTAGCAATAACTAAAGCTCAGCAACATAGAGGAGTCAAGTGCTTTTGTTTTCCCTAGAGGGAAAAATGTATTAAAAATCTCTCTTAATTTTCAACAGCCATCAGCAGAACTGGAGCATTTTTTTCTTTGTCTCAAGTGACTGCATGTGACAAGTGTCCAGTGTAAGTGGAAATAATTGCCTACAAAAGCCTGCCACCTGAACAAACAGTGCTTTAATTGCTTGGCGGGTTCAATGGGAATTGTTGATGAACCATTTCTACACGTTTGGTTCCAACATTTTTTTTAATTGGATGAATTAAAACCTAGTCAGCAAACAAAGGGGGAGGGGTTAATGTGTGGTGAGTTTTGTGTGAAAATATAATAATGCAGGCTGATAATGCATTATTAGTTTTAACACTCTTTCGCAGAAATGCAAGCCCCTGGCTGTCTCAGGTTTGTTGATTTGAATCCTAGTAACAACAACAATCTCACCTTGGGTCAAAATCAACCATTCTTTTGCTCTTGAGTAATCTATGTTGGGAAGATAGATTCGGGCAGTGTTGTGTCTTGCTGGACAGAGTTTGGCGATGTAACATTCTTCCGATAATCCTTGCGGTCCTTCTATAAGTTAAGGTGCTGTCCGATCACTTCTACCCCATTGCGTACATTGTAGTTTATCTTTGGAACTGATGTGCTACAATGCTGAGAACTATATCCTGCACTCTGTATCTTCCCCTTTACTCTACCTATTGTGCAGGTCCACCACCTATTTTCTGGCAACTGGTGATCTGGCACCTCCTTTAATCCGGACAAAATTACGAGAGCGTGCTGGAAATGTGGCACCTTGTCCGGGTGAGGTGGCCGATCTAAAGCTCTTCCCACTTCTGTGGCCAATTGGTGGGTTGAATTTGACCCCTGTTGCCGGGGCTCTGGAACTCTGGCCTGGCCGGAGCCGGCGGATCCGTTCCCATAGCCGATTTCTGAAGCTGACTTTGTGGGCAAGTATCTAAGCCCCTCAGCAATCTGGACAGATCATCCCGGTGCTGTTGGACTCTTCTCGGAGGCAGTGACATCTGTTGCTCCGGCAAAATGGATAATCCAGAAAGGCTCTGGAAGCAAGAGTGCTGGAAAATCGGTTGTGGACCTGTACTCGAGTTTGACTTGTTTGTATTTTATGTGTGGTACATCTGATCAGTTTGGATAGCATGCAAAACAAAGCTTTGCACTGCACCTTGTTAAACATGACAATAATAAACCAGATTTGTCTCAGTAAAAGTATTGGGAAAAGTTGTGGAGAATGTTGAACAAGGTCATACACTAAATACAAAAATGTTACTGCGCCATATCTAAAAGATTGCCAGGAATAAATGACAATTCTTGGAGGACACATTTTGACCTTGTGTTCAGTGATACTGCCTTACCTGACAACTACAGACTGTATCCTACAGGGGAGGTGTGAGAGTGCATGATCCTGCTAGGCAAGATACAAACATCTACCGACTGCCGAGACAGATCAGGTCCGCTCAGGCCAACACTACCCATTTCCTAGCTCATCACCAGCCAGGCACTACCTGTAGGCTAATGCTATGCGAGTGACACAAATGCTATGCGAGTGACAAAAATATAATTTTCTGCAAATCTGGTAGGTTTTGTGCAATGTTGTAATTAAGCCATGAATGTTGACACTGTATTTCATCATTTATTTTCTACTTGGACCTAGGATTCCCACGTGATCACAGGGAGAAGGAGCAAACTCTATATAGACAGCACCCGAGGTCAGGATTGAACTTGGGTCTCTGGCGCTGTTAGGCAGTGGTTGTACCAGCTGCACCACTGTGCCATTAGGCTGAAAGGGATTCACTTTGATAGGCACCATTTTCGGCTTATAATATGTTACGTATGCTTATTAAGGTGATTTCCTTTATTTCACCAAAGGAAATCCCTCTAATATCCTTTGTGAGTTCCTTCCACTTGTAAAAAAAAGTAAATTTTAGATATTTGTTAATGCTGGATTGACAGATTTTTCTAGACTATCGAATGTGATTTATATTAATACCTCAACGTGCTTTAAATTCTCTTTTTGTTAGATATTACTCAGTATGATAAGTTTCATAAGCCTTTGGAGCAGAATTAGGCTAATCTATCTTTTCCTCTCAACCACATTCTCGTGCCTTCTCCCCGTAGCCTTTGACACCATTACAGTATAATACATTTTTTAAGGGAATATAAACTTATGTTAAGGATGTTTACTCAGATACAGAACGTCGAGAATTACGAATAATCAGATAGTGGATTATCACCAGTTTACTGTCCTAAAATGACAGAATCCAATAACCCAACGATTACAGAACCTTTTATTTAAAGATGCTTTAAATTGAGATCAAATTCTCCAACACAGACTACAGGATTTGTATTGATTCTTGTTTCATGATTAAGATGGGACTCTGCTTGATTGATCCTGTACCCAATGTGCAAAAACTTTGACATATTGGACTTCATCAGTCAGAGTATTGAGTATAGAAATTGAGTGGTCATGTTGCAGTTATACAACACGTTGGTGAGGCCACAGCCACATTTAGATTATTGTATTCAGTTTTTGTCACCATGATATAGGAAGGATGTTGCCAAGCAGGAAAGGGTACAGAGAAGATTTATGGGGATGTTGCCAGGACTCGAGGGCCTGAGCTATTGGGAGAGGTTGAGCAGGCTAGGACTTTATTCCTTGGAGCGCAGGAGGATGAGGTTGATCTTATAGAGGTGTACATTATGAGAGGAATAATTTGGGTAAACACACAGAGTCTCATGCCCAGAGTAGAGGAATCGAGAACTGGTTTAAGGTAAGGAGGAAAAGATTTAATAGGAACCTGAGGGGTAACGATTTTACACAAAGGTTTGTAAATGTATGGAACGAGCTGCCGGAGGAGGTAGTTGAGGCAGGCACTATCGTAACGTTTAAGAAACATGGGTACTTGGATAGGATAGATTTAGAGGGATATGGGCCAAACGCAGGCAGGTGGGACCAGTGTAGATGGGACATGTTGGTCGGTGTGTGCAAGTTGGGTGGAGGGCCTATTTCCACACTGTATGACACAATGACTCTATATTGACGTGAATTCAAAGCACAAGATTTTATATGTAGAAACCATGAACTGCAGATGCTGGTTTACCAAAAAGTATACAAAGTGCTAGGGCCACACTTGGTTTTATAAACTTGTACGGCATATGATATGCTTGCCTTCATCGATTGAGTATAAGAGTCAGGAAGTCATGTTGCAGCTTTATAAAAGATTTGGAATGTTAAGTGCAGTTCTGGTTGCCCCACTGGAAGATGGATGTGGTAGCGTAGGAGGGGTGCAAAAAATATGTACTTGGATGCTAGGATACTAGGATTACTAGGATATGGTGTTTGCAGCCTGAAGATGGGTCCCAACCTGAAACGTCACCTATCCATGCTCCCCAGAGGTGCTGCCCGACCCGCTGAGTTACTCCAGCTTTTTGTGTCTATCTTAAGTGGATCAACCTTCTTTATTTCCCTAATATAACCCTTCCACAACCTCAGACCCCAATCAAGTTACATCCTCGACATAACGTTTTAGTATCCTTGGGTCTCAAATCTTTTACTCCTAACTGCAGACCCCTGAATCAAAGGCAATCTACTTGTTGGCCATTACTTATTTGCTTCCTATTTAGTGCTTCTCCAGATAAACTGAGAATTTCATTTTCTCGGGCATTCATTACATGCATGGGATCTGTAACAAGGCATTCTCAAAACTCATTTGCCGGTGGTTCATTCCACAGCAAGACAATGATCTCAAACATACTGCTAAAGAAACAAAGGAGTTTTTCAAAGCTAAAAAAATGGTCAATTATTGAGTGGCCAAGTCAATAACCTGATCTGAACCCAATTGAGCATGCCTTTTATATGCTGAAGTGTAATGTGCACTTTAACCACATGTGCTTTTTTTTTCTATTACAAATCTCAAATTGTGGAGTACAGAGGCAAATAAATAAATGATGGGTCTTTGTCCCAAACCTTATGTAGGACACTGTATATATGTGTGCATGTATGTATACATAGGGATGTTTCAACTAGTGGGAGAGACCAGGATTAGAGGGCACAGCCTCAGAATAAAAGGAGGTGCCTTTAGAATGGAGATGAGGAGGAATGTCTTCACCGGGAGGGGTGGTAAATCTGTGGAATTAACTGACACTGTTGGGGTGGAGGCCCAGTCATTTTTAAAGTGGAGGTTTATAGGTTCTTGATTCGTAAGGGTGTCAAAGATTAACGAGATTAATGGGATGTCAGGACTTTCATATGAAGAAAGACTGGATAGACTCGGTTTGTACTCGCTAGAATTTAGAAGATTGAGGTGGGATCTTATAGAAACTTACAAAATTCTTAAGGGGTTGGACAGGCTAGATGCAGGAAGATTGTTCCCGATGTTGGGGGAAGTCCAGAACAAGGGATCACAGTTTAAGGATAAGGGGGAAATCTTTTAGGACCTAGATGAGGAGAACATTTTTCACAGAATCGCTGGAATTCTCTGCCACAGAAGGTAGTTGAGGCCAGTTCATTGGCTATATTTAAGAGGGAGTTAGATGTGGCCCTTGTGGCTAAAGGGGTCAGGGGGTATGGAGAGGTCAGGTACAGGATACTGAGTTGGATGATCAGCCATGATCATATTGAATGGCGGTGCAGGCTCGAAGGGCCGAATGGCCTACTCCTGCACCTATTTTCTATGTTTCTATGTTTCTATGATACAGGAGAATGGGTTTGAGAGGGGAAAGTAGATCAGCCATGATTGAATGGAGGAGTGGACTTGATGGGCTGAATGGCATCATTGTTGATCTGCTATTGCAATCTATTTTCTGCAGGCCCTACAAATTATTTTTACTTCCAATGTTTATTAAATCAGTGCAAATTACCTTTAACTGTATTTCCACCACCCTATCAATTAAGAATAGGATGGCATATTCTTAAAATTAGTGTCGGAGCAATTTGGAGGAGAGCCAGGATGTTTGTTTACATACAGAGAGTACAAATTTGGAATCGCTCGCCTAAAGATTGCAGTAGCTTGAGGAATTGTGGCTTTCAAGGGGTGTGGACCCTTGGCAGTTCAAGTGTGCATCAATCATGACTTAGACACAAGGAACTGCAGATGTTGGAATCGTGAGTAGAATATGAAGTGCTGGAGTAACTCAGCAGGTCAGGCAGCATGACTGAAGAAGGGTCTGAAGAAGGTTCCCGACCCGAAACATTACCCATCCATGTCCTCCAAAGTTGCTGCCGGACCCACTGAGTTTCTCCAGCACTTTGTGTTCTCAGCTATGACGTAAATGGCTATACAAACAGACTTAAGGGCTGAATAACATTCTTATTTCTGTGTTCGATATCATGGTTCATTGCTAGTGAGAGCAATTAACTTGCCCCTGGTGCTGGAGAAAATTGAAAAGCGTAAATAAATATAGCAAGAAATTTCAGTGTTCAAAAGAGGAAATATCAGTATCCAACACAGGAATTTCCCTTGGTTGATCTGAAAGGAATCATGATTGGAATAGATTAGGTTAGACGCACAGAGTGTCTTGCCCAGAGTAGGGGAATCGAGAACCACAGGACATGGATTTATGGTGAGGGGGGAAAGATTTAACAGGAACCTAAGGGGTAAAATTTTCACACAAAGCGTGGTGGGTTTATGGAACGAGCTGACTTAGGAGGTAGTTGCAGCAGGTACCTATTGCAACATTTAAGAAACATTTAGGCAGGTAGGTTTAGAGGCATATGGGCCAAATGCAGGTAGGTGGGACTAGTGTTGAAGGGACACGTGGGTTGGTGTGGGCAACTTGGGCCAAAGACCCTGTTTCCACACAGTGTGACTACGATGTAATGGAATGAAGTAGGTAGGTGAATGTGGGCAATACTTTCATATAGACCATAGAACAGTACAGCACAAGAACAAGCACTTCAGCCACCAATATCTGTGCCAAACATGTTGCCAAGACGATCATTTATCTACCTTCACATAATCCACAACCCTCCATTCCCTGCATATCCTTGTGTCTATCCAAAATTCTCTTCAATCCCACTATCATATCTACCTCCACCTCCAAGCACAAAGTGGCTGCACACCCATCCATGACTAACAAATCAAGCTTATAACAAATACAGGTATACATTTCTTTACACAGAGCATTCAGCGACTGGAATATGTTTTCCTGGAATTCATTTTTAAGCCAACGCGCTGGACTCAATTAAGAAGCTGTAAATTGCTGTACAGGAATGATGAGATCCCTCATCAGCCTGTCCAATAATTGGCATTGGTGGAGGATAATTTTGTCATAGCAATCAGTTCGCTAAGCCCGTTTCAAATTTGCACTACATTTTGTAAAACTGGACCAACAATGGATTGCACTTCAGTGCAGAAAAAATGTCAATAGATTAACTTGAGAATGCAGTTATATTTCGAATGAATGATACTTTATTTTGAATGAAATGTTCATAACGTTGTACATCACAGAATTATTCCCTACGGCCCACCATGGTGACCATAGTACTCGTCTATTCCTGTGCTATACCGTTCTATGTTCTAAAAAATCTATTACATTTTAACGGTTTGTAGGTGTGAGTTTTAGCCATGGATCGTAGAGAGTCATACAGCACGCAAACAGGCCCTTCGGCCCAACTTGCCCATGTCAACCAAGATGCCCCATCTATGCTAGTCTCACCTGCCCGCATTTAGTCCATATCCCTCTAAACTTTTCCAATCCACGTACCTGTTAAAATATCTTTTAAATGTTATATTACCTGCCTCAACTACCTTCCCTGGCAGCACGTTCAATATATCCACCACCCCCTGTATGAAAGACTGCCCCTCAGATTCCTATTACATCTTCTTCCTCTCTCACCTTAAACCAACAGTGCCCTCCATAATGTTTGGGACAAAGACCCATCATTTATTTATTTGCCTCTGTACTCCACAATTTCAGATTTGTAATATAAATAAATCACATGTGTTTAAAGTGCACAGTCATATTTTAATAAAGGCCATTTTTCTTTATTTATAGAGAGAATTATTCTGCATCAGCTGTGAAGGTCTTCCTTGGCCTGCCAGTCCCTTTGTGATCAGTAAGCTCACCAGTGCTCTCTTTCTTCTTAATGATGTTCCAAACAATTGATTTTATTAAGCCTAAGGTTTGGCTGATGACTCTAACAGTTTTATTCTTGTTTCTCATTCTCATAATGGCTTATTTGACTGATAGGCACAACTTTGGTCCTCATGTTGATAAAGCAATAAAAGTTTCCAAAGGTGATGGAAAGACTGGAGGAAAGACTAGGTGCTGAGAGCTCTCTTATACCTGCATTAAGGACGCAAATAAACACACCTGAGCAATTACAAACACCTGTGAAGCTATGTGTCCCAAACATGATGGTGCCCTGAAATGGGGGGACTATGTATAAACACAGCTGTAATTTCTACATGGTGAAACCAAAATGTATAAAAATACCCTTTAATAAAATCTAACAATGTGCACTTTAACCACATGTGATTTTTTTTCTAGTACAAATCTCAAATTGTGAAGTACAGAGGCAAATACATAAATGATGGGTCTGTCCCAAACATTATGGAGAGCACTGTATATACATACATATATACACACACACACACATATATATATATATATTACATACATATATACACACACACATATACACACACATGACTGTTTTGTGTTTATTATGGTGTTTACAGAGTACTATGTTTACATATTCTGTTGTGCTGCTACAAGTAAGAATTTCATTGTTTCGTTTCGGGACGTAGGACTATAAGATACTTGTGACTCTTGACGCATTTCAGATCCATAGATTAATAAAAGTGGAGTAGGAAACCCTGCATGCAGTTCACCAGTGAGAAGCTCTATCAAGGCTTTGCATAAATGAAGCAAAACTTTGTGATTCTGGATAATCACTGTAATCAGACACAGGGCACACTCCTCCAATTCCAGTCTGACTCGGATACCACCAAGTTTCAGAATGAAATGAAGAAGTTACCCTGTAAATCAAGATATTCTGAAACATTGTATTTTAGAGTCATAGAATCATACAGCATTGAAACAGGCCCTTTGGCCCAACTCGTCTAAGCCAACCAAGATGCCCCATGTACACTGGTCCCGTTTGCCCACGTCTCTGCCATGTTCCTCTATCCTTTCCTATCCGTGTACCTGTCCAAATGTCTTTTAAATGCTGAAACATGGAACTACAGATGCTGGTTTACCAACGAGAGACAAAAAATGTTGGAGTAACTCATTGGGTCAGGCTGTATCACTGGAGAACAAGGTTAAGTGGCATTTCGGGTTGGGACCCTTCTTCAGCGAAACTGAAGATTTCAGGTAAGGTACAGTTCTGGCGGCAATGATTGACATCAGCAATCCGTGTTCTGCAGAGATGCTGTCTCCTATCTCTTGAATTACTCCAGCATTTTGTGTCTTCTCAATACTGTTATAGTACCTGCCTCAACTACCTCCTCTGACAGCTCGTTCTATACAATCACCACTCTGGGTGGCAAAGTTACCCTTCTGGTTCCTATTGAATCTTTCCTCTCGCACCTTAAACCTATGGTTTTTCATTCCTCTACCTCGGGTAAAAGACCCTGTGCAATCAAATCACCATTATTATCGGTGACAACTCTTCAAAATAAAAGCATTTTAAATGATATTCATTTTGGAACTGATCAAGCATATCTCTGCAATATGGCTGTGGGTATTAAAGGCTGATGCCATTTAGAAATGCCAATTTAAATTAGGTTACCTATGGCTTCTATAGCTTCTGTAGGAACTGCTGTGACTTGAGTGATCTCTGCTGTGTCTTCGTCTGCTTCTAGTTCTGCTGTAACTCCGTGACCTAGAATTAATCATAATATTGAGCGCACAGTTTCAAATTACCACAGGATACCATTTTATCCACTGTAGATATTTAACTTGCCAGCAATACCGATGTACTTGACAGTAAGATTGCTGGGTCCTGCGGTGAGGTAAAATAAAACTACATGGTACGTCCATGGACTAAGCTGCCAGAGAAAGAGCTAAAAGATATTTGGACAGATACATGGGCAGGACGTTTCGGGGTATATGGGTTAAATGCAGGCAAATGCAAATAGCTTGCATGGTCATCTTGATGGACATGAATGAGTTGGGCTGAAGGGCCTGTTTCTGCTCAATATGATTCTACGACTATAACAATGGAAAGATTATGTTCCAGAAAATCATAAAGGGTTCCCTTAATTCTAAAATACAAGAGCAAGAAAGAAGAGATACTTAAAAAGGTAGGAAAGAAAATAGCAGAAAAAGTACAATTTGCATGACAGTTTCTTTATAGAACATAGAACAATACAGCACAGGAACGTACCTTTCTGCTCACAATGTCTATGCCGAACATGATGTCAAATGAATCTCTTCTGCATGCGTGCAAGCCATAGCCCTCCTTTCCCTGCATATCCATGTACCTACCTAAATGCCCTTTATAAGCAACTATCGTATCTCCTTCCACCACCACCACCACAAAATCTTGCCCTGCACATTTCTTTCAGCTTTGCCTGTCTCATCTGAAAGCCATGGCCTCTCGTCTTTGACATTTCCACATCGGGGAAACAAATTCTGACTGTCTAGTCATTCCAATGACGTAAAGGTTTGTAGGTTAATCGGCTATTGTAAAATTGTAAATTGTCGCTAGTGTGTAGGATAGTGTTAGTGTACAGTGATCACTGGTCGGCATGAACTCGCTGAGCCGAAGGGCCTGTTTCCGCGCTGTATCTCTAAAGTCAACCCAGTCAATGCCTCACACAATTCTATGTGCTTCTATCAGGTCTCCCCTTAACTGCTGACGCACTAGAGAAAAAAAATCAAGTTTGTCCAACCTCTCCTACATGTTAATACCTCTAATCCAGGCAGCGTCTTGGTAAACCTCTTCTGCATCCTCTCCAAAGCCTCCACATCCTTCCAGTGATGGGCTGACCCCTGCCTGGTCCTTCACAGTTACTGATCTCCCAACCACTGAAGGGACCTATAGGAGGTACTGCCTCAAAAAGGCAGCCAATATCAAGGACCCACACCACCCTGGCTAAGCTCTCATTTTCCGCAATATTGTGGTTATTAATTTATTGAATTTTTTGTGTCATTACATATTATATGTGTGGATTCTGTTTAAGGGCACATTATGCTGCTGTTAGTAAGCATTTCATTGTTCTAGTTCTAGTACAATATGACAATCAAAAATACTGTTTTTTATAAAGTGCATCTGAAACATTCCACATTTTTTAGAGATACAGCACGGAAACAGGTGCTTCATCCCATCGAGTCCACGCCAACTACTGATCACCCATTCACATTAGTTCTATGTTATCACATTTTCCCATCCACTCCCTACACACTAGGGGCAATTCGGAGACCAATTAACCTACAAACCCGCACGTCATTGGGATGCGGAAGGAAACCCACACGGTCACAGGGAGAACGTGCAAACTGCACACATAGACAGCACCCCGAGATCAGGGTCGAACCCAGGTCTCTGGCCCCGTAAGGAAGTATCTCTACCAGTTGCACTACTGTGTCATTCCTTATGGAATCTTATGACATGAGTATACGTTCTAGTGGTAGAAAAAAATTGTTATTGAAAATGAACTAAATAGAATCAGAGTCAAACAGCACAGAAACAGGCCCTTTGGCTCAACTCATCCATGCTGATTAAGATAACCTATTTGCCCGTGTTTGCCCCTTGTCACCCTTAGCCTTTCCTATCCATGTACCTGTCCAAATCTCCTTTGGATTTTCTTATTATACCGAGCTCAACTAACTCCTCTGGCAGCTCATTCCATATACCCATCACCCTCTGTGAAAATGTTCCCCTTCAGGTTCCCATTAAATCTTTCACCTCTCACCTTAAACCTATGCCCTCTGGGAAAGGGACTGTGCATTCACCCTTTGTATGCCCCTCAGCAATTTATATACCTCTATAAAGTCACCCCTCATCATTTGTTTACTGTAAGATAAGAACCATTGAGAAAGATTACAATCTGACAGCACAATCCAATCCGCAGTCAATATGGAGCACACCTACCTGTAAGAAGAACTGTAACTTCTCGAGCCACTCCTTGACCTACTGCTTGACCGAGACCTTGTTCGGGAATGTGTTGTGTCCCGGGAGCTGGACCTGTAGTGACCACGTGAAGTACTTTGACTCCGGGACCTGCTGTTGCTCTCCCTCGACAGCGAGTCCTCCTCGCTTGATGTTTCTGTGTTCCTCTGCCTTTGGTTTAACCGTGCCGTGCGGCGCACTTCATCGAAGAGAGAGCCAGGTTTCACTTTATTTTTACTTTTGATTTCTATTTTCAGTCCCTGGGGTTTGCTATCGGATTCCGCAGCTTCCACTTTAACTTCCGCGTTAACTCCAGGGCTGGCAGTTGCAACATTTGGTAATACTTTCAGAGGCTTCCATTTATTACTGTCTGCCACTTCATTCTCTGTCTTTGTGGTACTTTCTGTCGCATTCCCATTGATTTCGGGAGGCTGGGCAGATTCGGCAATGTCCTTTCCGTTCTTCCTCTGTTCAGCTTTCTCTGCTGATGTGCTACTTTCCGATTTGCCTCCTGTGCCCTTCGCCCCTTTGCAGTCGCCAGCTCCAGCGTGCGTGGCATCCTCGCTGTCTTTCTGTGCTGCAGAGATGGAAGGGCATTCCTCCGGCGTGGAGCTCCTGATATTCTGGTGCGGGATCCTGACTTTCGCTGCAGTTCCGAGAGCTTTTGCTCCTGCCCCTTCAGCCTTCACCGAGTCGCCCTTCTGTTTCGATTCCACTTCTTTTCTATGACTCGAGGTAACGGGGGGCGACTCACCTGGTTCTGCGTTCTCCTTGACTGGCTGGCAGACCTTTACTGAGGCAGCGCAGTTTACTGCACTGGCTTCTGTGTCATGGCTTCCCACTTTGGGCTGTGTACTCCTGACTTTAGATTTACCGTCGAATGTGGCAGGCCCATCAGTTTTTGACTCCTCTTCTTCCTCTTCCCCGAACTCCAATGGAGGCTGCCAGTGGAATTTTTCTTTTGCTTTTTGCACTTTTTTGATCTTTCTCTTCTCGCTTTTCTTCTTGAACTTTGAGCTCTTGGATTTTGACTTTTTCTTGCTTTTCAGCTTGTGCTTCACCTTCTTCTTTCGCCTCTTTTCGTTCTCGCTCGCCGTTCCTGAGGAGCTGCTGGAAGCAGTGGCTTTTCTGCCCGACGGATGCTTGCTGGCCCCTTCGGAGCCTGATGACGCAGAAGACTTGGCATTGCAAACCTCGGGTCCCCTTGAATTTGTTCCTCTTCCGGCTGCCTTCCCTTCGCTTTCCCCCGCATCAGATTTCTGAATCACTTCTCCCTCTTCCGAAGTGGAGCCAGACTGCACTTTACTGCCCCGACTCAGTTCAGTTTCAGTATCAGATCTCAACTTTGCTTTCTTGGGCACTTTCTTTGCACTTTTTTCACCTTTACTGTGAGACGCCAAGGTTGATTTTCTCTCTGCGGATTTGTTCCCTGCAGATTTCTTCCTCGGCTTCTGTACCTGATCAAGGGATGAGCTCGTCTTCGCATTCAAATGATCCTTGGTAGAACTTTTGCTGGAACGGTCACACTTTCCTTCCGATTTTTTGCTGCTGCCATTTTTTTTGGGCAATTCTGTCTTAGAGTTCTCTTTCACACCGATCTTCTTTGATTCTGATTTTCCCTTTTCTCTCTTATACTCGTCCGAATCACTCTCGCTTGAACAATGTGAGGATGACACACTGCGCCCAATGCTTTCATGTTTCTTTGCCGTGCTAGGCTCTTTGTTTGCGGTGTTGGCTGCCAAGCTCGCTGGCTGCTCTTTCTGTTGCTTGTTCGACGAGGAGTTTTTCTTTTTAGTTTTTCCACGCTTCTCTTCACTGCTGGCCAAAGCAGCTTCTTCAGACTCGTATGAACGAGTGGAAGATTTGGAGTAAGAGGACTCACGATATGGGGATTTAGTCACAGACCGCGACCTTGAACTAGACCGGCTCCTTGACCCAGAAGAGGATCGAGTCCTTGACCTGGAACTAAAGCTTTTACTCCTTGAACTCTTCTGGTAGCCTGAAGTTGAACTATGATTGCTTTCGCGGTCGGAATTGTAATGCCTTCTCGTTTCTGAATTGCGATGCTGTTTATGTAAAGATGGAGACAGGTCATCTTCTCTGGAGCATTTGGAATCTCTACTGCTCAGTGTAGGTGTTGTTTCACTGAGCTTTGCCTGGGCTTCCTGTATTCGAACATAAGAAGGTTTCCAAGGCTTCTGTCCTGGCCGCCACCTTGAAGGTGGAGGACTCTCACTTAATGGGACGGCAGGGACAGCTTCAACTGTAGCTGTATGGGCAACAACTTTCTCATTTTCTTTTGAACCTACCCTTGACGTTTCAAGTTTCTTCTGGTTCGGATGTTCATAATGTGATCTGGAACGTCTCCTCCGTTTGTGCTTGGATTTGGAACTTGATCGAGATGTGGATCTACTTCTAGATGATACAGAGGTCGAACTGGATCTGGATCGGGACCTTGATCTGGAACTGGACCTAGACCTGGTCCTAGATCTAGACCTAGATCTGGTCCTAGTCCTAGAATTAGACCTTGATCTCGACCTGGACCTCGACTTTGATCTGGAATAGGACCGTGATACTGTACTGGTTGAAGAAGATAGATGGCTAGAAGATCCAGACCATACTTTTTCTGAAGAGTGCCGTGAAGAAGCTGTCAACGGCGATTTCTTTTCATGCTCAAGTGAAGACTTTGTCTTGAAGCTTGATGAGCGAACAGATTCTGACGGTACAGGGATCTCCTTCGCTTTGTGTTTGTGGCCTCTCTGCCTTTTGGAATGCTTCTGTTTCTTGGATTTTTTCTTTGCTTTGATTTTCCGCCTCTCCTTTTTATGTCTCTTATAGTGGCTGGACTTTCTCCTCCTTCGGTCGTCTGAATAGTACCCATCATGTGACCAGGATCGGGACCACGGTGAGGCAGACCTGTCACTCCACCGCCGTGACTCGGGCTTCAATCTATAGATCAGAAGAGATACTCAATTTTTTGTTTGAAAAGGCAATTTAAAGTTAACATTAGCACTTAGGAAGCTCAGGAAGAGGCCCTTCTGCCCACAATATCTTTGCCAAATAAACTGCCAAGATAAACTAATCTCCTCAGCCTGCACGTGATCCATATACGTCTACTCCCTGCATATCCATGTGCCTTTCAAACTTCTCTATCGTATCTAAAAGCCTCTTAAACGTCACAATCGTATCTACTTCCACCATCATCCTCGGCAGTGCTTTCCAGGCACCTATCTCTCACTGTGTAAAAATCTTGCTCACTAATCTTCTTTAAACTTTGCCCGTTTCACCTTAAAACTATGTCCCCTGGTCTTTGACGTTTCCACCTTGACTGTCTTCCCCACCTAATTCAACATTTAATTAAGGAAAGATGACATTCCATCCTACTTCAGTAATTCAAAGTAAATAATATTTGCTTGCCCAAGTGGCATTCATCAGAAATTCCCAAAAGAGGTTGTCTTTTTCGAACCTTCCCATATTTGATTGCATTTCAATTTGAGATGTAATGCTTTTTGGTTTTGAGTGCCTTTTGCGAAAATTTGATTTTGAAGGTGTAGCTGAGAGAAATCCAGTCAAACTAAAGAGTTATTAGAGATATAGATTCATAGAGGTGTACATCACAGAAAGCAGCCCTTTGGCCCACCATGTAGAAACTGACCTTTTTGCCCATTAAATCCCATTTGCTGACATTAAGATTGCATCCAATTCCTCCACCTTCTCTGGCTGCATGTTCCAGATATCAACCACTCTCAATGAGCAAAACCTGCCCTTCAGATCCCCTTTAACCCCGTCTACCTCTCACCTTAAAACTAGGCATCTTCCTTTTCATGGGAAACAAATTTTAATTATCTACCGCATCTATGCCTCTTATAATCTTATATACTTTCAGGTCATCCTCAGCCTCCTTTGCTCCAAGCACGTTATCCAATCTCTTCCCATGACTAAAGTCTGCCAATCCATGGCAACATTCTGGTGAAAAAGGACACAAAGTGTTGAAGTAACTCAGCAGCTCAGTCAGCATCTCTGGAGAATACGGATAGGTGATGCTTCAGGTCCTGACCCAAAACATCACCTATCCCAGTTCACCACAGATGCTGCCTGACCTGCTGAGTTACTCCAGCACTTTGTGTCTTTTTTTGTGAACCAGCATCTGAAGTTCCTTTTTTCTGCATCCTGATGAATTTCTTCTGCGCTATCTCCAGTGTGATCACATCCTATAATGTGGTGACCAGATTGCACACAATATTCCAAGAGTCACTTAACAATTGCTTTGTAAATTGCAGCATAATATCACACTCTATATTCTATGTTGTGACATGTACCATATGCCTTCTTCCCCACCTTATTGCTCTGTATTGCCACTTTCAGGGAGCTATTGACTTGTACTCTTAGGTTTCCTTATTCATTAATATGCCTCAGTGCCCTACCATTAATTCAATATGTTCTACCCTGTTTGACTTCCCAAAATGTATCAGCTTGCACTTGTCAGGATTAAGTTACAACTGCTAATTCTCCGTCCAACTTTACAACTGATGATCGACACCCTGCGGTAGCCTTTGACAACCTTTTTTGTATCCACACTACCATTATGTTTTTGTAAATCTGTAAATTGGAGGCACCAAAGAAAGCATCTTATCCAGATGCATCACAATCTGATAATGACAACTGCTCTGCACAAGACTGCAAGAAATTGCAGAGCAATGCAGAGCCCAATTCATCCCCACCTCCCTTCACCCCCAACTAATTGACTCCACCACCTACTATTGACACTACCTTGGGAAAGCAGCCAACATAATCAAGGATAATCACACTCCAGTCATTCCCTCTTCTTCCCTCTCCCTCTCGGCAGGCAGAATATACAAAAGCTTGAAGGCACGTACTACCAGATTTAGGAACATCTTCCCCCACCCTCTGCTGTTATCAGACACTTGAACAAACCTCTCATCTGCTTTGGGTGAATTCCTGATCTCCCAATCTACCTCATTATGGTTCTTGCATTATGTTAAAATCTGTACTGACTCTGTAGCTGTTACATTGTATTATGCACTGTTTATTTTCACTTGCAATACCTGATGTACTCATCTACAGTATGATGTCTCCAGATAGTCTACACGCAACAAAGATTTCCACTGTCTATGACAATAATAAACCAATAACAACCTATTTTTACGAATACAAGTAATATTTGCGACAGGAGACCAGATGGGCCCCATGAGCTTGGGTCTGTCTTTCAATACATTTATGGTATATTCTACTTCTTGTTCTCATCCAATTATGTTACCCCGTTCTCTGTTCCTTGGCAAGCCTTCAATCAATAGATGTAATGAAGTTAAAGTGAATGCATATCAGAGACATACAGCATAGCTCACATCCACAAAAGAGGCAATAATCGGGTGATAAATCTTAAATCTGAAATAGACCTCTGAAATCTTATCACTGTCTTAACATAGAACAGTACAGCACAAGAACAGGCCCTTCAGCCCACAATGTCTGTGCCTAACTTGATGCCAAGACCATCACTTATCTACCTGCACAGAACCTATGTCCCTCCATTCCCTGTAAATCCATGTGCCGATCCAAAAGTCTTTTAAATGCCACTGACGTTCTTGAGAACATTATTCTTAATTACAAGTCCTTGGAAAATCAGTGCACATCACATATAAAGCAAAACATTGCAGATGTTAATCTGAACTAAAAATGGAATTCGATACAAAATACACTTGAGATCAGTCGATATCTGTGGACAGAGAAATAAGTGATGTTTCTGTCACCACAGATGCTGACTGACCCGAGTATTTCACCACTACTGTTATGGTTCCAAACTAAAAAATCCTTATGCTTCAAGCCCCAGTTCCTACTTGTCTCCTTTGGTCCACTTCTCCAAGCTGGCCGCCCGGTACGTTCTGACTCTCTGCATTTCTTCTTTCCAGTGAGGTGGTGTTTCACTGGTTTCCTTGTCCTGTTCCGATTCCGAATGTGATCTAGATTTTGAAGGAGTACGATAACGCTGACCCAGGGAAAAAAAGAGGTACAAAAACAAAGAGTGAAATTCAATTAACTGGACCTTTTGTAACTTGGAAGGACAATTCTGCACATTAGAACTTGATGCTTTAGATTTTAGAGATACAGCCAGCTCACTAAGTCTTCACCGATCAACAATCATCCCGCACACTAGCACTATCCTACACACGAGGGACAATTTTCGATTTTACTGAAGCCAATTAACCTACAAACCTGTAGATCTTTGCAATGTGGGAGGAAGCCAGAGCACCTGGAGAAAACACAGGCGGTCACAGGGAGAACATTCTAACTCCGTACAAATAGCACCTGTCAGGATGAAACCCGGATCTCAGGCACTGTAAGGCAACAACTCTACTGCTGCGCCACCTGTAAAACCTCTCCCCCTTTTGGGCTCTTCTTCCTGTGATGCTGTCGCACAAACTGAGTCAGCATTGTGCAAGGCCAGAAGCCCTAGCATTGCACATTGTCCAAACTTCTTATAATTTCTATGGAGAACTCAACACGTGCCAAAATGTGTTTATGCGCTGGAAGCTCTTTCATAATTAGATGAGAAATAGGTGACATTTCGGGTCGAGACCCTTCTTCAGAAATTGTTGTTTTAGCCCTTGTCCAATGTGCGCACAAGAATAATTTACAATCAAAGATGGTGGAAGGTAAGAGGCTGGGCTGATTCATCCCGCATCTAAGATTCCCTCACCTGCAGCATGTCTCTATCAAGAAAGCCAAAGTCTGCTCTACCCAGCATAACCTGAAGATCAACCCAACATTGACATAATCTCCAGGGCTCAGTGATAGCTAATGGTGCATGACTTGGCAGCTCATGGCTGTTTGCAACCACACGCACATTTTTCACATAGTCAACACACCAACTTATGCACATCAACCAAGATGCCCCATCTAAGCCAGTCCCATTTGCCCACATTTGAATTTAAATTGAGCTAACTATTTCATTCTGAGGTCAGTAACTTTTAAAACGTCGTGGTTTGTACATATATGTGTTATTATAATGACTGTGTGTTATTATGTGTTATAATAACTGCATGTATTCAAATGTGTTATAATAACCAATACTGTGTGTGTGTGTTATTATTATTATATATATATACCCCCAGGTTAAGAACCACTGGTTTAACTGAACGCAAAACAAAATGCTACTAAGCTACATTGCACTTGCTATTGTAGTTATCTGGTCCCAAGGGGGAATAATCTGAAGAATTGGTCAACCTCTCGGAGTTGCCTCAGACTGATAGTCCATCATGACCAGTGGAACTGCATCTATTACTTAAAAAGCTGAACTGTATCCTATCATTGCGCTAGAACTCAACGTAAAGATCTTGCTTGCCTACTTAGGATAGTTCATTTTAAGGAACAAGTACAGTCTATTACAAGTCATTGATGGACAGGTACCACACAACTCACAGTCATCAGTTCTATCAACAGATTTTAAAAGTACAGTTTCTATTCAAGTCTGTCGATATGGTAACACAATTATAGATATCAAATCGTTTTGCAATAGATAAATTAGGGAGTATCGTTTGTGCAATTCAAGGTCCTTCCAACGTTGATGATGAACATGGACTTTCATCCATAAAAGCACAAAATTAGTTGCGCTGAAGACAAAATGGAGAAATATACCTGGAAAATGCAATGCTCCGTTAACAAAGAACAAGCAACATTCCAAAAGCTAAGGGATGAAGTGGGTTCAAGGCTTGTTAGAGAAAAGGTAGATTTTAGTGTTGAGCTGATGAGAAAGAACGAGTTAAACTGGGAATGGGTTATGGTTTTATGCTTTCATACAGCAAGGCTGTGGGGAGGTGGCAACATTACTGTTGGAGTTTGGAAAAGGACTAAGATGAAGTTCAGAAATGTCAGTCACAACAATTGGTTTAAGAGAATTATAGGGAGGTCAGAGTAAATACGTACCATTGTGCCTCTGCCTTTAATCTTACGGCCAGATTTTGACACCACTGGTTTCTGATCACTGACTGTTGCAGGTGGTTCCTGCAGCTTTCTGTTTGAGAATGAAAATAGAATATGAAATAATCAAAACTAAAAGAAGAACTAAACACTACACAATTGCATGTTCTTCAAAAATATAAATGTTTAATGTCCAATGTGTGGACCGTGTCTTTTTTTCAGTCTTAGATACATGGTACCCATGTTAAGAATGCGTAGTGATTCTGATCTTTGATCTGGAATGAGCAATTTCAACATAGAACAATACAGCAGACCTAGGCAGCGGGGAGCCGAGATACCGGCCTCGGGAGTTGCCTATGGGAATTGATCCACTGGCTCCAGCCGGGCCGGAGTTCCAGAGCCCCAACGGCAGGGGGCAAATTCAATTGGCCGTGCAAGTCAGCTATGGGAACAGGTCTGCCGGCTTCGGCCAGGTTGCAGTTCCAGAGCCCCGGCCGCAGGGGGGCTGTTGGTCCAGCAAAAACAATAATCTAGAAGGGTTCTGGAACCAATGGTGCAAGAAAATCCGTGGTGGACCCGGAATAAAACTACTAGCTGGGCTGAGTGAAACAAGCTGCTAACTCTCCCAAAGTAGACAAAAAATGCTGGGGAAACTCAGCGGGTGAGGCAGCATCTATGGAGGGAAGGAATAGGCGATGTTTCGGGTCGAGGCACTTCTTCAGACGGGAAAAAGAAAGGAAGTAGGCGGAGACAGTAGGACGTGGGAGAACTGGGAAGGGGGAGGGGAAGGAGGGAGAAAGCAAGGGCTATCTAAAATTAGAGAAGTCAACGTTCATACCGCTGGGGTGCAAACTACCCAAGCGAAATATGAGGTGCTGTTCTTTCAATTTGCACTGGGCTTCACTCTGGCAATGGAGGAGGTCCAGGACAGAAAGGTCAGATTGGGAATGGGAGGGGAAGGGGGAGTTGAAGTCCTGAACAACCGGGCGATCAGGTTGGTTAACACGGACTGAGCGGAGATGTTCACCTGCGCTTGGTCTCGGCGATGTAGAGAAGTGGGCACCTGGAACAGCGGATGCAGTAGATGAGGTTGGAGGAGGTGCAGGTGAACCTCTGCCTCTCCTGGAAAGACTGATTGGGTCCTTGGATGGAGTCGAGGGGGGAGGTATAGGGAAAGGTGTTGCATTTCCTGCAGTTGCAGGGGAAAGTACCCGGGGAGGGGGTGGTTTGGGTAGGAAGGGACGAATTGACCAGTGAGTTACGGGGGGGGGGGGGGGGGGGGGGGGGGAACAGTCTCTGCGAAAAGTGGAAAGGGGTGGAGATAGGAAGATGTGGCCACTGGTGGGATCCCGTTGGAGGTGGCGAAAATGCCGGAGGATTATATGTTTTATGCGCCGGCTGATGGGGTGGAAGGTGATGGCAAGGGGGACGCTGTCCTTGTTACAAATAGGGGGAGGGGGAGTAAGAGTGGAACTGCAGGATATCGAGGAGACCCTGGTGAGAGCCTCATCTATAATGGAAGAGGGGAACCCCCGTTCCCTAAACAATGAGGACATCTCCGATCCCCTAGTATGGAACGCCTCATCCTGGGCGCAGATGCGGCATAGACGGAGGAATTGGGAGTAGGGGATAGCGTCCTTACAGGAAGCAGGGTGGGAAGAAGTGAGTTAAGATAGCTATGGGATTCAGTGGATTTGTAGTTGAAGTCGGTCAGTAGTCTGTTGCCTGCGATGGAGGTGATGAGATCTAGAAAGGGTAGGGAGATTTCGGAAATGGTCCAGGTGAATTTGTGTGTTGGATGGAAATTAGTGGTGAAGTGGATGAAGTCAGTGTGTTCTGCATGAGTGCAGGAGGTAGCACCAATGCAGTCGTCAATGTAGCCGAGGCAGAGTCCGGGGATAGGGCCAGTGTACGCCTGGAACAAGGATTGTTCTTCTACAACTCTTCCACACTGGAGCCAATGTTGAGACCTTGGGGAAGAAAGTACCTCATTCCCACAATGTGATAAGTACAAGCATTTGCAAATAAATTATCAGCCCAATCAAGGAAAATAACATAGTTCGGCTTATGGAATGGGGAAGGAAAAATAATTGACAAATCAAACTAAAATACAATAAAGTTAAAATGAAATGATGGGAGAATTTATTGGTAAAGATTAGAAAAAAATCATCATGTAATATTGATTGTTACATGTCACTCTGCAAACTGGGTTGCAGTCAAAACATTAAAATGCTTATTTATCAGCCAATAGACAGCAAGTATAAAATTCTAGACTGAAATTGATTGACTGAAAGATACAGCATAGAAACAGGCCCTTTGGCCCATCGAGTCCACGCTGACCATCGATCACCTGTTCACAATAGGTCTATGTCATTACACTTCCTCATCCACTCCCTGCACACTAGGAGCTGTTTACAGCGGCCATTTAACCTACAAACCCTCACGTCTTTGGGATGAGGGAGGAAACCAGTGCACCCGGAGGAAACCCAAGCAGTCACAAGGGGAACGTGCAGACTCCACATACAGACGGTACCCGAGGTCAGGATCGATTACCCGGGTCTCTGGCGCTGTGAGCCAGTGGCTCTACTGGCTGTTTATTCACTTCATAACAGCACCAAAAGCATTGGTAATTTCATACATTTAAAATCACTTTTGATCTTTTCACTCGGTAATAATTAAACTTAAGAAGCAGGAGCAATGCAAAAGAGTGTTATTGCAAGTTACTCACTGTTGTGTTTCTGGTTTTGGCACATCTCGCCTGAGCAAGAATCTGTTCTCTGGTACCACAGGAATCTCCTCGAGTCTTACTGATAGTTTATGTCGCTTTGGGTTTAGATCTTTATCTTTTTCATCTTCCTCGCCCACGCCATTGTGGCTGCTGGGGAACAAAAGGTCACTGGATTTATCAACATGTGCGTACAAGCACATCTAAATGCATCGCAAAACCACTGACAGAGGTTATCAAAATAACGCATTATTTGATACGGTGGAGGATATTGGCAACAGTGCAAAATGTATTGAAAGATTGATAGTTTGAAAGATACAGCATGGAAAAAGGTCCTTCAGCTCACCGAGTCCACGCCGAACATCGATCGTACATTCACGCTGATTCTTACCCCGCTTTTGCATCCACTCCTTTCACATTACGGGGCTAATTAACCTGCAAACCAGCAAGTCTTTAGGATGTGGGAGGAAAGCGGAGCACCCGTACGAAACCCACGCCATCACAATGCAGAACGAACAAACTCCACACAGACAACACCAGAGGGTGGGATTGAACACAGGTCACTGCCACTGTGAGAGAGTGGCTCTACCAGGTGAGCTGTTGTACCAGGCCAGGCCGACACTTGCAACTACAACCCATTGCCGTCGCCAAGACAACGGGCCTTTAAGGCCAAGTCAAGACTCGACATCTTGAACGACTTTGAATTGTGAAGGATACAAGGGCATTGGAAAGGTGCAGGTTCTTGTGTACTGCCTCAATGTAATCTACTATTCTTATACTAATCTAATCTACTACTTAAGTATGATTGTGCTCCTGTATTGTAAAATGTTTACTGAACTTCATGCAGATAATGAATTTCACTGTACCTTTATGTTACAATAAAATACCATTGAACCATTGTTATGATTCCTCATTGCACAAACCAGCCTACCAACCTGCTAGTGGCTCCATTTACACTTCACGCTGCCTTGGCAAGGCCACCAGCATAATCACGGAAGAGTCTCAGCCCGATCAATCCATCTTCTCCCCGCACCCATCAGGCAAGACTAACGATCTCTTATTTTATTTGCCTCCGTTTAGAACAACAGTCATTGCGCTTTACAACCAAGTCATGATAAAGGGCTGTGACAATGTTTGAAGAAGGTGCTTAAAAACTATGAGCAGATTGGCCTCAAGTGCCCCTTATAAAACGTTTACATTCACAATGTTTTATACTGTAGCTTAAGGCCATCTTTGGTCCATCTGAGCAAAGCAGGTTTTGAGTAGTACAGTATTTACGACACAGACAAGCTATTCAGCTCAATAGTCCTCAAGGCAACATGCAGAGCACTTGTCTACTAATGTTCTGACCTTTTATGTATAATTTATATTTTTGTGTCTGAATCTGTGTGCCTCTAATGCTGCTGCAAGCAAGATTTTCATTGCTGCAGTAACTCACTGCCCACAACATACAAGAACAAACTCGACTTCATTTCACATTGCTACATTCCCATGGAAGTTTTACATAATTGCTCTACTTTTTGAAATATCTATTTTTAGCCTATACTTCTTGTTCAGCTGTTATTTCCTTGGCAGAATACATCTAATCACTTCCGTTATATCCTGAGCAGAATTATTCTACAAAGCTTTACTGGACTTGCTTCCATACTAGAACTTGCTTGTAAATAAATAAAAGCCAACTTTATGCTGTGGCAACAAGATATGAACTGCAATTCACAGTGAAAACAAGCTATGGAAGTGAAGCATGGTCATAAGTGACAGGAGCAGAATTAGGCCATTCGGCCCATCAAGTCTACTCCGTCATTCAATCACGGCTGATCTATCTCTCCCTCCTAGCTTCATTCTCCTGCCTTCTTTCCATAAACCCTGAAGGGGTTGAACATCATTTGATGTTCAAGTACAAGTTGTCCCAGGATTAGTGAGGTCTGTTCCTATGAACTGTTCATAATCCAAGTTGGAAATCCAGCCATGAACCGAGTCCCCACATGATTGAAGACGCCTGAATCCTTCCAGCAGCTGGCAAATCCATACCACTGATCATCCAAAAGCTTGCTCATATGTATGGAACACATGCAAGTGGGGCATCTATAAGCTGGTGAGGACTTGTAATAGTGTAATAAATATTTCCACTCCCAGAAAAAGTACACACAAGATTCCAAGACTGCATTAAATGTCTAAACTCATTAGAAATATCAGGTTGGGCTCCATCAATTTAGTTTAGAGATCCAGCGTGGAACCAGACCCTTTGGTTCATCGAGTCCATGCTGATCATCGACCACCCATGTTATCCCACTTTCACACCCTACACACGAGGGGCAATTTACAGAAGCCAATTAACCTACAAACCTGCACGTCCTTGGAATGTGGGAGGGAAAAGCCACATGGGGCAGCAGCTCTACCTCTGCACCATTGTGGCAATTGCTTCCCGGGTTAGTGAGGTTCGAAGACACCTGTCCATTGTACCCACAAACATGAAAAACAAGATACTGCACCTCTTCTGGCTGGTTGAGAGTTTTCTCTTTTTGCTCTTGGCTTCTCTTCGTCTTTTCGAGTGCTTGGTTTTCATCTTCCTTTTCCGTTTCCTTCTCTTCTCTCTCTCTTCTTCGGTTTCCGACTCAGAGTCGGAAGACGTTGAAGAACCTGAGCTGGTCGCGGACTCGTGCGAGGAGTAGGAGATGGCGACTTTTCTCTTGCGTTCTGTCACTGAAAGACACACAAGACAAAGTTAAAGGTCCCATATGCACAAAGATGAACACAAAGTGCCGGAGTATCTCAGCGGGTCAGGCAGCATCTCTGGAAAAAAAAAGGATGGGTGACATTTCGGATCGGGAACCTTCTTCAGACTTGAGTCTTCAGACTTCTTGAGTCTGAAGAAGGTCCTGACCCAAAACATCACCCTTCCTTTTTCTCTAAAGATGTTGCCTGACCTGCTGAGTTACTCCACCACTCGGTTCTTTGTTTCTCCATTTTGTCATATATACATATCACCTTCTACACGTACCCAGGTGATATTAAAAAGAAAGGTTGTTTCAGAGATATGGCATGGAAATAGGCCCTTCGGGCCACCGAGTCCACACTGACCATCGATCACCCGTTCACACTAGTTCAATGTTATCCCACTTTCTCATCCACACCCTCACACCAGAAGCAATTTACAGTGGCCAATTAACCTACAAACCCGCATATCATTGGGATGACGGAGGAAATCGAAGTACCTGGAGAAACCTCACAGCGTCGCAGGGAGAACGTGCAAACTCCACACACAAACAGCACCCATGGTCAAGATCGAACCTGGGTCCCTGTCGCTGTTAGGCAATAACTCTACGTTTGTGCCACTGTCCTGCCCTAGTCAGAATCTTTTTCCCAGGATGGATTAGAGAGCATAGTGTTGAGGTGTGAGGGGCAAAGTTTAAAGGAGATGTGTGGGCAAGTATTTTTTACACAGGGGAATGCATTGCTGGCGATGGTGGTTGAATTAGATACATTAGTGGCATTTAAAAGATTTTTGGACACAGCAGAAAAGACACAAAATGCTGGAATAACTCAGCGGGACAGGCAGCATCCCTGGAGAGAAGGAATCGGTGACATTTCGGGTCGCGACCCTACTTCAGACTGATGTCAGGGGAGAGGGAGGTACATAGATAAGGAAGTGTAAGGTGTGAAAACAAGTCAAAGGGAATGGAGTTCAAGGACAATGTAGAATAGATCATTGTTAGTTGGAAGAAGGTAACGACAAAACAAACGGAGATAAAATGTATTCGGAGACAGTACGACTGTTCAGAGAACTGGGAAGGGGGGAGGGATGGAGAGAGAGAGAGGGAAAGCAAGGGTTACTTGAAGTTAGAGAAGTCAATGTTCGTAGCACTGGGGTGTAAGCTACCCAAGCGAAATATGAGGTGCTGTTCCTTGAATTTGCGCTGGGCCTCACTCTGACAATGGAGGAGGCCCAGGACTGAAAGTTCAGTGTGGGAATGGAGGGGTAGTTAAAGTGTTTGGCAACTGGGAGATCAGGTAGGTTTAGGCGGACTGAACGGAGGTTTTCAGCAGAACGATCGCTGAGACTGGCGTGGTCTCGCCGATATATAGGAGCGAACCTGTAATCCGTACTGGGTCCTGAACCTGTAATCCGCGTTTGGATAAGCATATGGATATGCAGGGCATGGGCTATGTGCAGGTAGATGTCCGATGGTTTAGGCATCATATTCGGCACAGGTATTGTGGACTGAAGGGCCTGTTCTTGTGCTGTACTTATGTCTATGTTCTGTATGCTAGTGGTGGGTGTCGGATGTCGGTCGAGGACGGGCCACCTAGAATGCCCTAGGTGTGGTGGTGGGGGCTGAGAACAAAGCGAGTCAATTGGGGTCTACACTGAACACTTGTAATTTTCGTCAGCGCCGTATACGTGGCGTCTCTTTGTACACTTTATTGTATGGTCTGCAAAACAAAGAGTTTCACTGTGACATGTCACATGTGATAATAAAATAGCAATCAATCAATATTCGATGTTGAAGACTATTGATTCAAACAAACAGATATAAATGCACTGAATAAGACTGACACATATTTTGATCAGGGACATGCTAATCCTGCAAGTGCCATTAAACACGGACTCTTCCTCTTTAAATTAACATTTCTGAGGAGTCATCAAAAGATAATCACCATGACTTGCAGATTTTGGGACAAACTCCCCGCAATCAATAATTCGGACATCAGCGTACGGACGGCTGGCAGCATCTGTCTTCAGGTTTTCGATTTCTTTAATCGCATCAAAACCAGTTATCACTTGGCCAAATACAACATGGACACTGAAAATCAAAGCAGCCGAATTTGTGTCGTGATTTCCACATGGCAATAAAGCATTTTCCCAACAATTGACATCAGAGACTGTTGAATAAAGTCATAGTGCCATACAGCATGGAAACAAGCCCTTCGGCCCAGCTTGCTCATGCCGACCAAGGTGCCCCATCTAAACTAGTCCCACCTGCCTGTGTTGGGCCCATATCCCTCTAAACCTTGTTTAAGAAGGAACTGCAGGATGCTAGAAAATGGAAGGTACACAAAACAGCTGGAGAAACTCAGCGGGTGCAGCAGCATCTATGGAGCGAAGGAAATAGGCAACGTTTCGGGCCGAAACCCAGAGGGTTTCGGCCCGAAACGTTGCCTATTTCCTTCGCTCCATAGATGCTGCTGCACCCGCTGAGTTTCTCCAGCTTTTTTGTGTATCCCTCTAAACCTTGCCTACCTACTTACCTGTCCAAACGTCTTTTAAATGTTGTTATAGTTTCTGCCTCAACTACTTCCACTGGCATCTCAATCCATTTACCCACCACCCTCTGTGTGAACGTCAAGATGCTTCACTGATATTTATTCATCAGCTCCCTGGAGAATGGGATGCAGCATCTTTTAAAGATCACCACTGCACACATCTTATCTCGGTTTAGGTTTATTATTGTCACATGACCAAAGTACAGTGAAAAGCTGTCTTATTTTATATAACATCTGTGAATTCGCTAATTTAGTTTTCAGTTTACATTAATTTGGAGATACAGCATGGAAACAGACCCTTTGCCCCATCGAGGATTTATTTCTCCCCCGAGTCTGGTTTCATCTTCCTCCTCAAATCAAGACACAAAAGAGATAGAGAACTTAGTAACATGGTGTCCAGACAATAACCTTTCCCTCTATATCAGCAAGACGAAGGAGCTGGTTATCGACTCCAGGAGGCGTGGTACAGTACATGCATCAATAGCATCAATGGGGCCAAAGTGGTTGGTGTTAATACTGATCACCCAATACGCCAACACTATCCTACACATGAGGGCCAATTTTACAAAAAACATGAATCGACAAACCTGTACTTCTTTGGTGTTTGTGGAAACCAGAGCACCTGGAGAAAACCCACACGGTCACTGGGCGAATGTACAATCTTTGTACAGACAGCGCCAGTAGTCCAAATCAAAGCCGGGTCTTCACCGCTGCACCACTGTGCTGCACAGTGAGATGTTTGAACTTTCTTTAATCGGACTTCAATGTTATATATTTGTATTAAATGTTGTACCTTTTATCGTTTATCTTTGCATAATTTTTTCTTTAATTGGATAGCATGCAAACCAAAGCTTTTCACCGTACCTTGGTACATGTGATGATAATAAACTAAACTAAACAATCCAACATTAAAATGCTCAAGATAGACACAAAAAGCTGGAGTAACTCAGGGGGGCAGCATCTCTGGAGAGAAGGAATGGGTGAAGTTTCAGGTCGAGACCCTTCTTCAGAGACCCGTTCCTTCTCTCGACAGATGCTGCCTGCCCCGCTGTGTTACTCCAGCTTTTTGTGTTTATCTTCGGTTTAAACCAGCATCTGCAGTTCCTTCTTACACATTAAAACGCTCAAATATTCGCTTGGGCAGTTTGCACCCCAGTGGTATGAACACTGACCTCTCATTTTAGGTAGTTCTTACTTTCTCCTCCCCTTCTCAGCTCTCCCTCAGCCCACTGGCTCCACTTCCTTTCTTCTTCCCGCCCCCCCCCACCCCCCACCCTCACATCAGTCTGAAGAAGGGTTTTGGCCCGAAACGTTGCCTATTTCCTTCGCTCCATAGATGCTGCCTCACCCGCTGAGTTTCTCCAGCATTTTCGTCTAGCTCAAATATCTTTTAACTGTTTGCAGTCAGCAAACCTCCTGTCTAATAAGAACTTTCAATTATTAGGCAATGGATGACATTCTACCACAATAAGATAATTTTAAGAAGGTGCCTTGGAAGGTAGCATGAAATTACAAATCACCTCCTTAGTTGGATTAAAAAATATTTTGGAATCATTTCAGCAGGCGAGCATGAACCTTGTGTTAAAAGTTGAGCAAGTCAGTTCTCTGCTTCGTACTAATAGATGTGGACAATTCAAAAACCTGCCAACAAATAAAAGATAGCTAGACATACCCATCCAGATGAGGCGCTGGTTTTGTAGTTCTGTTCCATTGAAAGATGTTTCGTTTGGAAGGATGATTTGAAAAAGAATAGGAAGGATGTCACGAATTCAGGCACAGAGGTAGAGATCATTTTTATGTCAGAGTTTTGAAGAATATTTAAATATATGAAAGGAAAAGAGAAAATAGTTACTTCAAACAATTGCCCTTCAAAAGGCCATTCAGTTAGCAAACAAACAAATCACTTTTCATGCGCTGGGTTGATTTCAATAAGTTTTGGCCCACATTGTACATTTGTCAGGGGTCTAGGTCTCATGCTTTGGCAATGGCACGTTGATGCCTTTTGCTCCATGTCAAATGGGCTACTCTCAGCTTTGATGGCAACTAATCCATGAATTCAAACATTACCTCCATCCCAGGCACCATGCATAGGGAGTTTTGAAGCAGTTAACATCGCATGGTTCTCAAGCAACTCCAGTGACCAAAGAAAAAAAGTTGTGAATCATGACGCTCCACTCTCTTCATGGTAAAATATTAATTGGGAGAATTTATTCAATGTTCTAATGATAGATATCTGCAGAATTTTCACATTTGCATGGGGACACTCAAATTATTTCTCCTGAAATGCCTCTGAATAATTTCTTTGTGAGGATATTTCATAAAAGATGGGCAATTTTAAATATCTCCAAGCTATTGTGTTATTTTTAACAGCAGAATGTACATAACCACATAAGTAAAGATGTGCCAATATTAATACTGGAGTTCAACTGCCAATTTTGCTTAACAGCAGCTTGGTTTAGATGTTAGATAATATGCAGAGACTTAACTGTACTGACAATGCATATTAAAAAAAACCTTGGCTGGTTTTGCAGTGGTTACCACGCAACAAAAGCTTTTCACTGTACCTTGGTACACGTGACAATCAAACTTATTCACTTTTATTTATGAAGTAGTAAGTTTCAAATTGGAAATTGTAATCATATCTAATGATGCTAGATTTGCTTCCACTCTCTGGTGTGAGATTTAGTTCTTGCTCTACCTTTCCTTTTCAGTGCTGGAGGGAAAATTGTTACATTTGTTTTTATGAGTTAGCTACTATTAAGTATACCAAACTGGATAGTAAGTAGGTATCTTCCAGTAATTTAGTGTGCTGCTTTACATTCTATACTTAAGGACTGCTCTCCCCTTGATGTTATCTATCTATCGCATCACAAGCTTCACTGCACTACCTCGAGTGCAATCCGCAGAATACGCCACCTGCTGGATTAGCAAGGTATGCCACTTCATTTTACAAAGTGCCAATGTGCTCTTGTGAAATGGAAGTGGCGTACCTGGATTGAACGCAAGCTCATGTTCATCAATTATAGCAGCAAAATTAGGCCATTTGGCCCATTCAGTCTACTCTGCCATTCAATCATGGCTGATCTATCTTTCCCTCAAATTCCTTCTCCTGCCTTCTCCCCATAACCCCTGACACCTCTTGAAGCTGAATATAAATTGTTGCAAAAGAAAACAATGCTGAAATAGAGGATGTTTTATATTAATTATTACTATTATTTATCATTGAAAATCACTAGCTGTATTTGTATATTCCATTATTAATTATTAATTAAACCTACTTTAAGTACCAATTGGTGATTGAAATTGTTTACAATGAAAGGATACGTGGTTTGAAAGGGACCAGAGTATTTAAGCTTCTCCAATCTTAATGCTACATAGAAGAGACATTAATTGAACTGTTCAGACACTAAGTGTTTGAAAGAAATCTGAAATTAAAACATCAGGAGGTTGCAGCTGCATGATGCAGGAACATACTAAAAATATAGACACCATCCGCAACAATGACTCAGAAGATTTTAGTTATGCACATCAATATATTATACATGAAAGCAGTGTTTACTAAAGGCATAGGGGGGCATTTGGAAAAACACCTTCATCTATGCCTCCTTTCGCGACTCAAAAGTCTATATTTGTATCTGTACCACTTCTGCTTTGAACCTTTCTCAAAAATGCTCACCGATTTAAAACGGTCAGGAATTTATTTTATTTCTAGACTCTATGCCGAAAAGAGCAAGGATGTGTTGTAGATTAAGTAACTTGACATATACCAGTGAAGTATGTTTATCACTTTAGAAAGCAGGCTACAGACACTCTAATCCAAAGCTAGGCAGGAACATTCCACATAAACCTACATGAAGACATTATCCTATCCCACAATATAATCGCCACAAGAATTTTTTTTTCATAATGTATAAATGACAGGCTTTAAAAATGCCGCCTCCTCAACTTGTTTTAATTTTTATAGAAATTAAGCTATGAAGAAGTAAAGTTTGGATCTGCTGGTCTAGTATAAAGCAACTAACATCTTCGACAGTGCCACTTTTATAAATGAAGAAGATTATAACCATAAATTAAATTTCACGAGTTCTACATTAGAGCTGCAGGAACAGATTTCAATGTACACATCTCTTCTTTGGGAAAAAACTTCCCTGGGTCATTGTACACAAGTTTAAATATGCAGATTGTTTTTAGCTAATGAATGCATACGTTTCAATTACAGATGGATCAAGAATTCTCATGAAATAGTTATTGAGTTTTACTGGATTTGTATTCTATGAATTAAAAAAAACGATTCCAGATCAGTTAATATGGATGCGCTTTTGGATTGAAGTGTCTGTACCACACAAATATCTGAAACGTTGAAAGGTTGAGGAAGACAATCATAGAATCATTTTTGAAATAAAGGAACAGGGGGAGGCTATTCAGCCCCACTGGCCTGTTCATCCATTGGCTAATCTGCAGGTTAAAGTCATTGAAAAGCCACAATTCCATACATTTAAGAACGTTATTTAAGAAAATTTCCATCATTTACAGCTGAAATTTTCAACTAATCCATGGGGGTTGAGTATTTGAGGGGAAATGTTCCACATATCTACTATCTTTTAGGCAGATATCACAAGCGGAAGGTTGACTATAACTTGAAGGCTGCGCTCTCCTGTGCCTGGTGCCTTCATCGGAGGATACTATTTCCTTTAATTTACCCTATCAAACTTCTAATCAACCAGAGCACCTCAATTAGAATTGATAATTTTCTGAATATTTTTATTTTAATAATCAATAAATAATTTCAACTTTATTATTAAGCACGAAAGATGGATTACTGGCACACTCATAGTGAAACAAACAGATTCAGAGATAAGTACAAAGATTATACCATTACCAGTTTTACAATGACTTTGCAAGACACCAGTGATCAGGTCCTAGGTAAAGCCACTACAGGCTTGATAGAGCCTTTCAACGTGAATGAGTGGTTTTATACCGTGCCAATCGTGCAGCAAATATATATTTTTTTAACTCTTTGGACTTTGCTGATGTCAAAGACACAGAAAGCCATTTTTATCAGGTTTCTCAGCTGATTGCATTGGTAACTGTGGCAATGTTTATTTATGTTAGTGAAGGAGCCCCTCCTCTCCACAATGGTTATTTAATGATTATAATATCTATACTCTATGAAGTAGTGTTAGCAAATGCTATTTTAATAGCAGAAATTTATTTCAGCAGTGTCTTTGGATAAAGGAAGATTGGGTTAATATTTCAGGTCATTATTTCTGATAAAGGCTTATCAACCTGGAACCTTAAACCAACCTACCTCTCTCTCCAGACACGTGGACTGACTCTGCAACTGTTTTGACCATTTTATTTGTTATCGATCAAATTTGCTGCAGTTAGTTCAGTGGATAATTGGCCAGAAGCAAGAAAGGAACATCACACCCAATTCCAAATTGTGACAGGAAGACTTCTCTCTTTAAAATGAGTCACACTATTGCTCCCCTCAATGATTTTATGACATTTTTTTTGTTCAAAAGATATCAACATATTAAGTAAGTAAGGACAGCCTTATAGTAATGGCACATTACCTTAGCAGCGAAGGATGCAACACTGACTCTGTAAATTTTACACAAAAATGGCAAGAGAAAAATTGTAATACATTCCAGACAAAAAAAATCCAATTTTTTTTACATATATTAAAAACCACATCAAAAATCAACACAACACTACAGGATAGTTTTTTTTAATCAATCAAAAAACAGATGTGATGCACAAAAACAGATTGCACTAAATGTACTTGAAGCTTGTAGGCAGAGGGCTCTAAAATTTTTCTTACTTTATCCAACTTCTACACAAAGCTCACAATTTACAAAAAAATCTATTTATTCTCTTCCTTTTCTGTACCAAGGTTTTTTTTTGTGTCTATTGTTTCTCTACCATCCCACCACCCACACCCACATACAACAGAACTGCCATCATGTGTTTTGAGCTTGGCAAACAGACTTGGGCCTTCCTTTGCCAATGCTTCTCAGAGTTTGTGCTGGCAAGAAGAGCTAGAGAACTTCCAGGAGCACCACATGGTCACATAAGGGTATTTGATATCAGTGAAACCCCCATAACTACAGCTAAGGCCCCACCTAACTCCATTCACTGGGGTAAAGGCAGCTTTTGGTACATTGGCCTTCATCAGTCAAGCTATTAAGTATAGAAGTCGGGACATCATGTTATAGCTGGACAAGACGTTGGTGAGGTTGCATTTGGAGTATTGTGTTCAATTTTTGGTCACCCTGCGGTAGGAAGGATGTCGTTAAGCTGGAAAGAGTGCAGAGAGGATTTACGCGGATGTTGCTAGGACTCGAGGGCCTGAGCTATAGGGAGAGATTAGGCAGGTTCGGACTTTTTTCCTTGGAGTGGGGAAGGCGATTTTATAGAGGTCCATAAAATCATGAGGGGAATTAAAAGGGTGAATACAGAGTAAGGGAATTTTACCCAGAGTAAGGGAATCAGGAACCAGAGGCAATACACAAAAAGCTGGAGTAACTCAGCAGGACAGGCAACATATCTGCAGAGACATGCGTTTAAGGTGAAAGGAGGAAACTTTAATAGGAACCTGAGGGGAAAATCTTTCAGTCTGAGGGTGGCAGATAAATGGAACAAGCTGTCAGAGGTGATAACTGAGGCAGGTACTATAACAACGTTTAAGAGACATTTGGACAGGTACATGGATCGGAAAGGTTTAGCTGAATATGGGACAAACGCGGGCAAATGGACCAAGATGGGGCATGTTGGTCGGCATGAACGAGTGGAGCCAAAGGGGCCTGTTTCCGTGTTGTGTGACTATGACTGACCAGTCAGGAAGAGAAAGAGGGGACACTCGGGAGTTTGGTAAAAAAATGTCCATTCCATACAACAGACATCTGATTAGAACTAAATAACATATGAGGAAAGGTTGATGGCTAAGATGGCTTGCTAGATGCACAGCACCTTTGTTTTTAAAACTCATCAGAATTACGAAAATAACAGACCTCTCAATTCACCATCTTATAATTTGATATTACAAGCAGACTTTATTTGAACCGCCCACTGAACCCTTCACACCTGATTTTATACTTCGTAAAATTAGGTCAAGTTTTCAAGAGTGTTAGATTTAGCTCTGAGGGCTAAATGAATCAAGGGATATGGGGAAAAAGCAGGAACAGGGTACTGATTTTGGATGATCAGCCATGATCAAATTGAATGCAGGTGCTGGCTCAAAGGGCTGAATGGCCTACTCCTGCACCGATTTTATATGTTTCTATGTTAAACACAAGGAACTGCAGATGCTGGTTTACAATAAGAAAGGCGCAGGGTGCCAGAGTAACTCAGCGAGTCAGGCAGCAACTCTGGAGAACATGGACAGGCCGTTTTTCAAGTAGGGACTCTCGTCAGACTGATTGTATTAGGGGGGAGAAAACTGGAGGAGAGTTGGGGGGGGGGGGTCCATGCTTGGCTTTGATTTAAATGAAAAGATTGGGAGGCTCAGCGGTTGATGAAGTAAACAGGGAAAGGCGCTGGAATAAGATTCAGCTGAAGGCAACGTCTCAGACTGAAGTGGAAAGAATAATAAAATCCTTGTATCCTTGAGTTCAAACGAAGATAGCTGACAACCATGGAGGAACAGCGGGCCAGTTTAGATTATTATTGTCACATCTACCGAGATACACTGAAAAGCTTTTCACAAGTGCTTTTCACAAGTTCATTAGTTAAGAAGCAGAATTAGGCCACTCGGCCCATCAAGTCTACACTGCCATTCAATCATAGTTGATCTATCTTTCACGCTCAACCCCATTCTTCTGCCTTCTCCCCATAACCACAGACACCCTTTTGTTTGCATGCTATCTAGTCAAGAAAAAGGCTATAGATGAATACAATCAAGTAGTCCACTGTGCAAAGATAAAATGTAACGGGTGCATTTGGTGCGTTAGTGTAAAAAATGCTGCTGTTGAAATAAAGATTTAAAAGAGTGGAGTAATCGTCATGAATGTTAGCAGATCCTCTTCTGAGACCAGCAAGCAAAGGGTTGCCACGCTTCTGTTAAAGAGTTGAAGTGATCGCCAGAGTTGTTTTGCTACACTTCTACTCTTTCTCTTTTGTTCCTTCCTCTTTGCCCTGTGATGCGCACCCACTTCCCCCTTTCCTCCCCCCCCCCACCCTTCACCAGCAGCCAAGAATGGATGATGCAAGTAGAAGATTTAATTTGATGGAAAGATTAGAGCACACAATTCCAAAATTCAGAAGCCCTAGTGGGACATGAACACTACTTCCCTCAAAATCACTTTGTAACAGATCTAAAGAAGAAACTCTCAGATAACATTACTCCATGAACAAAAAAGGATTGAATGATCACATGGGTTAAGGAATGGGATTAAATATTACATGGATAAGAAATAAATAAACTGATATTGAAAAATGATGGTTGTGGAACTAGGAAATGGAAATGTAGGTCAAAGATTAATGATGATGGAAAGTTCAATATAATGGTCTAGACCGATGTTTCCTCAATTTATCTTTTGAAGACAAGGAGTGATATCTCTAAAACATTTCAAAGGAAATTAAACAAAGGCCATAATGCAGATCAATGGACATTCAGAAGGCCCACTATATCAAATGTGCTAGTCGATACAAGAGACTGCAGATGTTGGAATCTGGGGCAAGGAACAACCTGCTGGAGGTACACAACGTATCGAGCATGTGCTCAACAAGATGAAGAAAGGTCTTCCTTTGTTCTACATTTGCTTTCCTCAACAGTTCTTCCTGGTCTAAGCTTGTGTGGGACATTTGCAGTAAACCAGAAGTAATAAGCTGATCTGGCTTTCAGCCTGATTTATGTTCGAAGAGGAGCAGGTGCTGATTTTTCGATAGTGGAAAAGATTTTGTTTCCTGCAGATGGTTATGGCTCCTCTCAGTGATCCATTTGATAGTTGGCTTTTGCATTATTATAGCAAGCGGATTCAGGACAGTGAATGAGGAGTCAACATCTTGATAGATTATGTTTTCTAATTGTGGCTTGAGCCTAGAACATTGGTTGGTATTGGTTTATTATTGTCACGTGCATCGAGACACAGTGAAAAACATTATTTAGTGGGCTATCCAGGCAAGGAGTAAAACAGTGCAAAAATAGAGAGAAGCAGAGTGCAGCACAAAGTGTAATCATTCCAGAAAACGTGAAGATAAAGAAAAGTGCAAGGACCACAATGAGGTAGATTGGAAGATCATGAATATATTTGTAGCATACAAAAGGTCCATTCAAGAGTATAAGAGAGAGGAAGATTCGGTTTTTGATTCTGAATGGTACCTATTTTCACACTTTTGTATCTTTTGCCTAATGGGAGATGGGATAAGAAAGATACAGCATGGAAACAGGCTCTTCGACCCATCGGGTCCAATGCCGACCATAGATTCACACTAGTTCTATGTTATCCCACTTTCTCACCCATTCCCTTCACACAAGGGGCAATCCTTTGCAAAGAGCTTATTTTGTTCCTGAATTGTTATCTTCAATAATAATATAATCTGTTGCACCAAGATCCTTCTCTCCAAACTTGATTCTAAATTGACTGCTTGATTGAAAGATATAGCATGGAAACAGCCCTTTGGCCCACCGAGTCCACGCTGAAGCTACAAACTAGAGGCAATTTTACAAAGGCCAATTAACCTAAAAACAAGCATGCTGCAAAACTTTCTCGTTCTGACATTTGTAGTTCCCATCTGAACTAGGGGATGGTTGGGACAAATGGATAGAAGTAACATGTTGTATTTGACCAAGATAAATTCTAATGCTGCTGCCTTACATGCCTAAACATGCTCAAAATCCAATTCCTCTACACTGTATTGGATACTTTACAAACTAGGAAAAAGTGCATCTGGTCTTGCAAAGTTCATCCCTTCCTGAATCCAGCAACTTAGAATGCCTTGAATAATGTTACAAACAGTCCTGTTGGCAAATTATTCTAGACTACGATGGTCTAGAAAAATGCTATCATAACTTCACAACTCCTCTAGTTTGCTGTTTTTAAGCACATATCAACATTTTTACATTTCTTTAAGTAAATTGAAAGTCATGCTCTAACCCACCTCTGCATGGGTTCTGGATCACTACTTGAATCCACCACTATTCCCCTTACTGGTCATTCACACATTACTAAAATGAAGATCTCCAGTCACCTTGCCCGAGATGCTGCCATCCTCCTCCCTACTCGGATACTGTTTAGCCACCTTCTAACACTCCCTTTACCTCTTGCTGCTCTAAGGTACTTTGTTAGGCCACATTTGGAGCATTGAGTGCAGTTCTAGTCGCCCCATTACAGGAAAGGTGTGTATGCTTTGCAGAGGGTGCAGAGTTTTACCAGAATGCTGCCTGAAATAGAAGGTATTTCCCCCAAAATAATGCAGGGCCTAATAGGCCTTTCTCACGGGGCGACTTGACGCAAGATGTAACCAGAGTGAAGTGGTCGTGGTCTAGCACGATATCACACGATATAACGGGGGGGTAGACAAAGTTCCCACGGTACTCGGCATTTCTGTTATTTGTGCGAGTGACTTGTCCGTCTCCCGAGCTTTCCCGTTAAATCTTGAAAGACATTGTAAACTGTCAAGTGTAATTAAATCATCACGTGGCACAAATGATGGGGGGGAGAGAGAGAAATGAGGGGAGACGTATATACACACACAAAGCAGAGTTTTACTGTGTATGTGGGAGACACAGATGGACTGAGCACAGTACCTCGGTCTTACTGTGTGTGGGAGAGGGGGAGAAAGAGACATACACTCACAGAGGCAGAGTCTCTCAGCCTGTGTGAGAGGGAGGGAGGGAGAGAGAGAGAGGCACACACAAGGTGGATGTGAAATCTCACCTGCCTGTTTCAGTGACAGACACCCGCCACTAGTAAATGAAGACACCCCCATCTGTCTCCCCCTCCTCTCCCTCGACTCCCCCACCTTTCCCTCCCAACTCCAGTCCCGTCCCGACCCCCTGGGAAACTGAAGGGAGCAACAATTAACTGCTGCCTGCCCGCTGAGTTAAAGAGTTCCCACGGTAGTAAGACGATGTTAGTTGCGCCCAAGTTTAAATTTCCAACGTGTGTTTCAGAGTAAAGTCAGCGCAGAATCCTTGATAATCAAAAACTGTCTGAATCAGCAAGTTAGACACAAAATGCTGGAGTAACTCAGCGGGCCAAGCAGCATCTATCTCTCAAAGAAGTACATGTGAAAAGTTTCTCACGGACCATAAAAATGCGGGACCTTTCCGTAAAGTCCCTTTTAAAGATTATAATTATTTTCTTGAATCTCATTAACATAACTCATGAATAAGTTGATGTCCATATGCGGATGCAAATCTTTATTTTTTAAATTCAATCCCTCAGAAGATAATTTTTACTCACCGTCTGTCCCCTCTGTCCAGCTTCTGGGTTCACCGTTCGCAGGAGTTCCCACGGTACACGCAAGAGTCAGTACGGATATCGCACTGGCCACTACGTGCATATAATGTTGCAATGTTCAACCACAAGTGTACAAGTCACTCTTGGAGAAATTCAAGCTTGTTTGAATTTTCTCCCGAGTCACCAAGTTACACGAGTACCTGCCGTTAGCGCCACGGTGGTCCACGAATGCCATACGGTTATCGCAAGAGGTTCCCACGATGTTCAACTCTGGTTAACTCTTGCGTCAAGTCGCCCCGTGAGAAAGGGGTTTAAGAACGCCAGAGGTATAAGCCCAGAAAATAATCTAAATACAACTAAGATGTTAAATTTGAAACTTTGAAAGCAAATTAAAAATAGGCCAGCAATAGGCCAGGGATAATGGGCAAGTGTGCATTTTGAAGAACAGGATAAAAGGGTGAAAAGTTTTGGATAAAGAAAAAAACTAAGGTGTAAGTTCATAAGTCATAGGAGCAGAATTAGGCCATTCGGCCCATCATGACTACTCTGTCATTCAATCATGGCTGATCTATCTTTCCCTCTCAGCCCCATTCTCCTGCCTTTTCCCCAGGGTATCTGACACCTTTACTAATCAGGAATCTGTCAATATGTGTCTTAAAAATATTCATTGCCTTGTGCTCCCCAGCCGTCTGTGGCAATGAATTGCAGATTCAACACCCTCTGATTAAAGAAATTCTTCCTCACCTCCTTTCTAAAGGTATGTGCTTTTATTCTGAGCCTTTGGTCCTACACTCTCGCACTCTCCACATCCACTTGAATAGATTGTATTCTGAACAGATTGAAAACCACGGCCCTAAAATATTAAGTAAAGCCTCGTTCAGTGCACGTCACAATAGCTGTGCTCCAAGTGCTGCGTTAAGGTGAAGGACAACAAAAGGGGATGATTGGAGCAAGGTTATTTTTACACAGTGAGTGATGGGTGCTAAAATGCGCTGCCAGAGGTGATGGTAAAGACAGATTTAAGGGTATTTAAGAGGCTTTTGGATAGGCACATGGATTTGCAAGGAACGGAGGGATATGTATCACGTGCAAGCTGAGGAGAATAGTTTAACTTTTGGCATTGTGTTTGGCACGGACATTGTGGGTGGAAGGTCCTGTTCCTGTGCTGTACTGTTTTATGTTCTATTAACTTCAATTGCCGCAAGAGACCCTACAAAATGCAAGTCACTATTAATGGGAAGAAGTAGTGGACATTAATGTAAATGTGTTATTAATGCTCTTACATGTCAGAGATCATTGTTACTTCCATGATCAGTGTCAGTTTTTTTTTGCAGTTCTGTACCTTTGTCTTTGATCAGTGTCAGTTTTTTTTTTACAAAGTTCGGTACCTTTGTCTTATGACACTCTCTCAAGGTATGACATTTTATTATTTTGTTGGCCTGAAGACAAATTAAAATTCCTAGCACAAAGTGCATTTGCACACAATCATAAAATAATGTACCTTCACCAAAACACAGGCACAATGAAATGAATGATTCTAATCGTCCACTGAAATATCTTTGATTCTTGAAATTTGATAAATAAAACAACAGAAAAAAATTTGCAGTAATAAGAATTCTTACGACTGTGAAGGGATGAAAAAGCATTCATCATAAAAGCAAGTGATATCCCAGCCAACCTGTCAGGATTCTAGTTATGAATTCATAACTGTTAACTTGCTTCATGACAGTTTAGAATTATACTTGTATCCAAGATAAGCTAAACAATTGAATGCTTCAATTTGTGCCTGTGATATCTCGCAGGGAATTTAATGGGGAACGCCACAGGAACACATATCACTTATGATTTGTTCGGTGCGATAAAACATTTAAATTATCTGTCTGATTGGATGCTAAGATGTCAGTCGTTGCGATGTTACTACCACGGGATCTCGTATATCTGGATTCTGGCAGGCAAAACCTGAGGGCTTAACGGAGGCAGGATGGTGCAGTGCAGAAGGAATCCATTCAGTCATTTGTGCCTGTGCTGGCTTTTTCGTATTCCTGTCCAATTAATCACTTTACTGCTCTGGCAATACAGTCTTAAAATGGTTGCTCCTTTACAGTAAATATCCAAGATAGATGCAAAATGCTGGAGTAACTCAGAGGATTACTCCAGCATTTTGTGTCTATCTTCAGTATTAAGTATACACAAGCATCTGCAGTTCCTTCCTATACAGTAAATATCCAACTCTCTTTTGAATTTTCCAATTGTATCTCCTTATACCACATGTAATAATAAGGAATTGCAGATGCATATACCAAAGATAGACACAAACAGCTGGAGTAACTCAGCAAGTCAGGCAGTATCTCTGAATAAAATGGATAGGTGACATTTTGGGTCGGGACCTTTATTCGCACTGAAGAATGGTCCCGACCCAAAACGTCACCCATCCATTTTCTCCAGAGATACTGAATTAATATAGAATTTTGTATCTATACCACACTTTTTAACAGCTTACTCCAGTAAATAACTCAACTGTTCAAAAAAAAAAATCCTTAGATTAAGCTCTTATCTGTATCTGATAGTCACTGATCAACCTTCCAAAAAATTCTCCCGATTACTTCTGTCAACACCGTTCATTACTTAATTTTCCTTGCAACGAAGATACCAAACACAGGTTTTGGAATCTCTCCACACAAATTATGTCCTTCGTATTAAATCCATTCATGCAAGTTCCCTCCACACCAATTCAAGACTCTCACCAAGTTGTGGTGCTCATAATTTAACACACAGCAACTGAGGCTTAACGAGTGCTTCGCAAAGGTGAGGTTCTGATTATTATTATTATTATATTATTATTATTATTATTACTAGAAACAGTTTTCAGGGGATAGTGTGGCTATGGAGGCTGAAATATTTGTCAGGGAGATCATGAAATTAACTGCACAACACACAAGTCCTGGGTTTGATTATTCTGCACTAGATTGCATTGGCTTCAAACTCTACGTCATGTAGCTAATGCGTCACTGACTTCTATATTCGACACTGCTGAAGCTAACAAGTGAATTTAATTCAGGGAACAATGCGGCAACCCTTACTCTCAGGAAAACTCTGCAATAATTTCCATTCTGAGCCAGACAGCAAATACCTGCCATTCAGACTTGCACCAAGCTTGAGTAAGGAACCATGTGCTTGGAATCTCATTCATACACAAAGCATCACATGGCAAGAAAGCTCGGGTAAGGGAAATAAAGCCAATGGCAAACCTTGTGAGAAGGAATGATAAAATGTGCAATACAAGTAAGCTATGGTCCATTAATATTCCACAGCACTGTAAACAGTTTTGGGGTACTATTCTCTGAAATATTAGATTAAAAAAACCTTGTGCTATTTCAAATTCATTAAGCATGGGGGGATTTCAGTTAAGTTCAACCAAGAAAGAAAGCAGGCTATCCTTCCATCTAAAGGTCTAGAGGGTGTATCACTATAACTTTATACTTTAAAGCTGTAACGCAGCAGTTGGTAGTGCTGCTGGCTCACAGCGCCAGAGACTCAGATTCAATCCTGACCTCGGGTGCTATTTGTGTAGATTTTGTACGTTCTCCCTGTAACTGCATGGGTTTCCTCTGGGCACTCCAGATTCCTCCCACATCCCCCAAAAAGTGTGGGTTTGTGGATTAATTAGCCTCTGTAAAGTTGCCGATATTGTGTCGGGAGTGGAGGAGAAAGTGGGATTACATAGACCTAATGTGAACGGGTAATTGATGATAGGCATGGACTTGGTGGGCCAAAGGGCCCGCTTCCATATTGGATTACTAAACCAAACTAAAGGGAGCATTGCAAAATGTCTCAAAAGAAATAAGAATTGTTTTTACTATTGTCATCCACTTTCAAATAATTACCAAAGACAATTAACTGGTTGGGATAAACTAGACTCCTCCCAGGGATGTAGGAAACACTGAGAAAACAGATACATTTATAGGAAATTTACTCAGTTGGTCATACTCGGTAATACATTTAAACCATTGCTCCCAGCTGCAAGTTTTTGGATACAGAACCTCCACATTTCTGTGATTAGCATTTACAGCACCCTTCATGAAGTTTACCTGTTATCCCACTGTGAGTATGAGTGCATTGGTGTTCATATGGGATAGGGTTGAAAGTGAATTAAATTACATTTTACAGCATATTGTTTACTTATTTGTAATTAATCCTCATGGATTTTAGCTATCCTGCGTTATTGTGACTTGCCTCTTAAATAATTTAAACTTCGGAACTGTTAGAACAACATTCAACCAGCTCAAAAAAGTATATAGTTCATGAGTTATAGGAGCAGAGTAGGACATTTGGCCCATCGAGTCTACTGGGCAATGTCAGTTAGTCATTATAGCTTGCCCAGTTTCTTCCTCTCACTCTCTCTTAATATTTAGTCAAGGTCCCGTGATGCTTAAAACATTTCCATTGCTAACCAGATTAGAACCATTTTTGTGATGTTCTTCCTCAATTTTCAAAAATCTATATTTCCATTGGATTTGATCGTAACCCAATTTTAACATAAACTTATTTGAAGATTCATTATAATTTCTATGCCATTTGCTGTATCACCCTTTTGCTCCTTTCCAGTATTTGGGTTAGCTTTCGACTGGACTTTCCCCCAACCTTTCAACCTATCTCCTCATCTGTCCTGGACACCATCCATCCAAGGGTTAATTTAAGCATCCAAATAATTCTCAGAATGACCAGGATCAATGAAAGTGAGCCCTACATTTTAATATTTTATCTTTCTATTTTATAAATAAAGACATTGTTTTTAGAAGCCATATTAACACCCATTGCCTTACTTACATTAATTTGGACTACACTTCTTCCCACCCTGCTTCCTGTAAGGACTCTATCCCCTACTCCCATTTCCTCCGTCTACGCCGCATCTGCACCCAGGATGAGGTGTTCCAGACCAGGGCATCGGAGATGTCCTCATTCTTTAGGGAACGGGGGTTCCCCTCTTCGACTATAGATGAGGCTCTCACCAGGATCTCCTCTATATCCCATAGCTCCGTTCTCACTCCCCATCTCCCCCGACTCGTAATAAGGCCAGTTCCCCTTGTCCTCGCCTTCCACTCTACAAGCCGTCACATATAATCCTCTGACATTTTCACCACCTCCAACGGGATCCCGCCACAGGCCACATCTTCCCATCTCCTCCCCTTTCGGCTTTCCGCAGAAGACGACTCCCTCTGTAACTCCCTGGTCAATTCGTCCCTTCCCACCCAAACCACCCCCTCCCCTGGTACTTTCCCTTGCAACCGCAGGAAATGCTACACTTGTCGCTTAACCTCCCCTTTGACCCCATCCTAGGACCCAAGCAGTCTTTCCAGGTGAGGCAGAGGTTCACCTGCACCTCCTCCAACCTCATCTATTGCATTCAGCTGCTCTCGGTGAGACCAAGCGTAGGCTTGCTGATCACTTCCCCCAAAACCTCTGCTCGATTCGCACTAACCAACCTGATCTCCTGGTGGCCCAGCACTTCAATTCCCCCTCCCATTCCGAATCCAACCTTTCTGTCCTGGGCCTCCTCCGTGGCCAGAGTGAGTCCCACCACAAATTGGAGCAGCACTTCATATTTCGCTTGGGCAGTTTGCACCCCAGCGGTATGAACATGGACTTCTCCAATTTCTGGAAGTCCTTGCTTTCTCCCTCCTTCCCCTCCCCTTCCCAGCTCTCCCACAGCCTACGCTTCTTCCTTTCTTCTTCCCCCCCCCCCCCACCTCCACAACAGTTTGAAGAAGGGTCTCGACCCGAAACGTCACCTATTCCTTTGCTCCATAAATGCTGCCTAACCCGCTGAGTTTCTCCAGGATTTTTGCCTACCTTATATTAATTTCAAGAACTGTTATCAACCAGAGTCCCATAAAATGTTTCAAATTCCTCTGCACTCCCTTTGCCTACCCATCCAAACCTTAAAAACGGTTTGGAAAAAGTGCTAATCAGTAGACAGTCCTGACCTAATTATCCACCACCATGAGAAGTTATTAACTCAATATTCCAGGATGAAATTCAATACACTAAACACTTTTTAATGATGTCACAGAAATTGAGTCTTAAAAATAAAAAGGAGATTCCTCATCAAAAGGACGTTTAAGTGTTTAAATTTAGCTGTCAATGTACCTCAGAAATTAATCTTATACATAAGCTGGTCAAGCACGCACTTATACACATTTCCTTTATTCCCATCAATATCTTTTCAAAGAACTAACTTCCCTGCTAATTGTAAATGTTTAGTTCTATCAATAAATGTTACAGGTAAATCTAGTTCACAATACTTTGGTCTGCAGCAAATCAATTCATGGAGTTTTTTTTTAACCTTTCAATCTTTTAAATGAATAAAGTATAAATCAACTTGCAATCATTTCTGTGAATATTATCATGGCAATTACAGTGCCCTCAATATATTTTAGGGCAAAGATCCATCATTTATTTATTTGCCTCTGTACTCAACAATTTGAGATTTGTAATAGAAAAATTCACATGTGGTTAAAGTGCACATTGTCAGATATTAAATAAAGGCCATTTTTATACATTTTGGTTTCACCATGTAGAAATTACAGCAGTATTTATCTATAATCCCCCATTTCAGGGCACCATAATGTTTGGAACACAGCAATGTAATGTAAATGAAAGTAGTCTTATTCAGTATTTTGTTGCATATCCTTTGCATGCAATGAAGTATGCAATTAATGCACATCACCAGTTGCTGGGTGTCTTCTCTGGTGACGCTCTGCCAGGCCTGTATTGCAGCCATCTTTAGCTTATGCTTGTTTTGGGGGCTAGTCCCCTTCAGTTTTCTCTTCAGCATATAAAAGGCATGCTCAATTGGGTTCAGATTGGGCAATTGATTTGGCCACTCAAGAATTGACAATTTTTTAGCTTTGAAAAACTGCTTTGTTGCTTTTGCAGTATGTTTGGGATCATTGTGTTGCTGTAGAATGAATTGCCGGCCAATGAGTTTTGAGGCATTTGGTTGAACTTGAGCAGATAGGATGTGTCTATACATTTCAGAATTAATTATGCTATTACCATCAGCAATTGTATCATCAATCAGTACCTTCAGCAGCCATACATGCCCAGGCCATAACACCTCCACTGTGTTTCACAGAAGAGGTGGTATGCTTTGGATCTTGGGCAGTTCCTTCTCTCCTCCATACTTTGCTCTTGCCATCACTCTTATATCTTAATCTTCGTCTCATCTGTCCACAAGACCTTTTTTCCAGAACTGTGGTTGCTCTTTTAAGTACTTTTTGGCAAACTGTAACCCGGCCATCTATTTTTGTGGCTCACCAGTGGTTTGCATCTTGCAGTGTAGCCTCTGTATTTCTGTTCATGAAGTCTTCTGTGGATAGTGGTCATTGACAAATCCACACCCGACTCCTGAAGAGTGTTTCTGATCTGTCGGGCAGGTGTTTGGGGATTTTTCTTTATTATAGAGAGAATTCTTCTGGCATCAACTTGGCCTGCCAGTCCCTTTGTGATTAGTAAGCTCACCAGTGCTCTCTCTCTCTTCTTAATGATGTTCCAAACAGTTGATTTTGGTAAGCCTAAGGTTTGGCTGATGTCTTTAACAGTTTATTCTTGTTTCTCAGTCTCAAAATGCAGAGCTGCCAAGTTTTGTCAGAGCATTTCAGTATTCTAGTACCTGAAAATCAGTATTTTGCTGAGGAAATCAGTATTTTTACGCGGTACCATTTTACTGAAAAAACTGTTCTTTTTGATGTGCAGTCATACCCATGTAAGAGCACAGGAATGCATAACTTTGCTACCAATTGACATGTCTTCTTTGCACTACACACCTTCCCTACGCATCTCTTTGTATACCGCTGTTTGAACGGCTGCTTCCTGCTTTTAGCACCAGATGATGATGTGGAAGCCATTTTGGAAGCCTCCCCCACTCCTCTCCCCCGCTCCCTCCCTCCAGCCCTCCCCCCCTCCATCTATCTCTCCCTCCCTCCCACCCTCCCTCTCTCTTCCCCACTTTCTCCACCTTCCTTTTTTTCTCCCTCTCTTATTCCCTCCCTCCCTCTTATTCCCTCCCTCTCTCCCTCCATCCCTCTCTCCCTCCTCTCCCTCTCTCCACCCCTCTCTCTCTCCCCACCTCTCTCTCTCCCCTGAGCCCACTCACCGTTCTGTAAAATCAAAGCCAATCCCAATGTAACTGCAATCCCACTGGTAACCTTTCACCACTAGGCTTATCCAGAATTCTACCACTGCCTGAAAAATAATTAAGGCTTAAGGAGAATTCCAAAGACTCATTGTTATACAAGAATTTTCCTGAACAGTCTGTGACCCATAGGGCTGTGGCCACAGCGCTAGGTGTAAAGCCCACAGCGTTAGGTATAAAGCGCACAGCGCTCCAGCCAACAACTCTTTGTTTAAATTCCCACGCGTTAAACTGACAGCGCTCTGTTTTAGCCTGGAGCGGGACAGGCAGCGACTTTGGAGAAGGAATGGACGACGTTTCTGGTCGAGACCCTTCTTCGGATTGAACTGAACTCCGTATTTAAAATCCGTATTTAACAACAAAAAATCGTACATCAGTATTCTTATCGCATTTCCGTACGAAATACGGAAAGTCTGTACTACTTGGCAGCTCTGATAATGGCTTCTTGACTTTCATTGGCACAACTTGTGGTTCTCATGTTGTATAATATGTTGTATAATATGCAATAAAAGTTTCCCAAGGTGATGGAAAGACTGGAGGAAAGACAAGGTGCTGAGAGCTCTCTTATACCTGCATTAAGGAGGCAATTAAACACACCCGAGCAATCACAAACACCTGTGAAGCCATGTGCTCCAAACATTATGGTGCCCTGATATGGGGGGGGACTATGTATAAACACAGCTGTAATTTCTACATGATGAAACCAAAATGTATAATAATACCCTTTAATAAAAGCTGACAGTGTGCACTTTAACCACATGTGATTTTTTTCTATTACAAATCTCAAATTGTGGAGTACAGAGGCAGATAAATAAATGATGGGTCTGTCCCAAACATTATGGAGGGCACTGTGAGTGCAACTTCCACAGTGGAAATCCATACAAGTTAATACAAGAGACAAAAGTTGTGCTAAACGAGTTACACAAAAGCAACTGAATGCGCTCACTTGTGATCAAATTACTTGAAATACCTACATACTATTTGGAATACCTAAAATCTGTGCTTTATTTTTTCCGAATGAAAGATGTACTTAAATAATGTATCCCAATAATTCAATATTTTTTCTCCTGGCATTCTTTTATTTTGTAAAACATGTCGTTAGGCACTACAAAGATATACAGCACTACATTAATTACTCAAAGCAGTCCCTCATCAATTAAAGGCAACAGGATATGGAAATTTTAGAGCCCTTAGAAATTAGCTTCTGTTTTTTTTTCAAATCTGAAAAATGAAATTTGTTCACCTTAAATGAAAATGTATCAATTTATTAATACCTGGGCGTACTTAATTTCTATAACAAGTAAAATTAGGAAAATGTAAATGGGTTCAGATGCACATGATAAAATAACCTACCTTAGTAGGACAGATGTGAAATAAAGTATAGTGGGGTGCCATTCATCTCATTTCAACAAGAAAGATGGTAAAAGCGATATTGCCCAAACCCAACAGAGAATGTAGATAACCAAACACTGAATAATGGAGATGGTGGACATGCATCAAATTCCTTATTTCATTTGTTGAAAAAAAAAAGCTCCCCATTTTCAGAAATACATTTTTACTGGGAAACTGCACTTGGTTAAGTGGGGCACACCAAGGAAACCCTATTTGTGTGGTGTGTCTCTCAGATTAAGCTATAAAAGGTGTGTTTGCAGACTTAAGATAGACACAAAAGGTTGGAGTAACTCAGCGGGTCAGACAGCATCTCTGGAGAAAAAGAATAGGTGACGTTTCGGGTCTCAATCCTTCTTCAGACTGTCTTGTCTGGAGAAGGGTCTCGACCCGAAACTACCCGTCTGAAGAAGGGTCTCGACTCAAAACGTCACCTATTCTTTTTCTCCAGAGATGCTGCTTGACCTGCTGAGTTAGTCCAGCTTTTTGTGTCTATCTTCGATTTAAATCAGCATCTGCAGTTCCTTCCTACACACATTGTTTGCAGACTTGTTATGCTGCTGCAGGTGTGAATCTCACTTTTAGTTTTAGTTTAATTTAGAGATACAGCATGGAAACAGGACCTTCGGCCCACCAAGTCTGCGCCGACCCGCTAGCCTCGAACACTAACACTATACTCACACACTAAAAAAAAAAAAAAAAAAAAAAAAAAAATGATTCAATTTATTGTCATTGTCAATGTACAGTACAGAGACAACGAAATGCATTTTTAGCATCTCCCTTGAAAGGGAGACACAGGGCGTCGCGGTGTGCCCGCGCCTGCCGCCGTAACATTCCATTACAGGCAAAGGTGGGTGAAGTGTCTTGCCCAAGGACACAACGACAGTATGCACTCCAAGCGGGATTTGAACCGGCTACCCTCCGGTCGCCAGCCAAACTCTTAGCCCATTGTGCTATCTGTCGTCCACTAGGAACAATTTACAATTTTTCCGAAGCCAATTAACCTACACACTTGTACATTTTTGGAGTGTGGGAGGAAACTGTAGCCCCAGAAAAAAACCACGCAGGTCACGGGGAGAACGTACAAACTCCGCACAGGCAGCACCTGTTGTCAGGATCAAACCCGGGACTCTGGCCCTATAAGGCAGCAACTCTACCGCTGCACCCCTCATTGTTTGTTGTTGGTACATATGACAATATGACCACATGACTCTGCAGACGTACATAACAGAGAAAGATGCAAAAGATTATGCTGAAAGGGAGGGAGGAAGCTTACAGAATGTGACCAGTTGCCACTAGTTTGAAAGTTGTAAATTCTACTTAATCCCTCACTGACTCCTCTTCTTAATCTGCTCTTTAGAAGAAACAGGCCACATTTTACATTTCCACAGTTCTTCAGGTCACAATGTACTCTTTTAATTTTTTTTTAATTTTCTGTGGTAAAGACCCAGTTCAAAAAAGATATATGTTAGAAGTTTAGAGCCCAAGGGATAATGTTCTTGCAGGGACTGAACTGATATAGCTAAACAACAAATCTTGCAAGCGCCTGCACGAGGAGTGTGTTGCGGGTGGAAAGACACAAAGTGCTGGAGTAACTCAGCAGGTCAGGCAGCATCACTGGAGGATATGGATAGGTGATGTTTCGGGTTGGGACCCCTCTTCCAACATGGAGGTGTGACATTTTAGGTCAGATGACCCGAAATGTCACCTATCAATGTTCTCAAGGTGCTGCCTGACCCATTGAGTTACTCCAGCACTTTGTGTCTTTCCTTGTTAAACAAGCATCTGCAGTTCCTTGTTTCTACATGTTGCAAGTGGATACAAGTAAGCCATGGGTGGGTAGGATCGGGCATCTAGTGGGTGCCATAGCTTCAGACCTCCCCCATGAGGTGAATAGTTCGGTTTATCTGGAATGCCCTTCTTCTGACAAGGTAGGGGCTGAAAATTATTTCATGCGCCCATCAGCCTCCTCACTGAACCCTGTGTGGGTGTGGGTGCTGGAGACAGAAACTCACATTTCAGAAGCATCTAAATATGCACTTGAATGCCCAGGTGTTAAACGATCTGCACCGGGTGCTGGTAGGTGGGATCAGAATGGAAAGGAACTTGATAACTCAACATAGACATGGAAAGGACAGGTGCCCATTTATGTGCTGTTTGACTCCATGACACTAAATGATAAAATGAACTAAAATAGGGTAACACGATGAACAAGTATTAGCCACAAATCAATGAAGCCATTTTGACACTGCACTTGTTGCTTTAATCCTTGGGTATAGAGGTCATGGGTTTGGGAAACAATGTAGAAGATGGCGTGGAGCACAACTGCACAATTTGTCACACCTGTTTTTTCAGCCATTTTTGTATTAAATATTAAGCATTGGTGGCTTGACTTTCTCATCACCTGGTATTTTTATGGTTGAATTTGCCACATACCAGCCCATGCCAGGGTCATGCTAGCAGGCACGGGCTGCCTCCTTTTCCAAAGAGTTGAGAATGGAAGTGAACGTCGTGCATTCGACAACAGATATCCCTGATTCTGACCTTATGTTGGAAGGAAGGTATTGAGGTACCAGTTGAAGATGGTGGATCAAGTTCTCTTCCTTGAGCAAATCCTGCAGTCTCATCCAGAGCTAAGGTGTTTCAACAGCCATAACCATCTTTCTTTGTGCAGGTCAAAGTTCTGGCAACTGATGGGTTTATCCTGTGATTTTCCTTGATCAATAACATTTTGCCAATGTCTGATCACCCAAGAACTTCCAGAAGTATTTTTACCCTTAATAACCGATGCATTTATCTTCTTCTGTCACGCCATGCAGGTTAGATGGCCATGGAGGAAGGAGTACTAAGTGTTGCACTATGAACAGGGGCGCGGCACAGTGGCGCAGCGTTAGAGTTGCTGCCTTACAGCAGCAGAGGCTCGGGTTCGATCCTGACTATGAGTATTGTCTGTCCGGAGTTTTCACGTTCTCCCTGGAACCTCAAGGGTTTTCTTCGGGTGCCCTGTTTTCCTCCTACATTCGTGCAGGTTTGCAAGTTAATTGGTTTCTGCAAAATGGTCCCTAGTGTTAAGATAGAACTAGTATATGGGTGATTGCTGGTCAGCACAGAATCAGTGGGCCGAAGGGCCTGTTTTCATGCTGTATCTCTAAACTAAAAAAAATAAACTTGATGGACCAACTGCTTTTCTTCTGCCAATTTCAGACATTTCTGAGTTTAGGTGGCCTGGTTTGCCAAGGAACAGTATAATCTTCAATATTGTTCTTTAAGAGTTAACACAAACCAGACACTGACAAGCTATTTCTTCAAGGGGAGTAGCACACCTGAACCCAAAACAAACTTCAGGTACGTGTTCCAGCAGATATCCAGACAAAACCACTAATTAGCCAAACAACAATATGCTACCCCTAGGTAGAGATGAAATCAATTAATATGATGCATCTGTCGACCAAACCAGGGATCGTAATAATTTGAAAGCCACAGTGATTGGATATTTCATTGATCAGGCAGTGTGGAATACTCCAAATGGAAAATGTGGACACAAGGAACTGTAAACGATGGAATCTTGCGCAGGACACAAAGTGCTGGAGTAACTCAGTGGGTCAGGCAGCATCTGTGGAGGACACGGAGAGGTGACATTTCAGGTCAGGACTCTTCTTCAGACTTTAGAACTTCTTCAAAATAGGCATACCTTGATGAGATTTCACTGAAGATGGGTCCCAACCAGAAACATCACCTACCATTGTCGCCCAGAGATGCTGCTTGACTCGCTGAGTTACTCCAGCACACCAACTAGTATTCTGCTCCAACTGGAAAGGTCTACTGAGAAAATACAATTCCTTCGGTGAGGCCAGGTTCAGCACAACAGCTGATAGGCTCGGAGCACAAGTCACCAACATTTTAAAAAATGTGAAAATCTTCGCATCTTAGCCTGTTTGTAAGGATAATGCTTGAAGGGAAACCAATTCACCCCTGACAAACAATTAACAGGCTGGTACCTTTTCCTTCCGAGAGAAGAGTTATCAGTGGTTCTTTAAAATGTGTTGAAAGGCTTGGGGGTTTTGTGGGTTGAGTGGTGAGCGATGGGTATGGTTGGGGGGGGGGGGATTCAGAAGTTTTAATACTCAGAGAATTACTATGATTTGAGAGTTCTTATAACATGGGATAATTGAGGTGGATATTATATGGTTTGGTGCATTTAAGAGAACGAGAGAAGAAAAAGGCAATGGAAGGCTATATTAAATTGTGAGAGGATTGTAAATTGGATATTAGAGATAAATTGGAAAAGAGGATATTAAATTGTAAGGGGATATCTATTTTAGTTCTGTACATTATGAATCTTTTAAGTAGAATTTATAACTTGCAAATGTGTATAAAAACTGTTGCCCTGTTCATTTACGGGTAATATACAACTTCATGGGCTTGCTGGTTGTAATTAACTTAGTACTTCTGGAACTATAATTGCATTTTTGCAGCCTTTGAAGAATACAGTACCTAGGATAGCAAGATAACATTAACTACCCTCCAATCCACTGGAACTGATCCTGAATCTATAGAACATTAGAAGATTATCACCAATGCGTCCACGATTTTCTAGAGCCACTTTCTTAAGTACCTTGGGATGCAGACCATCAGGCCCTGGGGATTTATCAGCCTTCAGTCCCATCAGTCTACCCAACACCATTTCCTGCCTAATGTGGATTTCCTTCAGTTCCTCCGTCGCCCCAGATTCTCATTCCACTACTATATCAGGAAGATTGTTTGTGTCCTCCTTAGTGAAGACGGATTCAAAGTACCTGTTCAACTCATCTGTCATTTCCATGTTCTTCATAATAAATTCACCCTTTTCAGTCTTCAAGGGTCCAACTTTGGTCTTAACTATTTTTTTCATCTTCACATACCTAAAGAAGCTTTTACTATCCTCCTTTATATTCTTGGCTAGCTTACCTTCGTACCTCATCTTTTCTCCCCGTATTGCTTTTTAGTTATCTTCTGTTGCTCCATAAACATTACCCAATCCTCTTGCTTCCTGCTCATCTTTGCTACGTTGTACTTCTTCTCTTTTATTTTTATACTGTCCCTGACATCCCTTATCAGCCACGGTCACCCCTTACTCGTCTTGGAATCTTTCTTCCTCTTTGGAATGAACTGGTCCTGCACCTTCCGTATTATTCCCAGAAATACCTGCCATTGTTGTTCCACTGTCATCTCTGCTAGGGTATCTTTCCAGTCAACTTTGGCCAGCTCCTCCCTCATGGCTCCATAGTCCCCTTTATTCAACTGTGACACTGACACCTCCGATTTACCCTTCTCCCTCTCCAATTGTAGATTAAACGACCATATTATTGTCACTACCTCCTAATGGTTCCTTAACCTCAAGTTCCTTTAGCAAGACAAGGTGACCGTTAGTCAGCACGGACCTGGTTGACCGAAGGGCCTGTTTCCACACTGTATCTCTAAACTAAACTAAATCCTAAAACATTATTTGACTAATTTAATTCTAACTAGATATGGCTGACATATGTTGTAAAACTGAGCTAAAATTAAGAAATGTAACAGCTTCCATGGGAAAGTTAAGGTAAAGTCAGTCCCAAGATACATACAAGAATTCAAACAGTGAAAAAGTAACCTGACTGATAAGGCACGGGTCCATTTGCACAATGATAACAAACACTATGAACAAAACCCAGCACTGGATCATACCATGCGATCTCTTTGAAACTGAAAACAAACTTCTACTTTGCATCAACTAGAGTCATACAGCATGGAAACGGGTCCCTCGGCCCAACTTGTCCACACTGACCAAGATGCCCCATCTACACTAATCCCACCTGCCCACGTTTGGCCCATATCCCTCTAAATCTATCCTAGCCATGTACCTATCAGAATGTTTTTCTAAACACTGTGATAGTACCAGCCTCATCTATATCCTCGTGTCATAGAGTTATGCAGCATGGAAACAGGCCCTTTGGCCCAATTTGTCCCCAACGATCAAGTGCACTATGTACACTAGTCCCACCTGCCTGCGTTTGGCCCATATCCCTCTAAACCATCTAATCCGTGTCCCAATCCAAATGTTTTTTAAATGTTGTGATAGTACCTGCCTCAACTACCTCCGCTAGCAGCTCATCTCATACACCCACCAGCCCCTTTGTGTTAAAAAGTTGCCCCTCAGGTTCCTATTAAATCTTTCCAACTCCCCTTACCTTAAACCTACGTCCTCTGGTTCTTGACTTCCCTTCTCTGGGTAAAAGATTCTGTTCATTTACCCTACCCTTTCTTCTCATGATCTTATACACCTCTGTAAAATCATCGCTCATCCTCCTCTGCTCCAAGGAATAAAGTTCTGTCCTGCTCAACCTCTCCCTTTCCCTCAGGCTTTCGAGTCCTAGCATTATTCTCAATTGTGTGTACAGCGGCACACACATCCCTTTGGTTCCAGTCTAACACTGCATCATTTAAAATTAAGATCCATTGTAGGTATGTTACAAAACCTACCTGAATCGTGGCTGAGCATCTGCCCTACCCCGTGTGTGTGATTTTGGCGCTGTTTAGAGGGGGCGGGTTTAATACGCGATTTTTACTAGGCTGTTCCAATCGAAAATGTTCAGCCTAGTAAATCATTAACGGAAAATCGCTGAAAGACCCCGTCGCAAAACGTATTATTAGTTTTTATGGCCTTGTATAATATTTAAAGTAGTTTAAAAATCACTCTCTCACTCCACAACCTCTCGCAGCCCCAGGGTTTTATAAAGCAAGCAATTAAAGGTATGTACCTTATTTTTACATTAAATGGGGCTTGTATATAACCCTGTTATTAAAGTTTTCTATAGCGAGTAGTTCATTTTGGGCTTTTTATATCCCGCAGTATTTTTCTGGGCACTTGAGGACACAAATCCACTGCAATATGAACGTTCTAAACCAGCGCGTTCACAGGAACCCACTAGAAAGCCGATTTAAAATAGACTTTAATTTACAGCAATTGAACACTAAATTCCTTCCATTTGGCCTATAAATTGATGTAAATGAGATTTAAAAATCATGTTTTATTGTGAATTATTTGTGAATATTATTTGGACACTTGGGCTATTTAAAAATGTTAATCATTTATTAAGAAATGGATAGATGTTTAGATCTAGTCATTGAAGTTTGAAATTGGCTACAATTGGGTAACTAACTAATTATATGCTTTAATTTCAGGTCATCCAAGTAAGATTATTTTATATTTGTTTCAGAATGCTTCAATCTATGATAACTGAAAATTTCATTCAGTTCTCTTAATTTTTAAGAAGGTTATGGGCTTTTGGCTGTCCACGATCACAGCTTTTTTGTTATGTCCATAGAAAATCAATAGGGAACAAGATGCTAATTTCCGAGTATGAAAATGGCCATAACTTTTTTTATTACTTGAGATATGAAAGTGAATTAGGTGTCAAATTAAACTTATTGTTATGCTTTATCTGATGGGATAAATTGCAGACTTGATTTTTTAAATCTCAAAATTTTATAACATTGCTACCCATTGACCTCCCTCTGCAATCTCCTTTGGTTGTAGAATTCTCCATGTTCCTTGGGCCTCGTGTATCCCCCTCTTCCATTGCTTTACCATCTCACCACCTTAATTACCAGAATTCCCTCCCCATCCTCTTTCTCCTTGTTTAAGAAGCCCCATTACGCTCTGCACTGTCATCATATTGTTGCTCTAGTGTCAAACTTTTACTGATAGGCCTCATGTGAAGTACCTTGGGATATTTTGATGACTTTTAAGGTGCTTAATAACTGCTCATTGTTAATCTTAATCAAGTAGTATTGACAAAAAGATTCTAAATATGCCAAGAAGCAATTAGACAAAATGCATGTATCATTTACCAGAAAACCACCAAGTTTACCACAATGCTGCCTGGATTAGACGGTTTCAGCAACAGGGAGGGGTGGATAAATAGTTTTCTCTAGAACATTGGAGATTGGGGGTAAACACAATAGGTATATAAAATTATGAGATGCTTAGATAGGATAGACAGTCAGAATCTTTTTCCGCAGGGTGGAAATGTTCTGCACAACACAATGGGCCATTGGGCCTAATCTTGTGCCGTATTGTTCAATGTTAAAGAATTGGATTGGGAGTGAATCTACAGGTTATTTAAGGATGATTAGATAGGCAGGACGCTTCGCCTCACAAGAACTTATACTCGTGATCAACGGGAGGAATAAGGAATACATCTCTTTAAAGAATCCTTGGAGCGCAGTGACTGAAGGGTCGGTCAAGGAGGGACCATTTTATCACAGATTATTAGTGCCAGGGTATGGTACGGCACAAGCACCTCACCAAATGATACAATAAATAAGGAAAAATGAAATGTTAAGGTAGCAGAGAATAATGAAACTGGACTATGTAATTTTGAAATCTTTGCGAATAGCCTATTGTAAATCCACAGATTTGACTGAAAGGACTTGATTGCCTGCGCTACAAGGCTTGCTTTACAATCTTGACAATTGCTCAAAATGTTTTGCAATGCAGTTAAAGACCACTAACCTCAATGTTATTTTTTGTTCATAGAACCTGCTGGATTTTGTGTCACAAACCTACTCTTGCGCTCCCACGTCTCAAGAGGCAAAAAAAGTCATGGGGTAGCTGTAGCCAAATGGGGGATCCTATCGCATCACTCGAAAATGGTTACTGCTGATCAGGGGAACTGGATAATTCCTAGAGATCTGGGCTCTGTAAGGAATTGATACAACTGTTTGGTATCTTTTGTGTTTTGAAGAACTGCGGAAATCCCCAGCTTAGAGAAGTTCTTAATGGCAAATGGATGGAATGCAAAACCGGAAAGCTTTACAATGTCCAAATAAAAGGTTTAGATGCGAAACAAAATGCAAACCGCTCAACATCTGCAGGCATCGATGTCTGTGGATTATCATCTTTCTGATGAATGGCACTTCACTATGTGAAACAGGTAAGATGACCAAGAGTCGTACTCACATGAAGAACTGGGAGCCATTGGTATCCCTTCCTCTGTTGGCCATTGACAACAGGAACTCCCTGTCATGTTTGAGCACAAAATTCTCATCTGTTCAAGAAAGGAATAGCTGGTTAGTTTCAAGACCTCATGGAGGCAAATGTTGCCTATTTGCCAACTGCACCAACAACAAGAGTAACAGCCTTGCTTAAGGCCTCACCACAGCTTTACACTAAAGTAACGTGTCAAGGAAGAACGCAAAGTTCAATTTGTTTTACATTACCAGTACTGAAGCTAAAGCACTAAATGCTCTGTGTGTCTTTGTGTGTGTCTGGGTGGGTGTGTGTCTGGATCCCTTTTAAGGTCTGCAAGCAATAAAGAAAATTGGACCATATATTCCATCAACTCACTGCCAATAATGATACTTGCTGGGGAGGGTGCAAGGAAGTGTGTTTTAATTATGTTACTTAGCTTTTTTTTCTTACCTTTTCATTTTGCAAAAGATCACATTCTCTATAAATAAAAGAATATGTTGAAAGTTTTAGGCAGGATGATAGGTTTTCTCATGAATAAATTGCCTAACCTCCATGCTGCAAGTTGCGAGCTTACTGCATAATAATTTACCTTTTAATTCACTTTTTTTTGTAGATAACAGTGAAAACACTAAGAAACAATTAGCCCAAATTCATGCATCTATTTGTGCATGCAACATTTCAAGCACCAGCTACATGCAACAGGTGAGGGAATTAAAAGCAATGCTATTCACGTATTGTTAGAGGGACTCATCTATTTAGTAAATTGAGAGATTAATTTGGGCTTTGAAATGGAAATTAAAAAAGATGTCTCTACCTTCAAAGTATCCGCCATAAATAGACTCTCCTCCTCGTCCATTACCTAAGAACCACAGGTGCATAAGTACACTAGGCGCTACATCAAAAGCTTCCATACTATTAAGAAAACATACATGTCCAGGAAGAAGGCGAATTCATGAGGCCTTTGATAACAGCTTTAATGTTCACCACTTGACTGGCGTTAGTTGAAATGTCTTCAGTATTCTATATTCACGCCAAACATTTAGATACACAAAACATTCACAGTGCTTTTCCCTAATACTAACAAGACTGAAAAGAAAGTTGTGAACATAAAATGAACAAAACTATTGGCATTAGTACGTTTAAATTCACAACCAAACCCCAATTTATCAAAAATGCACAGCGATGCATGTGCAAATAAAAATATACAGTGCCAGAGATACTCTGCAGGCTGGACAGCATCTGTGGAGAGAAAAAGAGTTAGCATTTCAGGTCAAAGATAGGCACAAAGTGCCGGAGTAACTCAGCAGGCCGGGCAGCATCTCTGGTGGAAAAGGATAGGTGACGCTTCTTCTGAAAAAGGATCCCGACCTGAAACATCACCTATCCATTTCCTTCAGAGATGCTGCTGACCCGTTGAGTTACTCCAGCACTTTGTGTTTATCTTTCATATATACCAGCATCTTTGTTTCTAGTTTTTAGCATTTCAGGCCAATGACCTCTGCTTCTCAGCCTGAAGGATAACCGTTTCTCTCCATAGATGCTGCATGGCCCACTGAGTGTTTCCAGCATTTTAATTTTATTTCAGAATTTGCATTGGTAACAATGGACCTGGCATGTTTTAATGATGAACAATAGACATACTTCACTTAAGAACTATTAGATCCCACTCCCGTCTAAAAGAATATATAATTCTCATCACAATTCTCATACATGTTCTACTTCGTTTGCAGAGCATAGAGAATGCATTCAAATTTAAGGATGCCTTTGAAGAAACTAAAACAACAAGATCTACATCTTTAAAGTTCCATCCCATTGTCAATGTACTCGGTTCACGGAATAATATACCTTGATCAACAATATCACCATTGACAATGATAAGATTTAAATCCTTGCTACTTAAGAACAAAACATAACTATAATACACGATGAAATAGAATCATATGCTAACTAAAAAAGATAGTAAGATCGGGGCTCATATACATAAAAAAAGATGGAAGGATAAAGCAAAAGACTTTTACAAAGCATGAGATCCTCAACCCTTTCAAAGATTAGAGAGTCGAACAAAAAGCAAACACGTTATTGGGGGTAATCATGTCTTGCAAATCTGATAAGAGTATGTTTTGAAGAGGTTACCTAGAGTGTTAATGTGGCAGGGCAGTGGACATCTTATATGGACTTTAGCAAGGCCATTGACAAGGTCCTTCAAGATTGGCTAGTCTGGAGGGTTAGATCGCATGGGATTCAAGGTGAGCTATCCAACTGGATACAAAATTCGCTTGGCAAAGGTGTCAAAGGGTGGTTGGGGAATATTATATTTGTGATTGGAGAGTTGTCTTTCTGATTACAGGCCTGTGACCAGCAGGGGACGGTGTTGGGCTCAATGTATTGTTAATGTTAGAATGCAGATAGACATGTTAGCAGTCAACATTAACAACGCAGTTAACATTCTTAGTAAATATACAGCTGACACCAAGATTAGTGGTATACTGGACAGTGAGGAAGGATATCCAAGTTTATAGTAGGATCTAGATCAGTTGGGAAGGTGAAAAATGGAATTTAACTTTGACAAGGTGTTGCACTTTGGTAGGACTTATCAAGGAAGGACTTAAACCGTACATGGTATACAACATGGTAGAGCCCTGGACAGTGTTGTAAACTAGAGATATCCAGTACATCGTTCCCTGAAAGTGACAATTTAGATGGACAGGGTGGTGAAGAATGCAGTTGACATGTTTGGCTTCATTGGGAAGGGTATTGAGTATAAAAGATGGGGCATTATGTTACAGCTGTGCAAGTTGTAGACAAAAGCACACTTGGAGTACTGTGTGCAGTCGGGGTGCCCAGTTATATGAAGGACATTATTAAGTTGGAAAGGCAGAAGAAGAGCATCACCAGGATGTTGCCTTGACTTGAGGGCAATAAGCTGAGACTTTTTTCTTCGGGTGTAGGAGGCTGAGGGATGACCTTGCTGAAGTATACAAGATTATGAGGAGCATGGATGAAGTGAACATTCACAGTCCTTTAGCGAGGGTTCAGTAGGCTAAAACTAGATGGTATAGGTTTAACATGGTTGGTGTGGACAAAATGGGCCAAAGAGCCTGTTTCCGTGCTGTATTGCTTCTACCCTAAACCCTTAGAAATCATATTAATCTTTGGACAGGTATTTTGGTACCTCACTGGAGAAGGGATGTCAAGTTTGGAGATAGTGGAAAGAAGACTTGAGAGAGTGGCATCATATCAAGTGACCTCAGCAATGTGAAGAGGCCAAAGACACTGGGATTGTGCTGCCGAGTACAATACAATTTATTTGTTGTCATTTGAACCTAGAGGTTCAAACGAAATTTGGTTTCTGCAGTCATACAAACAAGAAGAAGAACCAAGACACAACACAATTTACACAAACATCCATCACAGTGAATCTCCTCCTCACTGTGATGGAAGGCAAAGTCTCATCTCTCCCCAGCACTCCTCGTTCTCCTCCCGATGTCAGTCAAAGCCCCCGGCGGGCGATGGTAGGTAAGTCCCGCGGCAATTATAAAGCCGCGCCAGGTGATGCAAGGCCCTGCTCCGGGTCTTGGTGTTGGAGCCCCCGGCGTGCACTAACAAGTCCCGCGGCCATTTAAAGTCGCGCCGGGCGATGTAAGGCCCCATTCCAGGTCATCCTCAACCCCGCAACTCGGGCGGGAGAAGTCGCCGTTGCGGAAGCCCCGAAAAGCGGTCTCCCAGCAGGGACCAGGCTCCCGGTGTCACCGTCCACCGGGCCGGCGGCTGGAGCCTCAGAATCTCCTGGGTCGGGTCGCAGCCGCGCGCCACCACAGCTCCTCCCGCTCTGAACTCGGCCAGCTCCGCGATGGTGGGTACATCCGCAGTTCCGCGACTGGAGCCCCAGGTCGTTCCGGTTGGAGGCCGCTCCATGGTGCTAGGCCCCAACGACAACGGAGACCCAACAGAGAAAAGGTCGGGTTCTCCATGCAGGGGAAAGATTTTAAAAGTTTCCCCACCCCCTGCCCCCCACACACATACCCAGTTTAATAAAAAAATAAAAACTACATTCAAACGAGACAAAAAAGGGAGGTTAATAGGAGTGGATTATATTAATGTTCCAAATTATGAGGAGCTACGAGGAGTGGCAAAAGTGGACACAGATTAAGTTAATTGGCAGAAAAGGCAGAAGAATAATTGAGGGAGTTTTTTTAGAAAGCCACATATTCTGTGCTCCTCTGTTTCAGTCGACTTCCATAATTAAAATGTGTGTATGTATAACATATTGTACATACAATATACATATGTATATAAACGGAACTTTTTTTTGTTCTTTATTATGGATTTTACAGAACACTATGTTTACATATCTGTTGTGCTGCTGCAAGAAATAATTTAATTATTCTGTTTCGGGACATACAACAATAAAACACTCTTGACTGGACAGGGTGGTAGCTGGTATGCCGAATAGGCCTGTGTTGAGGGTGTAGGAAAAGGAAATGATAATATACTGTAATCTATACCACTAATTGCTAATCCATAGTGCTTACTGTGAGGTGAATATGGGCTGACATTGATTGATGTTTACAGGTATGTACATCGTACATACTTCTTGCGCATCTCTAGATACCTCACTCCCACTGGGAATCTTCTGCTTGTGAACAGAGTAGTTCAGTCACAACTTAGACAAAGTGAGTTTGAGGTCTAGTGACAATTAAAAAACAAATTTGCAAGTACAGCACGGAGAAATAAGGAACTGCAGAACAAGCATCCTCAATTTTTAGATATTATTAAGCACTTCAGTCATGCATAGCTAAAATAAATTGCAAAACTACTTGGCCAAAGTTGCATCATTGCAATTGTGATAACTATCTTCTCTTATTAATCACAACGGTCCACATCAGTGAATTGTCTTGACAATACAGCAGCTGGAGGAAAATATATTAAAAATTACATATTTCCCACCTTCACTGAAGTCACCACCTTGGATCATAAATTCTTTTACAATACGATGGAAAGTGGAGCCCTTATAACAAAGCTGCTTTCGAGTTTTTTTTCCTAATCCTTTTTCACCTGCAAGAGATAGAGCAATCTTAGTGCGCACTAAATGGGATACAGACTAACAAATGGTAAAGCGAAGGACACCATTTCACACTAGTTTTCAGACTTTATTTGGGTTGGTGGAAATGTTAATGCCCCAGGACTCCCTGCGAATATTGCCGCTCTGCTGAGACGACCTTGCAAGTGCGATCATATTGCCAGAGTGCTCTCGGAGCTCATGGGACACTTACCTGCAAGTACTGGCATACTCAGAGGATTCCTGGTCTCAGCTTCCAGAAGATACTGTTGGCTACACAATGGAAGAATGTGCGATGTGACAGCAGGAATTAATTATAAAAATTACTTCACAGCATGGTTTACAATGGCAGAAATACGATGCTACTAAATGGTATCCTTGGGTCCAGATGACCTCTTGGCCTCATCCAACAGACACTGTAGAATGCGGGTATCCCAGTTTGAAAACCCGTGACTTACAGTGGCTGAGAAAGGAAAAGAAGAAAACAGCTGCGCTTCAATGTAATCATTTAACAATTAATTATAATAAAACAAACAAAAGAGAAATAGTTAAAACTACATCACATTGCTAATAGCTCATTCTTGCTGATCTATATTGAACTTGACTTTTTTTTAAAGAGATACAGGCCCTTCAGCCCACGTCGACCATCGATCACCTCTGTACACTAGCACTATCTTACTAGCACCAATTTACAATTTTAGTGAAGCTAATACACCTGCAAACCTATATTTAGGAAGGAACTGCAGATGCTGGAAAATTGAAGGTAGACAAAAATGTTGGAGAAACTCAGCAGGTGAGGCAGCATCTATGAAGCGAAGGAAATGGGCAACGTTTCAGGTCGAGACCCTTCTTGGGTCTCAACCCAAAACGTTGCTTATTTATTTCGCTCCATAGATGCTGCCTCACCCGCTGAGTTCCTCCAGCAATTTCGTCTACCTACAAACCTATCGTCTTTGGAGTAGGAAGGAACTGCAGATGCTGGTTTACGTCGAGGATAGACACAAAATGCTGGTGTAACTCAGCGGCTCAGGCAGCATCTCTGGAGAAAAGGTATAGGTGACGTTTCGGGTCAAGACACCACTTCTTTGGAGTGCTGGGTGTTGCATGTTGAGTTTCTTCAACGCTGTATCACTGTAACCACCCCCAACCACTCTCCCCTTCAACTCCGGCCTCCTGCCAGGGACCGTTTCTTCTCCCATCTGTGACAGGGCTTCAATCACGATGAACGACATGGTTTCAGTCACACTATTCTTTCCCTTCAGTCTCCGTTTCCTCCGATGGCTCAGGATTCAGTCCTCGCCAGCATCTGCAGTTCCTTGTCTCTTCATTCAGTCCTCAATAATGATTTGTGAAGTGCGGTGAGATGCATAAGAACACAACATAAGAAAATAAGAGAATATCACAACTCCGAGCCTGCCCTGTACTTCATTACAATCATGGCTGACCTGCCTCCGCCAACATCTCCTCTTCTGTGGCTGTTGTCCATTACCCAAAAATTCCCCTGTCTTACAAAAATGTATCTACTTCCTCTTTTAAATACTTCCAATGATCTCCTGAATAAACTCATCCCTAAACGTCTGGATCTTGCAAAACCTAAACTTCTGGATCTTGGCCTTGGGGCCTCCATCTGTAACTGGCTTCTGGACTTGCCTCAGTCAGATAGAATTGGTTATAACATTTCTCAATGACAATGGTCATCTCACTCAGTTAGAAAGGCCTAGATAGAGTGCATGGATGAGGCCGCCAATCTCAACATCATCGGAACTTCTGCAGCTGATTGGCGGGTCGAATTGGCCCCCTGCGGCCATAGGGTTTGGAACACCAGCCCAGCCTGAGCCGGTAGATCCATTCCCATAGCCGACTCGGGACAATTTACAACTTACAGAAGCCATTTAGCCTACACACCTGCACATGTGGGAGGAAACCGGAAAATCCCACGCGGTCACAGGGAGAACGTACAAACTCCGTACAGCACCCGTAGTCTGGATCAAACCTGGGTCTCTGGCGCTGTAAGGCATCAAGCAACTCTACCGCTGCGCCACTGTGTCTTTTAATGGAACAATTAATGTCAGGCTTAAAAAAATAATAATTCAGGAGAGCAAGTTGATAAATATACCAAAAATATACAGAAATATACTCTTGTGTACTCTGGAATTTAGAAGGATGAGAGGGGATCTTATTGAAACATATGATTATTCAGGGTTTGGACACACGAGAGACAGGAAACATGTTCCCGATGTTGGGGGGGCCACAGTTTAAGAATAAGGAGTAAGCCATTTAGAACGTAGATGAGGAAATACTTGTTCACACAGAGAGTTGTGAGTCTGTGGAATTCTCTGCCTCAGAGGGCAGTGGAGGCCGATTCTCTGGATACTTTCAAGAGGGAGCTAGACAGGGCTCTTAAAGATAGCAGAGTCAGGGGATATGGGGAGAAGGCAGGAACGGGGTACTGATTGTGGATGATCAGCCACGATCCAATTGAATGGCGGTGCTGGCTCGAAGGGCCGAATGGCCTACTCCTGCACCTATTTTCTAAACGGATTATTTATCGGTTTTGGGGCTTCCTGTCTAATACAAATGCCTTAACATTTTTTTTTTTAAATGTTGCTTCAATGTAACCTAGTGATGTATTAAACGGCAATCAAACACCTCTTATAGCTGAAAGCCAACAGCTTTGCCAAGGATGAAGGCTGAACCATCATTAGGTTTCTTGAGCTACCCTCGGGGAAGTGTTCCCTAAGTGCTAATCTATACTAGGACAGCAATTACTGAGTGGAGGAAAAGCAAGAAAAGTGATAACAGAGACAGCAAATCCCACCAAGCTCAGTGAGCTTTTTTCATCGAGTAGCAGGAGCAGCAGTGACTATCAATAATGCTGGCAGGGAAGCCCGCAGGTTAGTTAAAGCTTTTGGGCTGCCCATAGACAAATGAGCGAGTCAGAGAGCGATACACCACAGAAACAAGCTCTTTGGCCCAGGTATCCACCAAGGCCGACCAAGTTACCTACCTGAGCTCGGCGCATTTGTCTCTCTTTGGCTCATATCCCTCTAAACCTTTTCTATGCAAAATGGTTTTTTAATGTTTTATTTAATAAGACTGTAATTGGACCTACCTCTACTACATAGTCAGTCAGCCCCACAGAAACAGGCCCTTCAGCCCAACCTACCCATGCCAACTAAGATGCGCCATCTACACTTGTCGCAGCTGCCAGCGTTTGGCCCGTATCCCGCTAAACCTTTCCTATCCACGTACCTGTCCAAATGATTTTTAAACTGTAATTGTACCCACCTCTACCAGCACAGAAAGAGGGTCCTTCAGCCCAAGTTGCATATACTGACTAAGATTACCCCTCTATGCCAGTCCCACCTGCCTGCGTTTGGCCCTTACCCCTCTAAACCTTTCCTATCCATGTACCTGTCTAAACACTGTAATTTTACCCACCTCTGCCATATTCTCCGGCAGTTCATCCCGCATACCCACCACCCTTGGTTTGGAAAAAGGGTGAAGATTTGTCTTCCCTCTTCCCCCCCCCCCCACCCCCCATCCACAATCCCTCTATGAGAGCAGGGGAAAAAGTCATAATTAAAGACAAAAATGCTGAACACATATTAGTTAACATTCATTTAAAGGAACACGATTAAAAGATCATTTTATCATAACTGAGTATATACACCAATTATTTTCTTCTTTAATTCCTTGAAAGTTGCTGTGTTGTTCCTGTGTTTTCTGAACAACCCATTTTCACGGCTGATGGTTTTTAAACACTAATTGTTATCCAAAGGTAACTTCATAACATACCTGTGCAGAGAAAGTGGAAATTCTTACAGGTCTTGGGGCAGACATCTGAAAATAATTCAAAGACAATGCGGCCCACTGAAATGAGAAGGAGAGAGAGAGAGAGAGAAAAAAGTCAACTCACAGGCTTTGGGGAAAGAAACACACAAAGAGCACAAGCTGATCTGTGGTTAACAGCAACATAGTTAACATGTTAATAAATGGGAATGACCCAACAGGTAACTTGTTTTATCCAAAAGTCTCTTAAATGCCACTATTGTATCTGCCTCCACCACCACCCCTGGCAGCGCATTCCAGGCACTCCCTACCATCTATCTGTATAAAAAAAAACCATCCTGCACAACTCTTTTAAAATTTGGCCCTTTCACCTCAGAGCGATACCCTCTAATATTTGTCAATCCATCCTAGGATAAAGGTTCTATCTGTCTACACTATCAATGCCTCGCATCATTTTATATACTTTTATCAGGTCTCCCTTCAACCTCCGGCATTCTAGGGGAAACAATTCAAGTCTGTCCCACCTCTCCCTGGAGCTAATACTCCTTAATCCAGCTATCATTCTGGTAAACCTCCTCTGCACCCGGTCCAAAGCCTCCACATCCTTCCTGTAATAGAACAACAACCAGAGGCATTACTATCAGGGACCCAAACAGGCATAGTGTAGAGCTGTGTCTCATACCATCAGAGACCTGGGTTTGAATCTGACCTTGGGTGCCGTCTGTGTGGAGTATGCACATTCTCCCTGTGACAGCGTGGTTTTCCTCCGGGTGCTCTGGTTTCCTCCCACATCCCAAAGGCGTGAGGGTTTGTAGGTTAATTGACCTCTGTAAAGGAGTCTATGAGAATGTGGGGGAACTATAGAACTAGTGAGAACGTGTGATCGACGGTCGACATGGACTTAGTGGACCAAAGAGCCGGTTTCCATGCTGTCTCTCTGAACTAAACCTTGTAGTGCTTTTATACTGCAATAATCACAGGTCCAGCAGAATAATACAAGAATACCTAAATCATCGGGGAATTGAGACTGTAACGTGTCCAGTCAGCCATTTTCAAGACAAGATAAAAATTGATCCTTCGCTATTTTACTCATTACAATTTTTAATTGCATATTCTACTTGATTAGTCAGCACTGTTGCACAGAAATTCATTACAGGAAATTAAAGCTGGAGTAACTAGCAATCTTTAAATCTCAATCTTGCTACAGGTGCATGTTTTCACATGACAGCACATTCATATTACACAAAACACTCCAATAATAATGTGCCGTGTATAGTTACTGATAAACATTTCTCTCCATCTATTTTTTGGTAATTGTTTTGGTCAATTAATTCTAGTGAACTTGCGAAGGTTATCACAATTTTTTTCAGGATAACTCTTGGATAAACAACGAGCCCATGGGTTTGGAGAACAAGTGGGGATCAAACTTTGAACTATAGACGCTCCTCGATTTACGTACGGGTAATGTCACGCGGACCGTTGCGCATGTCAGATGTTTGTATATGTCGGAAATGGTACTGTTACTGTGCTCGTGTAAATTTACAATTCTTACTCTGTAGTACCAGTGGGGACCACATGTGAGCTCCGACGCAGGGACCATGGGAGGAGCTCTGGCGAGGGGAGCAGGGAGAGGGAGAAGGGGAGACCATAGGGGGGAAGCTCCGATGCAGATACCATGAGGGAACTCCCACAAGACCAGCTGACTGGCTTGTAGAGACGGCCGCAATAGTCTCCCCAGGCATGCAACTCAGACACTGAGCAGTGGGGTTTAATAATTACGTAGCTTATACAAGTGCGCATTTACGTAAATCACCTATTACGTAAATCGAGGAGTGCCTGTGCGTACAAGAGACTGTACTCAGAGCTGCAACATCAGTGCGACTCACAGGACGGTTAGAAGTCTTCCAAATTTACAATCATTACTTATCAGTCAATCTCAAGGATTTAATTCAATTCTTCACAGATATTCAAATCATAATTTTCTAATAAATTCAAACAGGAACGAAGGAAAGGAAATAAATGTAGAAATAAGATATGCAGATGCTGGTTTACACAAAAGGACACAAAGTGCTGGAGTAACTCAGCGGCTCAGGCAGTGTTGCTGGAAAACGTGGAAAACCCTGATTGAAGAAGGTTCCCAACCCAAAGTGTCACCTATCCATCTTCTCCAGAGATGCTTCCTGACCACTGAGTTCATGTCAGTTTATGTCCTTTAAGAACAAAATTGATGAACGAACACGCATGGAACTGGAGCATGTGGAGTAAATCCACGGGGTCGCAGGGAGAACGTGTAAACTCGACACGGACAGCGCCCGGTCAGGATCGAACCAGAGTCTCTGGGACTGTGAGGTAGCGGCTCTACCAGCTGCACCATTATGTATTGAGAACTTCTATTATTTTAACAAAATGGGCTGTATGTATTTTGATGTAAATGAGTACAATTAATGTTCTTAAAAACTAATGCACAATTTTCCTTCACATTAAGTACTCACTTTAGCTGCAATTAATTGAAACAAAAGTGAAAAATTCAAGCACTATTAACGGTTAAAAATTAATCCAAAAGCATTGATATGACAAAAAAACAGAACCTCCTGATTTTCACACCCTGTATACTTTACCACTCCAAAGCAGCATGTCTAATGAAACCGGAAAAATGGACCTGTGATGTTCAAGCTCCTGATTGCATTCCTCTAATTGGAACCATTCCCAGATCCTCTACCACAAGGACTAACAGTGTGAATGAGCCATGGTTATATTGCAATTGCTATAACTTACGGGCAGACAAAATATGAAGCTTGACATTAGAGGTTGCAGAAATCTATTGTTTTGGAGCGTTTCCATTTAATCACTAAATACCATCTTTAAATTTGAACTTAAATAGATGGGTGACATTCTGGTTTAGGTTCACACATGATGGCAAGACTCCAGCGGGCAAAAATCAGCAGCTCACACAAATAATGCTTTACCTCACAGCTGGTAGAGCTGCTACCTCACAGCGCCAGGTTCAATTCTGACCTCGGGTGCTGTCAGCGTATGGAGTTTGCACGTGATCGCGTACGTTTCCTCCGGGTCCTCCAGTTTTTTCTCACATCCCAAAGACGTGGGTGATTGTAGGTTAATTGGCCTCTGTAAATTACTCCTAATGGAATGGATGTGAAAGTCTCATAACATAGAACAAGAGGGCTATGGGCTGAGCGCTGGCAGGTGGGACCAGTTTAGGTGGGTCATGTTGGTCAGTATGGGCAGGTGGGCCTGCTTCCACACTGTGTGACTATATGATGATGGTTGACACGGACTCAGTGGGCCGAAGGTCCTGTTTCCATGCTGCATCTCTAAACTAAATTAATTCCTACTCAGCAGCTAGTTGGAGTAAGAAAGACATCCATTCAAGCTACACAAGCTGTTGATAGAGAAGAGGTCTATGGGCAGATTTCTAAACTCTTTCTTGCCTGGAGGAAGATACGTGACAAAAGAAAGTAGAAACAATAAATAAATAAATACTCCATCTCCTGAGGTTACAAGCCAAGGGAAATGCTTCAATGCGTTGTTAAATGTTTTGCACTTCCATAGCTACATACCTGACTGTTGTTCCCTCAGGTGGACAGAAATGCTGGGGAAACTCAGAGGGTGAGGTAGCATCTATGGAGCGAAGGAAATAGGCAACGTTTCGGGTCAAGACCCTTCTTCAGGGTTGCTCCCTCAAGCAACTTTCAATAATTGTACTCTGCTGCAACAAACACCTTTCCACTTTGGGATAAAGACTTTGATTATCTATCCTATCTATGCCTCATAATTTTATACATTTATACCAGGTCATCCCCTCAGGCTCTGATGCTCCAGAAAAAACAATCCAAGTCTGTCTTATCTTCTACTAGAATTTAACAACTCACCAGGTATATGTAACACTTGAACTGCTGTCAACAGGAATATTAGTATTATTTACTTTAGGTACAGCACGGAAACAGGCCCTTCGGCTCAACAAGTCCACGCCAGCCAGCAATTACTGCCTACACCAGCACTATCATACACACTAGATACAATTTACAGAAGCCAATTAATCTACAAACCTGTATGTCTTTGGAGTGTGGGAAGAAACTGGAGCACTTGGAGAAAACCCACGAGGTCACAGAGGAGACCTACAAACACCGTACAGACAGCACACATAGTCAGGATCAAACCCAGGTCTCTGGTGCTGTAAGGCAGCAATTTTACCGCTGGGCCACTGTGCTGCATTAGTATCTGCTCTGTTTCCGCCTCCTGCACTACAACTACCCACCCCACCTGTAATTGTCTGCTGTGACCTTGTAACTTAACAGAGTCTTAGGTAACCATAGAATCATACAGCGTAGATACAGGCCCTTCAGCCCAACACCCATTCTGACCAACATGTCCCATCTACATTGTCCCACTGCCTGCGTTCATATTCTTCTAAACGTTCATATCCTATCCATGTACCTGCCCAAATGTCTTTTAAACATTGTGATAGTACCTGCCTCAACTACCTCCTCCGGCATCTTATTCTATACACCCACCACCCTTTGTGTAAAAAAGTGGCCCGTCAGGTTCCTATTCAATGTTTCCCCCCTCACTTTAAATCCATGTCCTCTGGTTCTTGATCACCATTTGTCAACAAATGTTAATCAATGTTTCAGTTAAGTTTAGTTTATTGGCACGTGTACCGAGGTACAGTGGAAAGTTTCTATTAGACAGGAGTGGGGTGATGGAAAGAGTAAAAAATATTTGGCATAATCATTCACAATACAATGAATTGGCCATGAAGTGAACACCATAAATTCATGACTGATACAGCTCATCACTCTACAATTAGTTGAGTGAAACCACGCATTTTTTTTGAGATGTTTTTGGGTCTTCAGAGATTGAAGAGCTCGTGTTAATAAAAGGACCAGGCTGCAAAGGAATGGGATTTAGAGTGTGATTTTCTACAAATATACTTTGACAAATTCATGTTCTAGGAGCAGAATTAGGCCATTCGGCCCATCAAGTCGACTACACCATTCAATCATGGCTGATCTATCTTTCCCTCTCAACCCCATTCTCCTGCCTTCTCCCCATAACCCCTGACAAGTTGCGCAGCATAGTGGTGCAGCAGTAGAGTTACTGCCTTACAGCGCCAGAGACCCGGGTTCGATCGACTATAGGTGCTGTCCGTATGTAGTTAGTACGTTCTCCCCGTGATCGCGTGGGTTTTCCCTTGGTGCTCCGATTTCCTCTCATACTCCAAAAATATGCAGGTTTGTAGGTTTATTGGCTTTGGTAAAGATTGTAAATTGCCCCGAGTGCGTAGGGTTAAGGTTAGTGCTAATGTACTGGTGTTGCTGGTCAGCAAGGACTCAGTGGGCTGCAACGCCTGTTTCTGTGCTGTATCATGAAAACTAAAACTAAAGTATTAAACGTTTCATCACAGTGAAGTAGGTCCACCTAATATGAAGAGTTGATGTTGCGCTGGATCTTTCTCAATATCGATGAAACTTTCAAACAAAAACATTGCAACTATCGTGGTTACAGATTTCACGGGGATGGGACTTTATTCCTTGGAGCACAGGAGGATGAGGGGTGATCTTATAGAGCTGTATAAGATCATGAGAGGAATAGAGTGAATGCACAGAGTCTTTTACCCAGAGTAGTGGAATCAAGAACCATAGGTTTAAGGTGAGTGAGGAAAGATTTAATAAGAACCCGAAACCTGCTTCAGGACTGACAGGAATGTTAAGTCAATTGGAGACTGAAAGATGGAGTTGCAGAAAAGATGGACATTGATTTAAGTGAAATCAATATACCACAGAGTTTGAAAACAGTGGAGGTGAGTGATGGGTACTTGTAAGGCAAGATATAATGAAAACATGTCATTGAGGAGATGGATGATCACAATCAAACCAAGGAAAATAATCTGCTTACTATGTGCCAGGTCCACAGCACAGGGGCCAGGAATGAAAGTGGTCAGCAATACACTGGGAATAGGATCGATGGAACTGATTGCTACCATGATAAGATGCTGGTTCAAAACCAGAGCAGGGAAGAGCCCCTAGAATTGGTCAAAGGATTTACTTAATTTTTACTTATTATGAAATAGATAGCATAGAAACATCACAAAAACATTTCATGGCCATTGCACATAAAATGTAATAGATGTAATCAGCTAGGCAAATTATTTTAGTTTTAGATATACAACGTGGAAATAGGCCCTTTAGCCTACCGAGTCCAAGCCGACCAGCAATCACCCGTACACTAGTTCTATCCCTCACACCAGGAACTGTTTACAGAAGGTAATTAACCTACAAACCAGCAAGTGCTTGGAATGTGGGAGGAAAGCGGAGACCCGGAGAAAACCCACAGGGAGATGGTACAAGCCGCACCCGTAGACACGATCAAACCCGGGTCTCTTGCGCATTAACACCAGCAGTGCGCCGCTGTGCCACCCACTGTTGGTTGATGGATACATTTTTGTATGTTATTTTTCAAACACTGTTGTGAGATATTCTTTCCAAATGAAAGTAGTAAATATTAGATTATTTTAACTGTCTGTGCTGCATATCACATTTACTCATCTGTTAGATTCCTATGCTGTTGCACTGTTTTCATCATCAAGGTTCATTGCAAAAAAAGGGCAAGAGAACAGGACAAAAATAAACACCCCCATCTATGCAATTTCTTCCATGCTGATGACCCATCTCTATTAATAAGGTGGGTGCTTCTGAGAGAAGATCTTAAGATCAAGAATATAACATTGAATGGTACAGCACAAGGACAGCCCTTTGGCACACAATGTCTGTACCAAACCTGATGTCAAAACCATCACTTACCTGCCTGCTCGCCATCCACATCCCTCCATTCCCCGTATAACCATGTGCCTATCCAAAAGTCTCTTAAATGCCGCTATTGAATCTACCTCCACCGCCACCCCCGGCAGCACAATCCAGGTACTCACCAACCTGTCCAACCTCTCCCTGTAGTTAACACCCTCAAATCAAGGCATTATTCTAGCAAACTTCATTGCACCCTCTCAAAAACCTCCACATCTTTCCTGTAACGGGACGACCAGAACTGCGCACAGGATTCCAAATGCAGCCAAACCAAAGTCCTTTAAATCACTGCAATCTATTTTTTAATAATTTTACCAGCAACTCCATACTTCTTCCCACTTCCAACCCATAAAATTGGACATGCACAGAATTCACTAGAGAATCTGTTAATGGTGATTTATGAGCATGCATGCTCGGTTGTTAGCTGCCTGATCACATTGCTCTCACACTGTTCACATTTTACTTCGGAGTCACGTGAGTGACTACGTGAAGAACCCACCCAGCGCGCAGGCGCGGCATTACGTCAGCAGTGCAACAGCGGCAGCAGCTGGAGCCAGGCTCTCCAGCTGCAGCATAAAGACGAGACCTCAGGTAAGTGCCTTTTTTGTTACAGAGTCGCGCTAGAGAGAATAATGGCCTCTCGCAAGCGACCAGCCAGGAGGACTGCCTGCCCTACTCCACCCGAGGACGGGTCCATAGCGGGACGGCAGCCTCTCGCAGCGGAGGAGCTTTTTCAACGCTCCCGCTCACCCGACACCGAGCCGCCCCCAGTGCTGCAGATTTCAACGCCCCGCACAGGGAGGAAGGCGACACATAAAACCGACCGGCCGGTGTCCTCCGATGAATCGGAGGAAAGGGAACACTCTCCCCCACCGAAAAGGGGAGACGCTCGGATCAGCTGCATGAGGCAGCTCCTCGAGCGTATGATAAACGAGGAGATGCGGCATCTCCCAGGAGGACGGGCTTTGGCCTCCTCCTCTCCACACCCTTCTGTACCCTCTATGTTCGAGGGCAGTAAGGGAGGCCAGGACTGGGCTGGCCTATCCCAAGGGCAGGCGGAGGATATCGTCAGCATGCCGGGCGTGCCGGAAGAAGAGCTACTGGGTGTAGTGGGCCGATATGCGGCGCCACCAACAACTGGGATGGTGTTGCCACCCAGAATGGCGGCAACTATAAACAGGCTGTCCAACAACCCGCTGCAGGACAAGGCTGTCCAGCAGGCCCTTGACAACTACATCGCGCCAGAAAATTGCGAGGCGCTGAGGGTCAAGACGGTGAATGGGCAGATCTGGAACCAGCTGGGGCAGCAAATAAGGGCTCAGGAGGTCAAAATGCAGCGAGTCCTGAAGCTCCACTCAGCAGCCGTCACCGCCTTTGCTCGGTCCGTTGGGGATGAAGACCTGACCATACCCCAGCAGGATGCCCTCGCACTGATGTGCAGCACCACGTATGAGCTAAACAACCTACGGCGGGACAACATCAGGCCTGCCCTCAACCCAACATATGCCGGCCTCTGTCTGTAAAGCTCCCAGCGCCCGAACGACAGGCGCTGCTATTTGGTGCGGATCTGGCCAAAAGGCTCAAGGAGTTGGAAGAGGCGGCAAAACCAGTAGGCCTCATGAGGGCAGGGCCAGGACCGAGCAGGGTGAAGACACCCAGTTGGCCGCACGCCTCGGCAGCCACCAGCAGATACCGAGCTGGTGAAAGCCTGGTGACCGCCTCCCACTACCCCCACTGCTCTTTTTTAGAGCGGGGCCCAGGGCGGAGCCGTGGGAAGATGCGCCGCCCCACCGCAGCACCAACACGGACAACCTTGGGCCAGACCCACCGAAAACGGCCCCACAAATAAACATGGAGGTAGGTGGGTCTGGTTCCTGTCAACATACACAGACAAAGGGTGTAGTATTAACAGGGGGACGTTTGAGGTTCTTCAAGCATGTTTGGTGCTCCCTTACTAACAATCAGTTTATACTCAACAGTATTAGTGGATACAAAATTGAGTTCAAACCAGGCGTAGAACCGCCAGTTCAGCACATGCCCCAAAGGGTGTTCCTTCCCTCGGCAGTTGAGAAGGTAGAAGGACAAGCTGAACTTGATCGGCTCGTGGCTAAAGGCATCATAGAAATGACCACACACGAGCCGCAAGAATTTGTATCAAATATTTTTCTCAAAACCAAAAAAGATGGTGGATGTCGCATTATTATTGATCTGACATCACTCAATCAGTCTGTTGAGTATCAACATTTCAAAATGGAGACATTTGTCACTGCCAGACAACTGATCTCCAAGGGATACTACATGGCAAGCATAGATATCAAAGATGCTTACTATTTGGTACCCATTCATAAAGATTACTTTAAATATCTGAAATTTATCTGGAGGGGCCAGCTATGGCAGTACCGAGCTTTGCCCAATGGTTTAACGACAGCTCCCAGACTATTTACGAAAATTCTTAAAGTGGCCATGAAAAAATTGAGAGAACTAAAACATTTAGTAGTGGCCTATCTGGACGATGTTCTCATATTAGGAAGAACACGGGAACAAGCTGTCGCAGGAGTGTTAGCCACTAAACAACTCCTTGAAACTTTGGGTTTTATCCTTCACCCAGATAAATCAATATTGGAGCCTACTACTAACATGGATTACTTAGGCTTCACTATTGACACGATTCACATGACTGTCACTCTGCCCAGAAACAAAACAGTTTCACTCATTGAAGCTTGTAGCCATTTAATTGCTACACCGCAACCTAGAATACGGCATGTAGCCAGAGTTATTGGCTCTATAGTAGCAGCATTTCCGGCTGCCCAACATGGGCCCTTGCATTATCAAAATCTACAAAGAGCAAGGACTCATGCATTACGCCTTCATAGGGGGCATTATGATCGCAAAATGGATTTACCCGCTGAAGCCAAATCAGAACTTCAGTGGTGGGTTGACAATATTTGGCACAGTCACAGTCCTATCGCCGTAACCAATCCTAACATAACCATTGCAACGGATGCCAGTGCTTTAGGCTGGGGAGCTACTAACTCCATAGATAGCACAGGTGGCAGATGGACTAACTCAGAGGCATCGCTACTACAATCACTGGGCATTAACTTTTTGGAAATGCTCGCCGCCTTTTATGGGCTAAAAGCATATGCATCTGATATGCGGCACGTGCATGTTAGAATTATGATCGACAACACTACGGCAGTATCTTATATCCAGCACATGGGTGGCATTAAATCAGTATCATGCGACAAATTAACTGCTATAATCTGGCAATGGTGTGTCGAGAGACATATTTGGCTATCAGCTGCCTATTTACCAGGCAAGCTAAATTTAGTGGCAGACACCAGGTCACAAAAATTCAACGACAACATCGAATGGATGTTGGACCCAAAATTATTTGCTAAAATTGTCAAGCAATATGGTACGCCAGATATAGATTTGTTTGCGTCTAGGTTAAATCACCAACTACCCATGTATGTGGCTTGGGAACCAGACCCAGAGGCAGCAGCGGTAGATGCCTTCACGCTGGATTGGGGAAATTTCTTTTTCTATGCTTTCCCTCCCTTCTGCCTCATCAGTCGGGTACTCCAGAAAATTCAGGCAGACTCAGCCTCTGGCATTCTGGTCGTGCCCGACTGGCCTACCCAACCATGGTTCCCAATGTTCCACGACATGGTGGTAGAGACACCAATGGTCCTTCAACACCACCCCCAATTATTGACTCACCCGGTAACTGGCATTAGCCATCCATGCCACCAAAAATTGAAACTCCTGGTTTCCAGATTTTGAACAGGCCTTACCGGGGATTGGGGTTATCAGACAGAACAATCACCACCATGTCGGCATCCCTGCGAGTTTCCACCAAGAAACAGTACCTGACCTTCATCAGGAAATGGGAACAGTACTGTCTGGACGCAGGGACATCCTACAAGACGGCTTCGATCTCGGATGTGCTGGAGTTCCTGGCCCACCTGCACCATGATCTCAAGATGAGCTACAGTGCCATCAATACGGCTCGGAGCGCACTGTCCGCATACCTCATGCCGATAGAACAGCATAGTGTGGGATCCCACCCTCTGGTCATCAGACTTCTTAAGGGGATCTTTAATACCAAACCCCCTACACCTAGATACACTCACATGTGGGATGTGAGTGTAGTTCTGACACACCTTCGAGGTTGGCCTCCGGTGGGATCCCTGAGCCTGGAACAGGCCACTTACAAAACCCTCATGCTCATGGCGCTTGTCTCAGCTCAAAGGGTTCAGTCGCTCCATCAGCTAAATCTGAACTACATGGTGACCACCCCAGATACCATTACTTTCACCATGCCGGGGTTGGTAAAACAAAGTAGACCAGGTACATCAAACTCCCCGTTGATCTTCCGGGCTTACCCTCCAGAACCTAGGCTGTGTGTGGTGACCCACCTTCATCATTATCTAGACACAACCCAAACGCTTAGAGGGAGAGAGAAAGCCTTATGGGTTAGCCACAGAAAGCCTTTTGGACGGGTAACCAGCCAAACATTATCCAGATGGTTGAAACAGGTCCTCAGCATGGCAGGGATTAACACAAATGTTTTTAAATCCCATTCAACCAGGGCAGCGTCCACCTCAGCGGCGGATAGGATGCAGGTTCCCCTAGACCACATCCTCAGAGCAGCGGGATGGTCAAGGGAATCGACATTCCAACGATTTTACAAGAAACCGCTGATGGAACAGGACGTCTTTGCGGATACCATTTTAAAAACCGCAAAGTTATGATTTAAAGCCCATGGGAGCTATTTTTTGTTATAGTTAATAAACATTTCTTTTATAACTAAACAAACTTGTTGGTCTCTAGCTACCACTTCCTCCCTCGATGATCTTTCGGCAGTGAGTGATATAACTGTTACACGGTTTGAAATCACAGACCTTTGAAGTCTTCACGTAGTCACTCACGTGACTCCGAAGTAAAATAGTAAGATTAAACGAGTACTTACCAGTACGAAGTTTGATCTGTATTTTATGAGGAGTTACGATGAGGGATTACCTGCCCTCCGCTCCCACCCTCATTATATAGATCAAATTCGGACTAATGTCTCGTTGGTCTTTACTATCTTTACTTCAACTAGTGTCTATCTGTGATTCCACACCGCTGCTTGGAAGTATGCCGCGCCTGCGCGCTGGGTGGGTTCTTCACGTAATCCCTCATCGTAACTCCTCATAAAATACAGATCAAACTTCGTACTGGTAAGTACTCGTTTAATCTTACTATTAATCTGCTTTAGCTTATTTTAGAGACACAGCACGGAAACAGGCCCTTTGGCGCCGACCTCGTACACTACCACTATCCTACACACGCTAGGGACAATTTAACAATTCTACCAAACTAATTGGCCTACAAACCTATGTGTCTTTGGAGTGTGGGAGGAAATCAGAGTGCCTGGAGAAAACCCAAAGGTCACAGGGAGAACGTACAAACTCCATGCAGACAGCACCGTAGTCAGGATGGAACCCAGTTCTCTGGCCCTGTAAGGCAGCAACTCTGCACCACTGTGCTATCCATGTGCTGCCCCTTAGTTCTATATTATCCCACTTTCTCATTCACTCCCTACACACTAGGGGTAATCTAATTAACCTACAAAACCGCACGTCTTTAGATGTGGGAGGAAACCAGAGCAGGCAGAAGAAACCCACGTGGACATAGGGAGAACATGCAAGCTCCACACAGAGAGTATCAGAGGACAGGAACCTGGGTTGCTGGTGCTGTGAGGAAACAGCTCTCTCTACTAGCTGCGCCACTGTGCGACCCAAGATTTTGTTCGAAGCATGCAGATTACAAAAATCAGAAACCCCAAACCCAACAGTAGCAGTATAAATGCCTGAGAGTTTTCAATTGTAAAATAATTCCCCTATCATATAATTGCAAATACAAGAAATCTGGGATGCAAATAGAATGCTGAAAATTCTCGGCAAATTAGGCAGTGGATGCAAAGAGAGAAAGTTAATGTCTCAGGTCAAATAACTATCTGAACATTCCGATAACTTAAAACTGAAATGTATGCTATTCTCTCTCCATAGATGCTTCCTGTCCACTAAATAAAATAAGAACAATAAATGTGAAATAATTCCAATATTACTTGATCATTTTTAATGGTTATTTGCCAAACTCTTGTGCCTAACATTTGAGAGGACTGGAAATTTATCAATTTCGTCACAGCCTAAAGACGTGCGTGTTTGCAGGTTAATTGGCCGTTATAAATTGCCCGAGTGTGTAAATAGTGGGTGAGAAAGTGGAATATCAAATCAATCAATCAATCGATCGATCAATCATACCGTAAGCAGTAAGTCACATTCTATCTGTGGGGCATCTCGTGCTTTGAAATCTTCCCACCCAGAGTAAGGATTTTATTGCTTGGAGCACAGGAAATTGAAGGGTGATCTTATAGTGGTGTATAAGATCATAATAGGAATAGATAGGGTAAATGCACACAATCCCAGAGTAGGGGAATCATGAACGAGACAACATTGGTTTAAGATGAGGGGGGGGGTAGGTTTTAATAGGAACCTGAGGGGCTACTTTTTTTTCCAATATAAAGGGTGGTATATATATGTAACAAGCTGCCAGATGGGGCAGGTACTATCACAACATTTAAAAAACATTCAGACAGGTACATGGATAGTATAAGTTTAGAGGGATACGGGCCAAATGAGGCAGGTGGGACGTGTAGATGGAGCATGTTGGTTGGCATGGGCAAGATGGGCCGAAGGGCCTGATTCCATGATTTATGACTATGACACATGTTCCATTCCAAACATCTGTAAAAACATTGGCAATAAGTTCTGTTTAGTACAATTTTAAGAACAAACTGCAGCGGAAAATAATCATAAGATATTGAGGGATTTATTAAAAAAGTGCTAGAAAACTCATAAAAAAAATTACTTTCCCTCCTCCACCTTCTACCACCCTCCCACCCACCTCTAATGCAGTCAATTGTGCTCTTGTGGAATAGCTTCATCTTCCGATGTACTTTACTAGTAGACAGATACAAAATGCATGAGTAACTCAGCAAGACACGCAGCATCTCTGGAGAGAAGGAATGGATGACATTTAAGATCGAGACCCTGCTTCCGACTTGAAAAGTCATCCATTCGTTCTCTTCAGAGATGCTGCCTGTTCCGCTGAGTTACTCCAGCATTTTGTGTCTAACTTCGGTGTAAAGTAGCATCTTCAGTTCCTTCCTACATGTCCTTTACTAGTATTTGGTTTTGAAGCTCACCTGACCTTTTGGAAAGATAGAGCATGCAGACAGTACCGCTTGCACCTGATCCCTATCCCTCCATTCCCTGTGGTTTCACTGGTTCAAATTGCTGAGCACAACTTTTTGAAGGCAGCTGTAGGTGTCTTGCCAGAGACATCTCACAAGACCTAGAGTACGGGCTAGCCCTTGAAAACTTGGCTATTTTGTATGTGGGCTCAGAAGACTATTTTTGTACAATTTGCTAATTGGGGATTGTGCTTAGGTATGGCAATACTTTACTGAACTATATGCAAAAAAAAATTCCCTGTGCATTTGTACGTGATAATAAAGCACCAATGACATTGATAAGCACATCCATACGCAACAGCATGAAGGCAACAGCAAGAGTTTCTCATTTTTATAATCAGTGATATTTGCAGTCTATTAAAACCAAATAATCAGTTATATGGGTGCTAAGGGTAACTGGAATTGCTCTTGTTAGGGCAGTGAAGACAATAGAGGAAGCCAAAATTCAGTTTAGTTTAGTGAACCAGGAGAAACAGGATAGAAGGATGCGTAATCAGTGGACAGCTCACTGGCAGTAAAATCATCAGGCTGGAGGAGAAATTGGCAAACATTTCACCACATGCCTGGAGAATAACTCAGAGCAGATATTCATTTACTTTCCACCTACATATATTTGGCACTTCACTGAGTAGAAACAGAAACAGATGCCTAACACAAGGAGACACCCAATTAGGAAAGTGACTGAAGGCGCATCTTGAATACTCGTTTATTGTTTTTACAGCGCCAAAGAATCAGCAGCAGCTCTTCATGTCTACTGCCTTATCATTAATTATGAACCGGTTCAGAGAAAACAATACTTAATAAGAATGGAAGATCATAAGACATAGGAGCAGAAATGGCTTTGACATCACGATCAACATGGATCTTGTTATTCACCACAGATATAGTTTAAAGGAGATGTGCGGGACAATTTTTTATTTTTACACACAAGGTGGTGGGTGCCTGGAATGTACTGCCGGGGGTGGTGGTTGATGCAGATACAATTGTGGTATTTAAGAGACTTTTGGATAGGCACATGGATATGCAGGGAATGGAAGAATATGGATTACGTGCAGGTAGATAAAATTTGGACATGGGTTCATGTTAGGCACAGATATTGTGGGCCGTACTGTGCTGTACTGTTCTATGTTCTGTCTGATTGCAAGTCATAGAAATGGCAAGCAGACAGATACTTCTACCTACATGACAAATATAAATTTTAAAATAAAAAGATGAAAAAGGATATGCTTGCCTTCATAGGTTGGAGCATTAAGTGTAACAGTTGGGATGTAATGTGGCAGCTGTTCAAACATTGGCCTGGCTGCACTTGCACACTACTGGTTGCTGCTTCACAGGAAGGATGTGGTAGCAATAGAGAACATACACAGTGAACAACAGGGCCCTGGGGATGTTGTGGATCAGAAAGAACAAAGGGCTACAAGTCCATTAGAGTGACTACACAGCTAAAGGCCAATGGGATTAGCATGCAGTGCCCTCCATAATGTTTGGGACGAAGACCCATCATTTATTTAATTTGCCTCTGTACTCCACAATTTGAGATTTGTAATAGAAAAAAAGGGCACATTGTCAGATTTTATTAAAGGGTATTTTTTTCATTTTGGTTTCACCATGTATAAATTACAGCTGTGTTTATACATAGTCCCCCCATTTTAGGGCACCATCATGTTTGGGACACATGGCTTCACAGGTCTTTGTAATTGCTCAGGTGTGTTTAATTGCCTCCTTAATGCCGGTATAAGAGAGCTCTCAGCACCTAGACTTTCCTCCAGTCTTTTCATCACCTTTGGAAACCTTTATTGCTGTTTATCAACATGAGGATCATAGTTGTGTCAATGAAAGTCAAAGAAGCCATTATGAGGCTGAGAAACAAGAATAAAATTGTTAGAGACATCAGCCAAACCTTAGGCTTACCAGAATCAACTGTTTGGAACATCATTAAGAAGAAAGAGAGCACTGGTGAACTTACTAATCGCAATGGGACTGGCAGGCCAAGGAAGACCTCCACAGCTGATGACATAAGAATTCTCTCTATAATAAAGAAAAATCCCCAAACACCTGTCTGACAGATCAGAAACACTCTTCAGGAGTCAGGTGTGGATTTGTCAATGACCACTGTCCACAGAAAACTTCATGAACAGAAATACAGAGGCTACACTGCAAGATGCAAACCACTGGTTAGCTGCAATAATAGGATGGCCAGGTTACAGTTTGCCAAGAAGTACTTAAAAGAACAACCACAGTTCTGGAAAAAGGGTTTGTGGACAGATGAGATGAAGATTAACTTATATCAGAGTGATGGCAAGAGCAAAGTATGGAGGAGAGAAAGAACTGCCAAAGATCCAAAGCATACCACCTCATCTGTGAAGCAAAGTGGTGGGGGTGTTATGGCCTGGGCATGTATGGCTGCTGAATGTACTTGCCCACTTATCTTCATTGATGATACAACTGCTGATGGTAGTAGCATAATGAATTCTGAAATGTATAGACACATCCTATCTGCTCAAGTTCAACCAAATGCCTCAAAACGCATTGGCCGGCAGTTCATTCTACAGCAAGACAATGATCCCAAACATACTGCTAAAGCAACAAAAGAGTTTTTCAAAGCTAAAAAGTGATCAATTCTTGAGTAGCCAAGTCAATCACCTGATCTCAACCCAATTGTGCATGCCTTTTATATGTTGAAGAGACAACTGAAGGGGACTAGCCCCCAAACCAAGCATAAGCTAAAGATGGCTGCAATACTGGCCTGGCAGAGAATCACCAGAGAAGACACCCAGCAACTGGTGATGTCCATGAATCGCAGACTTCAAGCAGTCATTGCATACAAAGGATATGCAACAAAATACTAAACATGACCACTTTCATTTACATGACATTGCTGTGTCCCAAACATTATGGTGCCCTGAAATGGGGGGACTATGTATAAACACTGCTGTAATTTCTACACGGTGAAACCAAAATGTATAAAAATGGCCGTTATGAAAATCTGACAATGTGCACTTTAACCACATGTGATTTTTCTCTATTACAAATCTCAAATTGTGGAGTACAGAGGCAAATAAATGAGTCTGAAGAAGGGTCTTGACCCGAAACGTCACCCATTCCTTCGCTCCATAGATGTTGCCTCACCCGCTGAGTTTCTCTAGCTTTGTGTCTACCTTTGATTTTTCCAGCATCTGCAGTTCTTTCTTAAACAAATAAATAAATGATGGGTCTTTGTCCCAAACATCATGGACGGCACTGTAGATAGGTATTATGATCTGTATGGATAATTGGGCCATACGGACTTAAATTTAGACTTTTAGAGAGCGTGGAAACAAGCCCTTCAGCCCACCTTGTCCTTGCCGATCATTGATCACCCCGTACACTAGCACTATCCTACACATGAGGAACAATTTACAGCAGCCAATTAACCTACAAACTACACAGGAGGAACGTACAAACTCCGTTCCCGGGTCTCTGGAAATATAAGGCAGCAACTCTACCGCTGCACCACTGTGTTGCCCCGATGTGTATTTCACTGACTCTACCAGTGACCAGCTCAGGTTTATGTTCATTATTGTCATGTAGGTGCAGTGAAAAGCTTTGTTTTGCATGCTATCCAATCAGATCAGATATACCACACATAGATAAAATCAGTTCCAAATCAGGTACAAAGAGTAAGTTACAGAGTGCAGAATATATTTCTCAGCATTTTAGTACATCAGTTCCAGAGACAAGGTCCAATGTTTTCAATGGGGTGGAGATGAATCAGACCCTACCCTACCTAATGGAATCCTGATACCAGAGAGGAAAGAAGCTGTTCCCAAGTCTGCTAGAGCACATTTTCAAGCTTCTGTACCCTCAACCCTATGGGAGCAGGGAGAAGGAATGACCAGGGTGGGATGGGCAGATTGTAATGAGTGAAAACTCAACTCATTGATAATGCACCAGCCCACAGAATTTTATTTCTTAACTGATTTCCCATCAATCTGAATCTGAATCTGAATCAAACCCAATGAATGCAAGGCATATTTTTGCCACACATTACAATTTGGCTTAAGATGAACTTATATTTTAAATCTCTGTCTGCTTCTTCTTGCAGAGCTGTGCCAGAATACTTCTTCAGCTTAAGAAGGTTCTTCAGTTCTCAAATAAGCAGCAACTGACAAATGAAATTGTTTTCATTTGAATTGAGGAACTATACCTTTGTTAAATTGCAGCTCATTTGAGCTCAGTTTTCCATTATTCAAACCAAACTGCCATAAAAATAAAAAATCAGCAACTTTACCTTAGAGCAAAATACTGCAGGTGCTGGTTGTCTGAAATAAAACAATGTTGGTAAGACCCAGTCTGAAGAATGGTCATCATCATAGAATGCGGAAACAGGCCTTTAGGCAAAACACGTCCATGCCGACCAAAATGCCTCATCTAAGCTAGTCCCATTTGCCTGCGTTTGACTCATATCCCACTAACCCTTTCCTATCCATGTCCATGTCTGAAGAAGTCTCGACCCAAAACGTCACATATTCCTTTGCTCCATAGATGCTGCCTCACCCGCTAAGTTTCTCCAGCATTTTTGTCTACCTTCGATTTATCCAGCATCTGCAGTTCTTTTTTAAACATGTACCTGTGTTTTTATGTTGTTATAGTATCTGCCTCAATTACCTCCTCTGCCAGCTTGTTCCATATGTCTGACCATTTCTTACCGCAGATGCTGCCTGACCCGCTAAGTTCTTGGTGATATTTGCTGGAAATACCCAGCAGGCTCAGCAGTATCTGAAGAGAAAGACAGAACTAACATTTCAGGCTGATGACCCTACAGAATATTCTGATAAAGATCAGAAAGGATATAAAACATTTGAGAGGGCATTGAAATGATTTGGATATCAATACGTCATTTTTTCCTAATTTACAAATCATTTATAATCCCAGTTAATGCAACTATTTTGATTTAATGTCGATCAATTCTTCTTCCCAAGTAAAGCTTTTTTTTATTGGTATTGGTATATTAATGTCACCTGTAATGAGATACATTAAAGAACTCTTGTTTGCATGTTATCCCATTAAATTAGATAATGCTACACATGAATACAATCAAGCTGTCCAGAAGTGAAGATTTAAAAGAGTGGCGCGATTGTATTAGATGACAGTAGACTCTTCTTTAGGTTTAGGTTTATTATTGTCATGTACCAAGGTACAGGGAAAAGCTATGCTTTGCATGCCATCAGATCAGATAATACTACTGATAAATAAAATTAAATCAAATTAAATGGGTAGAGCAAAGGGGAAGTTACAGATATGGGATCCGTATGTTAATAGTCACCACATTTCAAAATATTCCCTATTTTGATTTTTCAGAAAGTTGTTACAAGGAGAGGTTGAAACAGTCTATTTGAATCCCATGCAACGTCGACTGATTTTTAGTGTCTCATTCTGTCTTCTCCAGCTGGCAAATCAATTTGACTGCGCAGATTTGTTTTTGATTTAGAAAAATCAGTCAATGCAAAAAGACAAATCAATTTGACTGCGCAGATTTGTTTTTGATTTAGAAAAATCAGTCAATGCAAAAAGACAAAAGATATTTTTGAAACTACTACAAATTTCTCCCAGCTACCTTATAGATAACTACAGAAACATCTTTCCATTTCTTGTCCGAGCGGTGAGTGTTGCTAATACTAACAAAGGGTGACAATTACTGAACCCGGCAGCAGGAGGGAGCTGAACCTACAAACAATTGCAAAACTCCAGGATTTAATGCCCAGAATGTTACTAATGATATTGAACTGGGTCTTTCAGGCTCAAATTAATTCCCTCATTTATGCCATTATTCAGCAGTCACAAGATCTTTTTAAAAGGAGCATGGAGGGGGATTAAGGTTGACTTAATTCTTTGGAACGTTGATTTATAGCATGGAAATGCAGAAGAAGAAAACCAAGCAAGATAAGGCGGGCGATTTCAGAGCTATGACAATGTGGTGAAGCCTCTTTTTATGCAAAGTGATATTTATAAATTCTATCTGTACAAAATGTTAAAGTGCTTTTACAAAATCCATCAATTTTATTATCCTAAAAGGAATGAATCAGAACCATTCAATCCAGTTATAGATTAAATAGGAAGATACACCAGAGGGGCATACGAGCTGCAGTTATTTGAAAGCAGAATCTCGGCTATGGTTTGTAATTTTAAAGCTATAGCTCGGTAGTACCCCAACGGTCAAACCCATATGTATAAGAAGGAACTGCAGATGCTGGTTTAAACCGAAGATACGAGTCAATCCCATATGCCTAGAGTTACCCCCAGTCAAGTTCCACTGCTTCTTCTGCATCAGTTTTGTGATGTTGCTCTCATAAGCCTTGCTATGAATAATTTCATGAGGTCACCTAAGTTAAGTAAATTCACATTTTTCCAAAGATTCTGAAGAGCAGCAAGCTTTTGGTGTTTCCTGTATACTGAGAAACAGCTGACCATTTTAATTCCCATTCCCATAAAGATTTTGCCTATCCATGTTCTCCAGAGATGCTGTCTGACCAGCAGCTTGCGACTTTTTTTTTCCATTTCTCCCTTTCCCACCCGACGCTTCCCACCTATATTCCTTCTGTGACTTCACATTTCCCACCTCTTCTATCCTCATCTCACACTTTTGATCTTTTCATCTCTGGCCTTTGTTCTCCTCCATACCCAGAGTGAGGCCATATGCAAACTGGTGTAACGGCACCTCATATTCTGCTTGGGTAGCTTTGAACCTAATAGTATGAATGCTGCATTCTCCAAATTAAGGTAAACAATCTGCCCCTTGCTCTCCTCCCCTCCCCCCCACTATTTTTCTCCCTTCCCTATGCCCCACCTGGATTCACACCCATTTCTCCCTTTCCCACCCCGACCCTTCTCACTTATCTTCTCTGGCTTCACATTTCCCACCACTTCTATCGTAATCTCCTTATCTCACACTTTTTGTCCTTTCATCTCTGGCCTTTGTCCAACCATCTGCCAATCATTCCACCCTGCCCCCCCCCCCCCCCCATCTATTTAACTCTATAAGTCCTCTGGTGCCAAACTCCAAGTTTAAAAGAAAACTTCAAATTACCGAGAAGGTAAAAAGTTAGAACCCGTATATTGGGCGGCACAGTGGTGCAGTGACTACGGAGCTGCCTTAACGGAGTTTGTACGATCTCCCTGTGACTCCGTGGGTTTCCTCCGGGTGCTTCGGTTTCCCCCCACATTTCAAAGAGGTGCAGGTTTGTAGATTTACTGGCCTCTGTAAATTGTGTAGGATAGAACTAGAGTACAGGTGACCATTGGTCAGCATGGATGCAGTGGGCTGAAGGGCCTGTTTCCAAGCTGCATCTCTAAACTATACTAATCCATACAGGCCACAAATGCCTTGGATCAATTTTTAGTCTCATTTAGCTGGTCCGAGCCAAGATGCTGAACACTGAATATATGATCTGAAAGGAACTGTGTAAAAGGCCGATCAAAGCAAGAGATTATAGAAGCTTTCAAAAGATTGATCTCAAATTTGTGTTGAGGGAAAAAAAAAATCTCGGCAATGGGAAAGACAGGATGACTGGTTAATAGGCACGGTTGTCACAATTCCATGAGCCAACTTCACTGATGTAGTCAGGGATGTAGATCTAAACAACAAGTGAGTGTAGACTAGTGGTAGCTTACAACCCAACGGTATGAACATTGAATTCTTCACTTTGAGGTAACTTACCAACAACAACCCTCTCCCGGCCCCTTTTCCTCCTCTCTTCCCTATGCCCCACCTGGATGCGCACACATTTAGAGTCAGAGTCATACAGCGTTAAAACAACCCTACGGCCCGACTTGCCCGGGCCAACCAACATCCCTCTGTACCTGTCCAATCCATGTAGCTGTCTAAATATTTCTTAAACGTGGCCGTAATACCCGACTCAGCTATTTCCTCCAGCTGCTCCTTCCATATGTGCCCCACTCTTTGTGTGAAAATGTTACCATTGAATTCCTCCCTCCGCTCACCTTAAACCATGTCCTCTGATTCTCAAATCTCCTACTCTGGGCAAGAGGCTCTGTGCCTACCCGATCTATTCCTCTCATGATATGATCACCCCTCATCCTCCTGCGTTCCAAAGAGTTGAGTCCGAGTCGGCACAACCTCTCCCTATACCTCTCCCTTTTACACAGTTCCTTTCAGATCATATATTCAGTGTTCAGCATCTTGGCCCAGACCAGCTAAATGAGACTAAAAATTGATCCAAGGCGTTTGTGGCCAGTATGGATTAGTATAGTCTCCCTTGAGCTATTTTCCCCACTATCCCGTCCTCCCTCCCCCTTTCCCCTACCCCTGTCCCCTTCCTCTGGCTTTATATTTTGTGCCGCCTCTCTCCATATCTCAGCTTTTGTCTTATTTTCATCTCTGGCCTTTGTCCACCATTCTGCCAATCAAATGCTTCCTCACCTGGATCCACCTATCACTTGCCAAGCTTGGTCCCCCTTCCCCACCTCTTGCCAGCCTTCTCTCCCCAACTATAATCAGTCCAAAGATGGGACCCAACCCGAAACATCACCTATCTATACTCTCAACAGATGGTGTCTGCCCTGCTGAGTTACTTCAGTTGTTTTCTTTCAGGGAGAGTACATTTTTGCTGATTGCACAGTGGCTACAAATGGGAAATGTACATCTGCTGGTGAGATAGGGTTGCCTCTAACCATGGCTGTTTAAGCTCACTCAGAAAGAATAACTATCAGTGCAGCACAGTGGCACAGCGGTAGAGATGCTGCCTCACAGCGCCATAGACCCAGGTTCCGTCCTAACAGGGTGCTGTTTGTACGTTCTCCCTGTGACCGTGTGGGTTTTCCCTGGGTGCTCCGGTTTCCTCCCACATTCCTAGATGTGCAGGTTTGTAGGTTAATTGACTTTTGTAAATTGTCCCTAGTGTGTAGGATAGAGCTAATACACAGATTGGTCGGTGTGGAATCGGTTGGCCGAAGGGCCTGTTTCCACGGTGTATCTCTAAACTAAACTCAAAGAATTAATGCATTTCTATCATTGTTGAAGTGGGGGGGAGGGGGGGAGAGACGGCTCATGACAAAAGGCAAAATGGACACGGGAAAGATTAACGATTGATGAAAGATACAGCATGGGAAACGGGTTCTTCGGCCCACCACGTCCACGTGGACCATCGATCACCTGTTCCCCCTTGTTCCATGTTATCCCACTTTCTCATCCACTCCTCCCACATGAGGGACAATTAACCCACAAACCGGCACGTCTTTGGGATGTGGGTGGAGACCAGAGCACTCGGAGCAAACCCGCACGGTCACAGTGTAATCTCCACACAGATAGAACCCAAGGTTAAGGTCGCACCCAGGTCTCTAGCGCAGTGAAGTGGCAGCTCTGAACTCTTACTTGCCAGAGCTCTACTTCTAATCTTCTCTTAAAGTGCAATAAGTAACTGAGGAACAAAGTCAATGTATGAAAGCATCAGGGCAAAATAAGGAGTTTTGCACAATATCACACAACCAAAACTAAAATGGCTGCAAAAGTAAGGAATGTAAATCTAAATTGACCTTTTCTTCACAGGTTTTCACCTGAAGTTGCAACTTTGCGGGAGGTGTCAAAGCTCCAGAACTTAGGACGTGGTGTCATTTGATTAAAACTAGGATTTATTTCCCATGCTGCAACTTAGTAATGTTAGAGGCAGCAGGCCATTCATTGCACAGTAACTGGTTCCCTGATACAAGAACGAATACAACTAGTTAAATCACTGGGCACTAGAATGTCAAAGTCAATGCGAATAATTTAACAAAAGCCAAACACAGTTCGATCTACATTATTTACTGGTCCACGGAGTTAAGGTGTTTGCAAATGCCCTCAGGCAGTATAACTGCAGTTTATGTACTCAGCACGAGTTAACAACATTTTATATACACGAAGCAGTTTAGCAGAAAGCTGAATTACAACAGGAAACATTACAAGATCTATTTGTAGATAGTTTAATGAGAAACATGCAAAATCAACTACATTTAATCAAGATAACAATATTTGCTGGGAATAAAGTGGGAAACAAAAAGATCTTACCTGGAGCCCTGTTTATTTCCACGTCGAAGTAGCATTGCGGGCGGTTCTTCACCCCCATCACGGTATGTACTCTGTGCACACCTAGATCAGAACAAAGAGCATGTTGTTGGCAAGATTGCTGTATTGATCCCTGTTGAAACTCAAAGCTGCTTTGCTATGGAAAGATGTTTCTTCTTGAAATCCTGCAATCATATAATCTCCCCCCCACCCCCCCCCCCCACCCCACCCCATCTTTCTCCCCCCCAGCCCTCTGCTGCACCGATTCTGATGCACGCAGTGACAGCACATCCTTATGCTCATGCCTCAGCAGCACGTGAACAAACTACTCAAAGGAAGGAGGGTGAAGGAACAACTCTGCGAGAGTGCGAGGGAATTTAAATTTATATATGCAAGCTCATCTGTTTCGAAGAAGCCCCCTACGAGCCCATTAAACAGATGCTTCAGAATAACCACCAAAGTGCAAGAAAAGAGACCGAAGGAACTAAAATGAAGAAACAAAATCGAGTAGGAAGCACAATAATATCACTAACATTATTAAATAAGATGCAACGCAATAAATAAAAAATAATTTTCTAAGTAAATAAAAATGTCTTGCCCTTAAATGCATCTAGAACATAGAATATATAACAGTACACCACAGGGACAGGCCCTTCGGCCCATAATGTTTGTGCCGAACATGATGCCAAATTAAACAGATCTCATCTGCCATGGTCCATATCCCTCTATTTACTGCACTTTGATGTGACTATCTAAAAGCCTCTTAAACACCACCAGCCGATCTACCCCCAACACCATCCCTGGCAACATGTTCCAGGCTCCCACTACTCTCTGTGAAAAATAAATTGCCACACACATCTCTGTTAAATTTTCCCCCTCTCACCTTAAAGGTATGCCCTCTTGTATTGGGCATTTCCACCCTGGGAAAAATGTTTTGACTGTCTACTCAATCTATGCCTCTCATCATTTTATAATCTTCTATTATCTGCCCTTAACCTCTGACGTTCCAGAGAAACCAATCCAAGTCTATTCAACCTCTCTCTGAAGCTGAAATCCTGTAATTAATTTTGCATTCTGGTAAACCTCCTTTGCACCCTCTCCAACGCCTCCACATCTGTCCTATAATGGGGTGATCAGAACTGCACACCATACTCCAGGTGTGGCTTAAACAAAGTGTTATAGAGTTGCATCATGACTTCCTGACTCTTTATATTCAATAGCCTTAGCATTGATGGCAGGCATACCATGTGCCTCCTGTACCACCCTATCTAGAAAACTTATGTGAAATTAGATTGCCGAGATCAAAATAGCCAATGTATACTATTAGGTCTTTATATAATGCCTTGCTCAACCCTTGTAACATCCTAACATATTTAGCAAAAATTGAAGCACTTTGGAAATGTAGTGACTTTTTGTAATCTACGGATCTGATAGCAAATTAGTTAGTGCATGAGCTCCAGCAATGTGATAATGACTAAATAACCACTTTTTGAAATGCCAATATTGACCCAATCACGGGAGATAGTCCACCCGCACTTCAAAATAACTTCAAAGGATTCTCTGCATCAGGTAATGGTCAGGCCACATTTGGAATATTGTGAGCAATTATAGGCACCATATTTGAGGAAGGATGTGCTGGCATTGAAGAAGGTCCAGAAGGATTTTATGAGAATGATCCTGGGGATGATTAGGTTAATGTCTGATGAGCGTTTGACAACTCTGGGTCTGTGTTCGCTGGAGTTTAGGATGAGAGGGAATCTTATTGAAATCTACTGAATAATTGCCTTGATGGATTGCATGTGGAGAGGATGTTTCCAGGGGTTGGAGATCACCAGAGGGCACAGCCAAGAAAAAAAAGTGTATCTTTAGAGAGAAACTAACAAAGAATTTCTCTAGCCAGAGTGGTGAATCTGTGGAATTCATTGCCAAAGATGGCGGTGGAAGCCAAGTCATTGGTATTTTTAAAGCAGAGATTGACAGGTTCTTGATTAGTAAGGGTGTCAAAGGTTACAGGGATAAGGCAATAGAATGGGATTGTGGGGAAAAATGAATAAGCCATGATCGAATGCTGGAGTAGGCTCAATGGGCCGAATGGCCTAATTCTGCTCCAATGTCTTACAGTATTATATATTCTCCCTGAGAAATCAGGCAGGCCTCAGCTTAAAGTGTTTTCCAAAAATGGTAACTGATAGCACAGCACTAACTTAACGAGGGGATTTAAATTTATATATGCAAACTCATCTATCAGCCCGTTAAGCAGACAGCCGGCTCAATGCTTGAATGTCAGCCTAATTTCAGGGCTCAGATATCTAGAGAGCGCCGAGAAGCATGAACACCTCAGGCCAAATGAACCAAGATGCTCATTCCTGCACTGTACACGGTGAATATTGATGTGCACCGTGGAGCATACAGGGGGAGCCAATCTCCTGTTTTTGCATTCAACAGCAATTGGGCATATGCATCACATAACAGTAACAGAGGGCTGCAGATCAGCACCTGTGTGAAGCATGTGAGAATGGAAACAGAGCCCGTGCCGACCAGTGATCACCATGTACACTTGTTCTATCCTACAATTTCCAGAATCCAATTCATCTACGATCCTGCATGTCTTTGGGATATGTGAAGAGGAAACCGGAGCACATGGAGAAAATCCATCGCGGTCACTGGGAGAACATGCATACTCGTACAGACAGCTCCCATAGTCAGGATCGAACCTGGCTCTCTGGCGCTATCAGGCAGCAATTTTACCACAGCGCCACTGTGCCACACGCACAGCCCACCTCATCCCTACCAACCGTGATGCATCTACGCTAATCCCTTTTTTCTACATTAGTCCTGTTAGGTCTTCGTTTATTGTTATTCTCACGCGTCGAGCTTTGTTTTGCATGCTATCAAATCAGATAATACTATACATTAATAAGATCAAGCCAAACTCTAGTACAACAAGTAGGGCAAAGGGGATGATACAGAGTGCAGAATATAGTTCTCAGCATTTGTAGCGCATCAGTTCCACAGACAAAGTGCAATGCCCGCAACGGAATAGATGCAAATTAGACAATACCCTAGCTTATGGAAAGACTGTTCATCTGCTGGATGGGAGCAGGAAGATGAAGGAATGACTGAAGTGATACAAGTCTTTGATTATGTTGGCTGCTTTTCCAAGTCAGCATGAAATGTAGATAGTCAATGGTGGAAAGTCTGGTCTGTTTGCTGGATTGTGCCACATCTGCAATTCCTTGTGGTCTCAGGCTGAACTGTTCCCAAACCAAGTTGTGATGCAACCCGACAAAATGCTATCTATGGTGCACCTGCAGAAGTTTACAAGAGTCATTGGAGACATGCCTATCTAAGTACTTGTCCAAATGCCTTTTAAACATTGCAAATGTAGCTGCCTCCACCATCTCTCTTGAAAATGTAGTCTGGATATTCACCGGCCTGTGTGTGAAAGTTTTAACCCTCGAATCTCTAAATCCTAAAATGTCTTCCTTCGAAGCCTGTGCCCTCTTGTTCCAGACTTTCCTGCCATGGGGAAAAAGAAAGATCCTATCTATCCTTTTTTTTTTTTTTTAATTTTATTTTTATTAGAAGTACGGTAAATTACAATCCTACACAACACATATATCTTAATACATTTTTTGTACCGCTTCATTTTTTTTGAGCTTTAAGAAAAAGGTAGAAGTAAGGAAAGTAAAGAAAGTGCAAGAGAGTCGTGCAGTGCAAGAGTGTTGGGAAAAGAAAGCCCCTTAGGAAAGAAGTTAGAGAAGGAAGTAAAGTGAGAAAATAGACCCTAGAAAAGAGAGAGAAAATAGAAACAATCGCTCTATTATAACATTAAACTCCGCAGAAAGGGGACTACCAACCAAGTCTGTTTTTATTATTTTACCTCCCGTTACCAGGTCCTGATACCACTTATTTATATATTTGTTTTTTAGATCCTATCTATCCTATCTATGACCCACATCATTATATAAATCCCAATAAGGTCACCTCGGCCTCCTATGCCCAAGTGAGAATACATTTAGCCTATCCAATCTCTCACTAAAATTACAGCCCTTCTATCCAAGCAACATCCTGATAAATTTATATTGCATTTACTAAAAGGTTCCTCAATGTCCTTGCTTTTCCATTTCCTAGCTCAAGATTGTTATGCTTCTTCTACAAAATGTTGTTCTCTCAATATGCCCTGTCACCAATCACTCATTTACAACAAGAAGGCAAGAAAACAATTAGTAGCCAAGTCTGCCATGTGATCTGCTCCACCATTCCTCAAGACTGGTCTATATTAACGGTGTTTTCTCACACAGAACCACGTTCATCAATTCACTTCACAACCAGAAATCTATTGACTCTCCTTGCTCCCATTCATTCCAGCATTCAGGAAATTTATAACAGTTTATACTACATGATATCAGTAAACATATAAATCATTCCAAAACTCTCTACTTTCCTTCAACACTATGTTTAGTTCCCAATCAAGAATAAATCATACAGCAAAATACAAAGTCTGGAATAAGTCAGAAGCTCAGGCAGCACCTGAGGAGGGAATAGATAGGCGACGTTTCAGGTTGGGAACCCTCTTCAGACTTATTCTCTAAATTGCACATGACAATTTGCTTCCAATTCTGACTGTAAACACACAGATCATTGGAGTTAAACAGATCAGTAAGCAGTTACCCAACTATGTAGGAAGTAATTGCAGATGGTGGTTTGTACTGAAGATAAGACACAAAGGCTGAAGAAGGGTCCTGACCCAAAACTCACCCATCATTTGTCTCCAGAGATGCTGCCTGACCCGCTGAGTTACTCCAGCAATTTGTGTGCAGTCATCCAACTTACAGCTTCTCCATGCTGCAGCCTGTACTTTATTATGTAAAATACGTGATGCACTTTGACTTGAACAGCTGTTTGTTTATTTAACAAAACAACAGGAAAGCTTTTCAGCAGTTAAGACATATACGGAAGATTCTCAAAAAGTATGAATTTGGGAAATTTGATCGATGATTGACCTGAATGTTTCTTTTTTCTGTTGGTAAAACATCCATCTTTTCAGCAGAGGACAGGAACTACTGCAACTTGGATCTAGATAGAATTCCACCAGAATATATGACTGCTTGAAAATCTAGTTTTCCTGAAAAGGGACATTATGATTCAGTGGATGTAGTTCCGAGGTATTAACAAAGGCAAAACCAATTGAAAAGACAAATCCTTTGCATTTCAGTACATCCTGCATTCAATCTCTAAGTGAATACCATTGTTAAAGATAATATGCACGTTTTATCCCATGCCTCCCGTTCCACGCCCTCCACAAAAAAAACTTACTTGGCTTAAAATAAATGCAGTGAACCGTTTATAAGTGAACGTCCAGTACTGAGATGGTATCGTTTAATCAGACATCAGCAAGGTGCCTTAAAAAAAACATATATGTTTGACTCAGGACATCACAGTGGGCTCGTGTTGGCGATCTTCATCTGCCCCACAGTTTTCGGTGGTGCTCCAACTTCAATCTTCATCCTCTTCGTGGCCTTCAGTGCCAGCTCTGGAACCAGGGCTTATCCACTGTGCGCTCACTCCCGGAGCGATGGCAGACTGAATGGTTTCAGTGCAAATTAAGAGTATTTATAAAAATGGTCGCTGGCAGGTGACCAGTCATTGAGCAAGTGGAAGATCCTCCCACCCCGGTACTTATTACCCAAAGTCGCAATAAATTGGGCACTGGAGCAAGAACGAGTGAGAAATTGGTATGATTCGTGGGATTTACCGGAACCAGTGGCCAGCAGATATACGAAGGAACAGATTAAAAAAAGTGATAGTTTTTTTCCAAACAAAATGTTACATTATTAGCTGCACAGAAAGTTAGTTTCAACTTTACTGTCAGCACTTTGCCAACCCTATAGCCTTCACGATTGATTTCATCAAAAGACATAAGAGCAGAATGAGGCCATTCAGTCCATCGAGTCTACTCCACCATTCAATCACAGCTTATCAATTTGTCCCGCTCAACCCCACTACCCTACCTTCTCCCATAACTCATATAGCATGTGTAAAAGAACCAGAGGACGTAGGTTTAAGGTGAGAGGGGAAAGATTTAATAGCAACTGAAGGGGCAACGTTTTTACACAGAGGGTTGTGGATATATGGAATGGGCTGCCAGAGGAAGTAGTCAAGTCAGGTACCATAACGGACTTTAAAAGGCACAGAAAGATACATGGATTGGAAAGGTTTAGAGAGAGAATGATACAAAATGCTGGAGTAACTTAGCGGGTCAGGCAGCATATCTGGAGAAAAAGAATAGGTGATGTTTCGGATTGGAAAGAAGAGGTTCCAACCCGAAACATTACCTATTGTTTTTCTCCAGAGATGTTGCCTGATCCGCTGAGTTACTCCAGCAATTTACGTTTATCCTCGGTTTTCTCTGCCGAGTCAATGAGAGTGTGGCACAGTGACGCAGCGGTAGCGTTGCTGCCTCACAGTATCAGAGACACGGGTTTGATCCTGACTATGGGTGCTGTCTGTGTGGAGTTTGCACGTTCTCCCTGTGACCACGTGGGTTTTCTTCAGGTTCCCACATTCCAAAGAGTTGCAGGTTTGTAGGTTAATTAGCTTCTGTAAATTGTCCCTAGTGTGTAGGATAATGCTAGTGTACGGGGTGGGGTGATCGTTGGACTCGGTTGGCCCAAGGGCCTGTTTCCACACTGGATCTCTAAGCTAAACAAATGGCCTCCTTTTGTGTTTAGAAATACAAAATAATATATGCAGGTAATTAAACTTTTAATTTTGTTTTTTTGTATTCTTAATGTCAAAATATACACCATGTGCTGCTAGCACATTATTAGATACAAAGCAGAGCAAGCGCAAAAGTTAGACACCAAACTTTTATACAAAAATACTTCTTAAGGATTTCAGACCTGAAAAATTAATTCTGCTTCTTTTTTCAGATATGCTGCCCAAGCTGATGAATATTTCCAGCATTTTCAGTTATTTCAGATGCAGTTCAGAGGTATTCAATATAAATGTAGATAAACAGTAATCATTCTATATTCACATATCGAGGAGCAGTGACCCTTGGGAGAACACCATAGTCTACTATTGACTACTCTGAAAAGCAACGTTAGCACTTATGTTGTTCATTTTTCCTAATACAAGCTGTTAAAGACCCTTATTCTCCACCAGTGTGAAAAAATAACAAAAAAGTAGGAATAGACAATAGGTGCAGGAGTAGCCCATTTGGCCCTTCAAGCCAGCACCGCCATTCAATGTGATCATGGCTGATCATCCACAATCAGTACCCCGTTCCTGCCTTCTCCCCATATCCCCCGACTCCGCTATCTTCAAGAGCCTTATCGAGCTCTCTCTTGAAAGTTTCCAGAGTATCGGCCTCCACCGCCTTCTGAGGCAGAGAATTCCACAGACTCACAATTCTCTGTGTGAAAAAATGTTTCCTCATCTCCGTTCTAAACGGCTTACCCCTTATTTTTAAACTGTGGCCCTTGGTTCTGGACTCCCCCAACATCGGGAACATGTTCCCTGCTTCTAGCGTATCCAAACCCTGAATAATCTTATATGTCCCCTCTCATACTTCTAAATTCCAGAGTATACAAGCCGAGCCACTCCATTCTCTCAGCATATGACAGTCCCGCCATCCCGGGAATTAACCTTGTGATAGAGAGGTGAACTAAAATAACACAAATAGCAACAGAAGGTGGCCAGTCAACCCTTTATATCTACTCTGTTGCTAAGATCATTGCTGATCTTGTACTTCTATCCCATTTTCTGCATTATCCACATATCCTTTGCCTCCCCGATATCTAAAAATCTATTGACCTCCATCTTAAATATGCACTTGACATTTCTGTGAACTGCCCTGTAATGTATTATATAAATTTAACTTATGTTGACAAAGCCAGAATTTAGAGTGTATATCCTTGTTGGAATGAATATTAAAAATATTGATTGTGAGATAATGACTATTCCTGTGGACCTTTGCCTTCTTATATTGACCCAAGAGCTGGAAAAAGTTCCAAACCAACTTCCAGACTTGGAAATGACGATTGGTATAGAGTCTGGTAAATGGATTGCATTTTCCCTTCCAACATCAACATCCTCTCACTCCGGTTGTGGTCTCTCCCCATTCAATTATAACTGCATCTCTCAAGGGTGGCATAGTGGTGTGGCTGATAGAGCTGCTTCCTCATAGCGCCAGAGACACAGGTTTGATCTTTGCGGAGTTCGCACATTCATCCTGTGTCTGCGTGGGTTTCCTCCGGGTGCTCCGGTTGCCTGCCACATACCAAAGACGTGCGGGTTTGTGGGTTAACTGGCCTCAGTGAAAAAAGAATTGCCTCATATGTATAGGAGGTGGATGAGAGAATGGGATAACATTGAACTACATGGACACGGCGGGCTGAAGGGCCTGTTTCTATATTGTATCTAAACTAAACCTCTTTACACTACATCCTCTGGATACAGTTCTATGCTTGCAGAAGTAAACATTGAAACAAATTGTTCACATTGCTAAATACCATTTTTCTTGTCAGTTATTTGAAATTTACGTTCTACTTCACTGAGGGAAAGAGAGTACAAAGTCAGTCAATTTTATTCGTCACATGCACATTACATGCAGTGAAATGAATTTGCCAGCAGCGATACACTTAAAAGAACAATTGACAATAAAATTGAACACAAACATCCACCACAGCATTCTTCACTGTGGTGGAAGGCAACAAGGTTCAGCCAGTCCTCCTCCCTTGTTCACCCGTGGTCAGGGCCATAGACTCCCCACTACAGACGGCCCTCGATGTACAGGCTCTCTCGTCGGGGTGATCTAAACTCCAACGTCGGGACGGTGAAACACACGCTTGTAGGTCCCGACTCGGCACTTTCCTACCGGAGTCCACAGCTTCAAGATGTTATAGGCCGCAGGCTGGCGGTCGGAGCTCTTCTCCTACGATTCCCAGCGAGGGGTCCCAGGCCCTGGATGGTAAGTCCACGCCCAGCCCGCGGGTAGAAGTTCCGCAGCCCACAGTCCCATGATGTCAACCACACAAGGCCAGCATTCGGAACACTCCTCTCTGGCGACTCCCGGCAAGGGTTCGCCCGCTCCGCGATGGAAAGTCCACGCTGTGCCTGCTCCGGGAAAGGCCACTCCAATCCATGATGTTAGGCCGCGATGGAGGCGACATGGAAAAAGTCGTTCCTCCATGGAGGAGGTGGCCGAAAGCGGTTTCCCCCTTTCCCCTCCCCCCCCCACCCACCACATAAGACATACCGAGAGACACCCAAACTGACACTAGACATACCAAAAAAAGTAGAAATGACGAACACGCTGCTGGCAGGACAGCCGTCCCACAGCGCCCCCACCAACACCTGTAGCCCTCACCAAACCCAGGTCCAAGATTATTGGGATAGTATTAAATAAATTTGAACGGTTGATCAATGGTCAGTGTGGAATACTGGTGGGCTAAAGAAGGGTTCCGACCCGAAACATCACCTATCCATTTCTCCAGCGGTGCTGCCTGACCCGCTGAGTAAATCCAGCAATTTGTGTCTATCTTTAGATTTGATGAGCCGAAGGGTCTGTTCCCTTGCTGTATCTCGACACTAAACTAAAGCTTACAGTTGAATCCAAGGTGAGCATGCTGTTTTCCCAGTTAAAGCCGGTCAAACAACAGTCAGGAAACTGTAGACTGACAAAAGTAAAAATAGTCAATTTTGAACTTGACGTTAAACTTAAGAAACCATGCAATGCCATTAAGCATTTCTTTTACATTATGAAAAAAAACTTAATTCAAAGTGCTGCAGTGTGCAGTTAATTGAGACACTTGGCACATCCTTTATTCAAACGAAAGTCACAGAGAACACTGCAACCTTGAATACAGTCAAGCTTTCTCCTAACATATGGCTGGAGTTTAGCTTTGTTTAATTTAGGTTAGAGAAACAGCCCCTTCAGCCCACTGAGTCTGCACCGACCAACGACCCCTGTACACTAACACTATCCTACACACTAGGGTAATTTACAATCTTTATCAAAGCTAATTAACCTACAAACCTGCACGTCTTTGGAGTGTGGGCCATAAAGGCAGCACCCGTAATCAGAAACGATCCCGGGTCTCTGGCGCTGTGAGGCAGCAGTTCTATTGCTACACCACCTTCTCGCTCCCACTGCGTCACCACTCAACAGTACTTTTACACAGCGGCAATCATCTTGTGCAGGTATCATAAAAACAAAATGTAATCTAACTGAAACACCTGTACTGATCCCAGCTTTATCTATCACATGGTGTACGGACCTCCACAAGGATTTTTAAGAAGCACAGGAAGATCTTGCATTGTCAAGAATCAAAGCAATGGCAAAAGTAAATGGCAAAATCAAAGCAAAAGTCCCCTGTCCATTCCCTCCACTGATGCTGCTTCCTGAGTAACTCCAGCACTTTGTGTTTTGCTCGAGATTCCAACATCTGCAGATCCTTGTGAAAGGATCTCTCTGGAAGTCTACTTGCCCGTTTGATTCTTTATTCCGCATTCTCTTCTCCCCTCTCCCATCAGACAATAGGTGTGGAAGTGTGAAAGTGCACATCACCAGATTCAGGGACAGTTTCCTCCCAGCTGTTATCAGGTAATTGAACCATCCTATTTTAACTACTATCAAACTGAATCGGACTTTATTGGAATTGCACTGAACGGTGCAATTATTCCCTTCATCCTGTATCTGTAGGCTGTGGAAACGGAATTTCGTTTGAGCCTCATTGAGGTTCAAATGACAATAAATGGTATTGTATTGTATTGTATTGTACGCTGTGGTTAGCACACAAAAGCTTTTCACTATACCTCGGTACACATAACAATAAACTGAACTATACTAAAACTAAACTAAACTTGTTACTACCCGAGTACCTCAGAGCATTTCCTTAAGCCCCAGTCCCAGTCACGTGTCCTTGGCACGCTAATTATGCAACCTCGTGGTCGTGTTGAGGAGCGACGGTCCCGTCTGGACCGCGTGACGTCATTTGAAGATTGACACAAAATGCAGGAGTAACTCAGCGGGACCATCAGCATCTCTGGAGAGAAGGAATGGGTGACGTTTCGTGCAGAGACTCTTCTTCAGTCTGAAAGACGGGTCTCGTCCCGAAACATCATCCATTCCTTCTCTCCAGAGATGCTGCTGGTCCCGCTGAGTTACTCCTGCATTTTGTGACCATCTTCAATTTTCTTGGCCCCGCTCTGGGAGTAGAAGTGGGGGCGGACTGGATCCGCAACGGCCGTGAGCCCCAGGCCGAGCTCGGTGATCGTTTGCCCGCTTCTGCTGATGTTGCAGGTGAAACGTTGCGTCGCGCCAGAGTCTTGGGGCTGTCCCACTTTGGCCGTCAGTTACGCAGCAGGCTGTTGGCGTGCGAAGATTTAGTTTGCAACAAAATTTTGGAGCGCCATATGATATCATGCACAACTACATACCCCTCCGCACTTCTCAGTGGGACCGGTCCCGCGCGGCCATACGATGCCCGTGCGCCTCAACGCGACCACGAGGTCACGTAAATTGCGTGCCAAGGACACGTAAGTGAGACAGGGCCTTTACTTTCCAATAGTCAGCACAGAATTATAAAGTACATGTACAGGCTGTTTGATCGATCATGCCTATCATGATGAAACATCTAAATAAACCTTTCTCTCCCATCCTTGCAAATGCTGAGTGTGGTTAGTATTAAATAACTGTTTACTTTTAACAACCATAGCACTGCAGTGCAGAGATGGTCGAAAGAGCATCTAGAGAACAAACAGGTGCTGGTATTTTAAAAATTAAACTGAAGATTTAAAGTGCTGGAGTAACTCAGCCTGTCAGGCAGCATCTCTGGGGAAAAAAAAAATGGGTGACATTTCGGGTCAGCACCCTTCTTCAGAGGGCCCCGATCTGAAACGTCGCCTGTCCATTCCCTATATAGACATTGCCTGACCCGCTGAGTTCCTCCAGCACTTTGTATTTAGCTGAAGACTCCAGCCTCTGCAGTTCCTTGTGTCTTACAACCACTCTGGTCACTGCACTTCAGGAAGTGTATGTATGTCATTAGAGATTTACTAAAACAGTTCCAAATTAGGGATTTCTCCAGTGATTAGTTGAAGCCACCACCGTTCTCCATGCAGCAAAGATGGAGTGATTTGATGGAGATGTATGAGATTGCAATTAATGGATGGGTTCATATAACAATAGATTCAGTTTAGACGTTTAGCCAAAAGAAGCAAGGGAAATCCAAAAAGCTTTTTTTTATTACAACAACAGGATTAACCTTGACCTGGAATTTACTACCTACAAACATGGTGGCATCAAAATCAAATGTTAAGCAAATCAGCACAAAGGGACAATAGGTTACAGGCCTATGGGAAAAGAATTGGGGAATGAGTGATTGGCGAGTCTTTGAGCTTGTAAAGACTTGGTTTTCTACACTTCACGCTGCCTTGGAAAAGCAGCCAATGTAATCAAACTCGTTCCATGCTGGTCATTCCTTCTTCTCCAAGTACCCGTCCAGCAGAAGTTACAAAAGCTAGAAAGCGTGCATCACCCGACTCAGATACAGCATGGAAACAGGCTCTTCAGCCCACCGAGTCCACGCTGAACAGCGATCCCTGTACACTTGCACTATCCTATACACTAGGCACAATTTATTATTTTTACTGCAGCTCAATTAACCTACAAACCTGTATGTCTTTGGAATGTGGGAGGAAACCAGAGCACCCGGGGAAAACCCACGCGGTCACAGGGAGAACGTACAAACTCTGTACAGTCAGCACCAGTGGTCAGGATCGAACCCAGGTCACTGGCACTGTAAGGCAGCAACTCTACCACTGCAGCACCGTGCCACCGCTTCTGAACAGTCCTTCCATAGCTAGTGCACTGTCTGTTTCTCCTTCACCCCATTGCAGACATTGGACTTGTCTATGGAACTGATCTGCATTCTGTATCTTCCCCTTTGGTCTACCTATTATACTTGAGCTTGCCTTGATTGCATTCATGTAAAGTATGATCTGATCTGTTTGGACAGCATGCAAATAGAGCTTTTCAAAGTACCTCAGTACAATAAAAAAACCCAAACCTAAAATCATGCAATAGCAATTCTATGATTCCAATATATTTTATTTGGGGACTTTGAATTGAGGAGGGTTGGTTTAGTGCCATGATCTTTGCAATTATTTTAAAAGTAAGCAGGCATTTACATATAGAAACAAGGAACTACAGATACAGGTTTATATTTTTTAAAAAGGAGAGAGCAAATAGCTCTTGTGAGTTACTAGAAGTTTTCAAATTAAACCAGTGATCCTACTCAGTGAATACTTGAGCTATGAAGGGTGGCATTAGGCGTCAATGAATGACTTCAAATTTGGTAAGTTAAGTATTGATGAGGTGCTAAAGATAGACACAGAGTGCTGGAGTAACTCAGCGGGTCAGGCAGCATCTCTGGAGAACATCAATAGGTGTCATTTCAGATTGGGACCCTTCATCAGCATTTACACTTGTTTTTCAGTCCTTTGTGACATTCCACAATTAGTGAACTTCCATAACCTGAATGAGTTTTTCACAAAGGAATCTGGCCAGAAAAATATGCTAACCAGTAACTAGCACGTGATGAAAATGTGACTCTTAGTGGCAGATTGGCATACAGTCGTATTGATCAAGGTCAGAGTGACCAACAGTAATGTACAATGCACTGTACCGGCTCACACTCATCAGCTATGTAGAACAAAATGAACACAAGTCCCATTAACTTGTCCCATATATGGGGTGGTACAATGGCACAGCGGTAGAGTTGCTGCCTCTCAGCGGGTGCTGTCTGTACGAAGTTTGTACTTTCTCCTTGGGACCGCTTGGGTTTTTGCCGGGTGCTCCCAGACTTCAAAGATGTACAGGTTTATAGGTTAATTGGCTTCGGTAAAAATTGTAAATCGTCCCTAATGTGTAGGATAGTACTAGTGTACGGGGTGACTGCTGGTCAGCACGGACTTAGTGGGCCAAAGGGCATGTTTCCGTGCTGTATCTCTAAAGTCTGAAACTCATTTTCAACGGAAGGTCTACACCATTTAGCAGTTACCCATACAAAACATTGAGGATGACCAAGGCATGTGGAAAATCAAAACCATGTACTTAATAAAAAATCAATTTCACAGTCTCATGAACTGACCTCTCCCCAGATCTGGTTGCTGACTGCACCCATTGCCACCAAGCCTCGTCACCACAATACTTTTTCCATAAAAATAAACTTTATTCAGATCACACAGCTTCCATGTAAAGGCAGCGGTAGAGTTGGTGCCTTACAACGCCAAAGACTCGTGTTCGATCCTGACTACGGGTGCTCTCTGTACAGAGTTTGTTCGTGCGCCCCGTGACTGCGTGGGTTTTCTCCGGGTGCTCTGGTTTCGTCCCACACTCCAAAGACGTTGAGGTTTGTAGGTTGATTGGCTTAAGTACAAATTGTTAATTATCCCTAGTATATAGGATCGAGAGAGAGAGAGAGAGAGACACACACACACACACGCACGCAAAGACTCTTCCCACGTTCTCAGCGTCTATTCATTCATTCGTGTCACATTTGGTAGTTCCAAATTATCCTTAAACCAAGTACCCTTGCCACTCATGTAGACCCGAGGTGATAGCCCCTCCCATCCTTGAGGTCTATCCTTACCAGACTCTGCCCCTCAATGTCCCGCAGCGGGAGGACCCTAGACCATGGTCCTCCCCCACAGAACCTGGGCGTTGTTTGCATCAAGCTTCAGCGAGTCCCTCATCACGTACTCCTGCAGTCTGGAATGGGCCAGTCGGCAACACTCCCTGACGGACATCTTGCTTTGCTGAGAGCCCAACAAGTTCTGGTCAGACCAAAGAGTGTCTTTCAACGAGTTGATGACCTTCTAGCAGCACTTGATGCCACCACAACTGTCCTCCACTAAAGCACAGATATACATAATCACGCACAAGCAATGCAGCAAGAACATTTTGACTTCTCAGGAAAATTGGGATACATCTGACCTATTGCATGGGCACAATAATGGGTTCAAAGGGAAGAGGAGTACCCATCTTTCTCTCTAATCTAACATTACACGGAGATTTGCGCATCATTTGATTCTTTCCTTTGTCCCTGCATCTCAAATCTGCAGATCCAAACCACTCCATTAATGTAAGGTGCTTTAGGATATGAAGAAACAATCTGCCCCACTCCGTCATGAAGGTACAACTTACACGTCACAGCTACTTTAAAGGGTAATGTTTATACAGGTTAGCTGGCTCATCAGTTACTGAAGGAGAGATTAAATGGAAGTGCACCACAAACTGCTATTTCTTGAAGAAATTAAATTAATTGCCATCACAGCACCACGTTTCAGAACTAAGTAATTATCCAAGGCAACACAATGACATAGCCAGTAGAGCAGCTGCCTCACAGCACCAGAGACCTTGGTTTGATCCTGACCTCAGATACCATCTGTGTGGAGTTTGCACACACTCCATGTGACCGTGTGTGTTTCTTCTGGGTGCTACAGTTTTCTCCAACATCCCAAAGATGTGCTGGTTTTTAGGATGACTGTATGAGTGGATGAGAAAATGGAATAACATAGACCAAGTGTGAACGGGTGATCGATGGTCGATGTGGACTCGGCGGGACGAAGTGCCTGTTTTCATGCTGTATCTTTCAACCAATCAATAAATTTGACATCAGAAAAAAGGTAACAAAAAAAATCTATATTTTAATGAAAAATATGTCCCCTGTGCATGCACAAACAGTATTGACATTAAGATCCTGTTAAGAACAGGATGTGTGGTCATTTTCCCATAAATGCATAACTCATTGTCGAACTGTTGGAACAGATCTTTCATCAGCAAACAGGCATTTCACAAAACCACAATCAACAGCAGTGATGATGAACGGTTTGGCAAATGGAAGATTTGAACAGTACAGAAAACACCAAAATGGCACTACAGTAATATTAAGAGAGTTACTATAATATGAGAAAGGACGGCGCAGTGGAGCAGCGGTAGAGTTGCTGCCTTACAGCACCAGCGACCAGGGTTTGATCCTAACTACAGATGCTGTTTGTCTGTGACCACGTGTGTTTTCTCCGTGTGCTTCGGTTTCCTCCTACACTCCAAAGACGTACAGGTTTCTAGGTTAATTGGCTTCTGTAAATTGCCCCTAATGTGCAGGATGCAAAACTGGGATAACATAGAATTCATGTATGGTTAGTTGGTGCAGACTTGGTGGGCCAAAGGGCCTGTTTCCACACTGTTTCTCTAAATCTCTAAACCAAAACTAAACTTAACCAAAACTGACTGCCCGCTGATCTGGCTTGGATCAAACTGCTGCAAGCAGTTATTAAAACTGGAAGTCTAAACCCAGATAATGTGCACATTGATACTTCTGGGGTTTATCCAAAGAAATTCCACAGAACTATTCAGCTCAAAGTACTTCTCCCTCCTGCAGAGGATGCACCACCAGGATAGGGTTGTCAGTTTATTTGAAGCCAACTGCACAAGAATCTCAGTCCCTCGTGATTATATTAGTCTGCCAGGCTGACCGCCAAACGTCAGCACTGGCCCTGCTTGGCTCAGGTTACTGAGGATTGACGCAGTTTCGATCTTCCACTGCTACGCATCTCGGCCCCAAAGGAACTTGATTTGTTTGACAAATGGAAAAATAGATATCCTTCATCCCCTACTTCATTGACATTGTGCCGACAGTACACCAGCCCTAAAATTGAGAAAATAAGACACAGCCTCTCTCGTTCTGCCAAGATCGGATTTCCTGGATACCTGGGGCAGCTGCAAGATGGCGCTGGATCGTGGCGACTCTCGGCATGCTGTTCCAGAAGAGGATCTACTGTACTCATGTGTACAGTGCATTCAGAAGATATTCAGACCCCTTCACTTTTTCCATTTTGTTACATTACAGCCTTATTCTAAAATGGATTGTATTCATGTTTTTTATCATCTACCTAACCCTCTACCATACCTCATAATAAAGTGAAAACAGGTGTTTAGAATTTTTTGCAAAGTAATTGAAAAGAAATAACTGAAATATCACATTTACGTAAGTAGTCAGTCCCTTTGCTATGACACTCAAAATTGAGCTTCGGTGCATCCTGTTTCCATTGATTATCCTCGAGATGTTTTTACAACTTGATTGGAGTCCACAAGTGGTAAATTAAATTGATTGTACATGATTTGGAAAGGCACACACTTGTCTATATAAGGTCCTGCAGTTGACAGTGCATGTCAGAGCAAACACCAAGCCATGAAGATGAAGGAATTGTCCATAGACCTCCGAGACAGGATTGTGTCGAGACACAGATCTGGGGAAGGGTATAAAACAATTTCTGCAGCATTGCAGGTCCCGAAGAGCACAGTGGCCTCTGTCATTCTTAAATGGAAGAACTTTGTAACCACCAGTTCTCTTCATAGAGCTGGCCGCCCGACCAAACTGAGCAATCGGGGGCGAAGGGCCTGATGGTCACTCTGACAGAGCTCCAGAGTTCCTCTGTGGAGATAGGAGAAACTTCCAGAAGGACAACTATATCTGCACCACTCCACCAATCAGGCCTTTATGTGGCCAGATGGAAGCCACTCCTCAGTAAAAGGCACATGACAGCCCACTTGGAGTTTGCCAAACAAGATTCTTTGGTCTGATGAAACCAAGATTGAACTCTTTGGCCTGAATACCAAGTGTCATGTCTGGAGGAAACCAGGCACCACTCATCACCTGGCCAATACCATAACTATGGTGAAGCATGGTGGTGGCAGCATCATGCTGTGGGGATGTTTTTCAGCGGCAGCAACTGGGATACTAGTCAGGATCGAGGGAAAGATGAACGGAGCAAAGTACAGAGAAATCCTTAATGAAAACCTGCTCCAGAGCATTCAGGACTTCAGACTGGGGCAGAGGTTCAGCTTCCACAGGACAACGACCCTAAGCACACAGGCAAGACAACGCAGGAATGGCTTCATGACAAGTCTGTGAATGTCCTTGAGTGGCCCAGCCAGAGCCAAGACTTGAACCCGATCGAACATTTCTGGAGGGACCTGAAAATAGCTGTGCATCAATGCTCCCCATCCAACCTGACAGAGCTTGAGAGGATCTGCAGAGAAGAATGGGAGAAATTACCCAAATACAGGTGTGCCAAACTTGTAGCGTCATACCCAAGAAGACAGACACAAAATGCAGGAGTAACTCGGCGGGACCGGCAGCATCTCTGGAGAGAAGGAATGGATGCTGTTTCAGGTCGAGACTCTTCTTCAGTCTGAAAGAAGGGTCTTGACCCGAAACGTCACCCACTCCTTCTCTCCAGAGATGCTGCCGGTCCCGCTAAGTTACTCCTGCATTTTGTGTCTATCTATAATCGTCTTGGCCCCGCTCTGGGAGTAGAAGTGGGGGGCAGATCCAGATCTGCCACGGCCGTGAGCCCCAGGCCGAGCTTGGCGATAGTTTGCCTGCTTCTGCTGCTGTTGGAGGTGAGACGTTGCATCGTACCAGGGTCTTGGGCCTGACCCACTTTGGCCATCAGTTACGCGACAGGCCGGGGGCGCGCGAAGATTTTGTGCAGGACGAAGTCCACACTCCTCCACGCCACTCGACACCACTCCATGCGCCCGTCCCCACGCTACCCACACGCTAGCAGGTCGCGTAAATGGCGCGCGAAAGACAGCCAAGTGAGACAGGCCCTAAAGGTGCCTCAACAAAGTACTGAGTAAAGGGTCTGAATACTTATGTAAATGTGATATATCAGTTATTTATTTTTAATTACTTTGCAAAACTTTCTAAATACCTGATTTCGCTTTTTTATTATGGGGTATTGTGTGTAGATTGATGATAAAAAAAATGAATTTAATCCATTTTAGAATAAGGCTGTAACGTAACAAAATGTGGAAAAAGTGAAGGCGTCAGAATACTTTCTGAATGCACTGTATTATGTGTACTCATGGTTAGAGACTTGTTAGCACACAAAACTTGTTTTGAGAGACTGGATAACATGCAGAACAAGCTTTTCACTGCATCTCTGTACATGTGACAATAAGAAACTAAACTAAAACAAAAATGGTTAAAGAGAATCCTGAAAAGTAACAGTGGAAAGCCCTTGTTTCCGTATCTTTTTCTACCCAATTCAGGCCCAATGATGTACACAGATCATATTACACATCAATTAGGTAGAAAAATAGTGAATATAAGAGGTTTCCACCCATACCTTTCGGCATTTCTTTTCCGTTTAGTTTCCTATGGTTAAGTGTACAGAGGAGCTGTGAAAAGCATGTTCTATATGTATATGCTATATTCCACTAAGAACTTACCAATCCTCCAATTTTAGGTAACTAACCTGTAAACACTCCCTCCTCTCTTCTTCCTTCCTCCCTTATTCCCCCTTTTCTTCCATGCATCCCACCTGGATTTGTACTAATTTCTTCCCCTTTTGAAACTTTGGTGATGCCAAAAAAGGTGGCAACACTGTCTACTGACTAGGTGATGACTGCTGCATGATTTGACTGGATTGTATGCATTGCATCTAGGTACATGCCACAGCAAAGTATCATTGAATCACTTAATTGAATCTCCCACCTTCCACTTGTAATCTTTCCTCTGGGTTCACAATTCTCATCACTTCTATCTTTATCTCACATTTTTTTGTCTTTTCATCTCTGGCCTTTGTCCAACCATCTGCTTATCTGAAGACCCTCTCATCTCTATCCACTACCACTCACCGTGCTTTGTCCTGCCCCTCCACTTCTCTTCTATCTTTCTCTCCACCCAACCACAATCAGTCTGAAGAAGGGACCTGACCCGAAACATCACCTGTTCATGTTCTCCAGAGATACTGCCTGACCTGCTCCAGCACTTGGTTCTGTTTAGATTACACTACTCTAGACACAGCATGAAACAGGCCCTTCAGCACACCAAGTCCACCTACTGACCATCAATCATCCATTCACTATTTCTATGTTATCCCACTTTCTCAATTCCTTTTTTTGTAAACCAGCATCTGCAGTTCCTTGTGTCTCCACATCAGCAGTTTGCCAGTTAACGAGCCCTGTTAATGACGAAGTGGAGCCGTGGGCATAATATACTATTTTCGGCACATGGACCGTATTTAAACAGAGTGATACAGCTAATGGAAGTTGTTGCCGCACAGCTATGGGACCCAGGTTTGATCCTGATATTCCCTCGGTGGAGACTGCACATTCTTCCTATGACGGAATGCATTCACCCTGGATGCTCCGGTTTCCACGCTCACCACAAAGACGTGCATGTTGGTAGGTTAATTGGCTACTGCAAATTGACTCAAGTCTGTACGTGACTGCTAGAATCCAAAGGGATGATGGGAGTGTGAGGAAAATGAAATTGGATCAGTATAGAATTAGTGTAAATGGTCAGTGTGATTCTGTTAGGCTGAAGGCTCTGTTTTCTTGCTGCATTCCTCGAACATCAATTGTGTCACATCTCCCTCGGGCTTTAGAATTTTGCATGCAGCAATGGAAATATACTCTGAAACATTCATTCTAGCATTCGACTTTGGACATGACTGAAGTGCACATAAATGCTCCATGTTTAAAAATAGTCCAATGCCTCGTTTGCAGTTTTATGTTCACTTTTGGTCACCCTGTTATAGGAAATGTGTTGTTAAGCTGGAAAGAGTACAAGAAGATTTACGAGGATGTTGCCAGGACTGTTGGGCCTGAGCTATATGGAGAGATTGGGCAAGACTAGGACTTTATTCCTTGGAGTGCAAGAGGATGTGGTTAGCTTATAGAGGTGAATAAGACCATGAGGGGGATAGGTAGGGTGAATGAAGAGTCTTTTACCCATAGATGGGTAAATCAAAAACCAGAGGACATAGGTTTAAGGTGAGTGCGGAAAGATTTAATAGGAACATTCCTACATTTAGCTATGTTTTGATTGACTAAATTTCTCAGGTTTTTACTAACAAATCTGAAACAGATTGGAAATTCTTTCCCCCCTGAAACCGTGACAAACGTTTGGTCCCTGACTTAGGAGGGGAAATTATCAACCTTTTCGGGAAAGAAGTCTCAGAAAAAGAGCATGTATTTTCTATCTGGCATACAAAACGGGACATGTAAACAAAAAAAGACAAAGTGCTGGAATAACTCAGCAGGTCAGGCAGCATCTCTGGATAAAATGGATAGGTGATGTTTCAGGTTGGGAACCTTCTTCAGATAGATTGTTGGGGAGACGGGGGTAAACTGGAAAAAAGGTGGGGCAAGTGTGGCAAGTGATAGGTGGATATAGATGAGGGGTGGAATTGGGGGGGGGGGGGGGGGGGGGGGGGAGATTGATTGGAAGATGGTTGGACAAAGGCCAGAGATAAAAAGACAAAAAAGTGAGATAAGGATAGAAGAGCTGCGAATTGTGCACCCACAGGAAAGGATACAGGTGGAAGGGTAAGGTGCTGGGGGAAGGAGGAAATGGGTGCAATTCCAAGAGAGGAGTTAAAGTGTAGGGGGGGGGGGGGGGGGGGCAGAATAAACGAGAAGGGCTTCACACACTACACCATAATCTATTATTAATAGATTCAGCGTGGAAAAAGCCCATTCAGCCCACGGAGTCTACACCGACCAGCAATCCCCATACATCAGCACTACCCTACAAACCAAGGATATTTTCCAATCTTTTCTGAAGCCAAGTAATCTACAAACCTGTATATCTTTGGAACTGTACATCTTTGGAATGTGGGAGGAAACCCACGCGGTCACAGGGAGATTGTACAAACACCAAACTGACAGCACCCGTAGTCAGGATCGAGCCTGGGTCTCTGGCGCTGTAAGGCAGCAATTCTACCTCTGCGTCACGGTGCCGCCCCCTAAAAGGGATTGTAATTTTCTCCTCTCCCATCTACTACATTCTCTTTTTGGAGTGGAATTTTTACCTCAAGGTTATACCCGAATTTTAATTCAAGCTTGATAAGCAACATACTTTTCTGCGAAATCCTAACGGATGTGATATCCTGGATGTCCGCTGGGTGAATATATTGTAACATCTGGTGGTTGTTCTGCTGATGAAGAGGTACAAAGTTTTAAACCGTCACCTTATCAGCCGGAGACGAGATTAAGATTGATGTCAAAAACAAAATAACTTCCTGGGACATGCTCATTTTAAAGATAGGAATTGACATCCATTCAAAATGCAGCTTACTTTCAGCAACAGTATCAAAAGTTCCCAGAAACTAACAAATGTAAGGACATATTTTTAAAAGTGGAAATTAAACAGGCAACATATTGCCAAGTGTGGGAAGTGAATGCTGTAAAAGGTCAAATAGTGGAATACATTTAAAAGAGCAATTTGCCTCTCCCAGCGAGTTTCTCTTTGCAGTGTGGAGAAGGCAAAAGAATTATGGAAAATTTTAGTGTTATTCCACCCCACCAATTCGTTAAACCAGACTTCGGCACGCAGACAATTCTTTTGGGGCGTGTGTCAAAACTTGCAATGTCCATTGCTTTTATTTATACTGAAGGAGCCAAAAGAATGAACGCACCTCAGGCTTCGGGGAAACAAGCAGAGCAATTGTGATCGTCAGCTCCTAATATAGTCAATGGTGCTTTATTGTCAGGTATGCCCAAGTACAGTGAAATCATTTTGTTGAAGACAGTTTAGTTACAATCTTACAATACATTAGGTACAATCTTATTAAGTACAAGAGTATAAGATAGTAGACCGCACCGAGTCAGTATACAAGAGACGCTGCATTTTAGGTGCTATTTTATACCCTTCGTCCAAGGTTTTTAAACTTTGCCCTAAAGGCCTCTCAGATTCTGGTAACATCCATAAATCTTTTTTTACGCCCTTTATAGTTTAATGACATCCTTCTAAGAGTAGGGTGACCAGAACTATACATATATTACTCCAACTTACCACTGCCTTCTACAATTGTAACATGACATCATGACTCCTGAAATCAATACTCCAACTGATGAAGGCGTTCTTGTCCGCTTGTATTGCTACCTTCGCAGAGCCGTGTATCTGCGCCCCTGTACCAGTCTCTGTCTCTGCACTCCCCAGGGTCCTACCAGTTACTGCGCTAGTCCTGGCCTGGTTTGTCTTACCAAAATGCATCATCTGAACTAAACTCCATCTGCATCCCTGGGCCAATGACACAGTTAATCAAGACTTATTCATTATTATACATAAGTTTCTTCACTGTATGGTACACCACTAATCTTACTGCCGTCCACAAGCTTACCAACCATGCTTAGTTTAGTTTAGAGATACAATGTGAAAACAGGCCCTTCGGCCAACTGATTGTGCTGATCAGCGATCGTCCGTACACTAGTTCTATCCCACACACTAGGGACAATTTAGCTAATTAACCTATAAACCTGCACGTCTTTGGATTATGGGATGAAATAAGAACACCCGGAGAAAACTCATGGGGTCACAGAGAAAACGTACAAACTTCAGACAAGCAGCACCCAAGGTCAGAATCGAACCCGGGTCTTTGGCACTGCATAGCAGCAGGGCTATCGCTGCACCACTGTGCTGCCCTTTATATTCATATCCAAATCAGCAATATAAATATAAATAATGAACAACAGTGGACCGTGCACAGGGAAATCAGTTTTCAACTTGAAATGGATTTCCAAAGAAAAATAGCCCTGGTGGTGAAAATTGATGGTGGAACTGCCAGAGTGGAAGGGAGGCCAGTGGTTCGTTTTCTTAGAGGAGGAAGGTACAATACATAAATAGAATACAAAATAAAATTTGAAAGCTATGCAAAAGAAACAGTCAGATATTTTTCACCATAGACAACAATTTCAAATTTGCCTCTCACTGGCAAATATAATTAAAGGCTACATCAGGTTCAATGCATGGAAACAACCAGCAGCAGGATGATTTGGCAACAATATTATTCAGTATCTTTAATGTAGGACATCTTGAAGACCAGTATGGTCTGGTATCTACACCACCCACACGAATACTGCCATTAGCACAGTTTAAAGCCCAGTGGATCAATGGATACAAGAAGACGCCGAAAACGTTAGCTTTAGCGATACAGGTCCTTTGGCCCACTGAGTCTACACCGACCAGTGATCACCCCACACACTAGCACTATCCTACACACTAGGGACAATTTACAATTTTTACCAAAGCCAATTAACTTACAAACCTGTACTTCTTTGGAGCGTGGGAGAAAACTAGTGCAACCTCACGCGGTCACTGGGAGAACGTACAAACTCCCTACAGACAGCACCCATACTCAGGATTGAACCCGGTCTCTGGCGCTGTAAGGCAGCAACTCCACCACTGCGCCACCCAAACATGGTGACTCTTTTGTACTACCTCAGTGTAATCTACTAATCTTATACTTGGGCATGATAGTAGAGTAAGATTTTACTACATTGTATGCAAAAATAAATGTAATTGTACCTGGGTACCATGTAACAATAGTACCATTGAACCAAGAGAAGATTAACAGGGAATGTCCAAACTCTCAGTGAATGAAATGGGCTACAAGAAAATTCTCTGAAGGCAGAGAGGGAAATGTAAAGTCTGGCATGAGTCCTGGGAAACTCGAGCCACGTCAACAGTACAATTGCAACAGGATGCCCGAGGCCAAAGTTAAAGTCAGAGGACGGGAGTGTTTGCGAGAAATCAGAGTACTGAAGCAGGCAACAAGAAACTACCGTGGTAGATTGAAACATAAGCATAATAAAATTTGAGAAGTTGGGGATGAAGAATTGATGTGGAGTTATGGCAAGAGTGGTTTACAACCCGTGCATGGCGCAGATAAAGTATTGGAACAGGTGAAGTGAATGAAGTGCAGAGAATGGAAGGCTGGACTGGAGAATAGAGGAGGCTATTTTGTGAGGCTATGTGTATCTGGTTGAAAACATAGCCCTTTCCCCCCACAAAAATCAATGCTTTTATATCAATTCAATTATAATTTATTTGTTATTGAGTATTTACATTTCAAAAATAAATTCTACAGCAATATTTTAATTTGTGAGGTGGCCCCTCGTAAATCTCCCTTTTTTACAATAGGTGGTTGCATGTACATGTACACACACACTACATGTACACACACACTACATATACATACTCTACATATACATACACACTACATTTACACGGTAGAGTTGCTGCCTCACAGCAACCCAGGCAGTGACCCAGGTTTGATCATGACTTTGGGTGCTGTCTGTGTGGAGATTGCACGCTCTCCCTGTGAGGCAAGAGTTTTTTCCCACATCCCAAAGACATGCGTGTTTGTACGTTAATTGCCCTCTATAAATGTTCCCTAGTGTGTAGGGAGTGGATGCGAAAGTGGGGCAACAGAAATAGAACTGTACGATACGATATGATAAAACTTTATTTATCCCAGGAGGGAAGTCAATGGTCGGCAAGGACTCGGTGGACGGAAAGGTGTATCCCTCAACTAAAGAGAAGGAAATATGGCATTAAAAGTGCACGTGAATGTGATGTTGCATATAAACCCGAGACAAACATAACCACAAATAGGTTGTGTGCATTCTAAAGAATACAACCTATTGCAGAACTTATGTTATTAATCTTCATTAATAACAAGATCAAGGATACTAATGAAGATGGGCAAACCTGGATCTGTTCACAACAGACGAGAGTGTTCACATTGAGCCAAGTGCAGCTGCCACAGCAGGGAAAGTAGAGATTTTCCAAAAAATTTGTGAAAACCTTACAGGTTTCACGTTTGCCATATGGTTCAGTAATTTATGTGGCTCAGCACAGAAGTTTATAAATAGCTGAGCCACACAGACCAGAACTATTTTCGATTAAGTGAGGGTCAGCACAATGCTTGTTAATCAGAACAAATTGCTAATTCATAGAGGGGGGGGGTAAAAGTAACAATTAAACTAGTCTTTGATTCATCCCCATCACCATCACTCAACTGTGTGAAAGGCTATTTCAATCAGTTGCAAAGTGGAAAAAAAACAGATTGTATAATCAGCTGTAGAATTAGTTGAAATAAACAGCATGTACAAATGTGGAATATTGCAGATGTGTTTGATATTTTCCAATAACCTAGCAAAGGGTCCCGGACCCAAAATATCCCTCGTGCATTTTTTCCAGAGAAGCTGCATAACCCGCTGAGTTACTCCAGCACTTTGTGTCGATATTTGGTATAAACCTGCATCTAACATTTATGAAAACAATCTACTTTTTATTCATATTCAAAATGGAGACAAAATGTTTGGTTTGTGATGTCAGTGATTCCCATGACCAAGTACTTAAACAAAACATAAGCTGTGATCTGTTCAGTCGCCACCATTTTTTGTGAACCAATTATTAAATCATACAACCACAGGGATTTTCAGTTGGTTTTTGGCTATAGATAGCAGATGACAGCGAGATATTGTTGGGTGGCACAGTGGTAAAGTTGCTGTCCTACAGTGCCAGAGACCCGGGTTCGATCCTGACTACGGGTGCTGTGTGTACGGAGTTTGTATATTCTTCGCGACCACGTGAGTTTTATCCGGGTGCTCCGGTTTCCTCCTACTTTCCAAAGACGAGCACGTTTGTAGGTTAATTGGCTTCTGCAAATTGTCCCTCATGTGTACGGTGGAACTAGTGTATGGGGATCGTTGGTCAGTGTGGACTCGGTGGACCGAACGGCCCGTGACAAGTTGTAACTCTAAACTAAACTACATTATGATGCAATTTAGCATCTTTGGAACACAAATACTCGGCGTGCACATGTCAGGCCGTTAAAAGCAGCACGGAAGGAAACTAGAGGTTCCAGCTACAATTCTTCACTAGTATCCAGTTACACAAGTCGTGCCAGAGAAGGGGACTGCTAACATTGTACCTTTGGTTAAAAAGGAAGTGAGAGAATAAACCAAGTAAATACAGTATAAACCTTCCATTCGAAAGGCACAGATTAACCAGGGCAATCATTGTGAATTTAAAGGAACGTTGTGCATGGGTAATTCGATTGAATTATTTAAGGTTTAAAACAAAGTTTCAACAAAGTAGCATGTTTAATGCCATGCACATGAATTTATCCACTCTTTTGACTAGGTTTCAGTCAAATGTAGAAGCCCATGGAACCCAAAGGGATAGTTACAAATTGGACCCAAAATCGGCTCAGTAGCAGGGAGCAAAATATAACTGCTGATGGATTTTATTGGGACAAATGCCCACTACCAGTGCTCCATGGTGCCCAGTAACTAATCCGTACATGTGGTATATATTGATGATTTACACCCAAGGCAATTTTCAAATTATACAAAAATGTCACGTGGTCGACAGGGAGAAGGAAACCTTTAAAATGATAGAAAAAATCTGCTCAGTTTCACGAAAATGACAAATCGGTTTTAATCCATGGAAGGGAACAGGTGAACATGACAAATAAATATCTAATAAATGGGAGGATTTTGAATGGTGTGGAAAAATAGTGGAGCCTTGTAATGCATGTTCACAGATCTTCAAAAAAATTCTGAAAAGGGCAGCAGGTCAAATCAGTTTAGTTTATAATTGTTATGTGTACCGTATGATGAATCAGCAAAAACACACGACGGGATTACAATCAAGTTGTCCATAGTGCACAGATACAGGATAAAGGGAATAATGTTTAGTGCAAGATAAAGTCAAGTAAAGTCCCATTAAAGAGGATGGTTCAGTTGCTTGATAACAGCTGGGAAGAAATTGTCCCTTACATTTAAAGGTGTCCATTTTCACATTTCTGTACCTCTTGCTTAATGGGAGTGGGGGAAGAGAGTGAGACTCGTCCTTGATTATGCTGGTGGCATAGCCGAGACAGCGAGAAGTGTAGATGGAATCAATGGTAGGGAGATTGGTTTGCCTGATGGTCTGGGCTGCATCCACAACTTTCAAAGATGGCTTCATTCTCTGCAATTTCTTGCAGTGTTGGAGGGAGCTGTTCCCAGGTAATTTAAGATGGCATAGACATTGGTTAGGGTGGCATTTGTTCGGTGTTTAGGATAATGATTAATATATTGACTGCCCAACTAGAGAAGAGGCAAACCTCGACCTTATCTGGAGAAACCAGGCTAGGGAATTGGCTGAAGCATCAGTGGAAGACCACCATAACTAAATTTAAATAGTTCAGGTTAATGTATTTTACATTATTCTGACTTAGTTACAGTTCTGGTTGCAGGAAGAAATACTGCACAAGAAAATATCTGCACAGCTGAGTTTGTTGGAGTCATTGGAAGTGGTTCAAACTAGTTAGGCAGGTCTGCACGCACTCAAAAGATAGAATCGGAACGGACAACCCGGGCCGTACAGTGGCACAGCGGTAGAGTGGCTGTCTCACAGCGCCAGAGACTCGGGTTTGATCCTATTTATGGCTGCTGTCTGTATAGAGTTTGTACATTCTCCCTGTGACCGCGTGGGTTTTCTTAGGAGTGCACTGGTTTCCTAACACATTCCAAAAACATCCAGGCATGTAGGTTAATTGGCTTCGGTAAAATTGTAAATTGTCCCTTATGTGTAGGATAGTGTTAGTGTATGGTGTTCACTGGTCGGCGCGGACTCGGTAGGCCGAAGGGCTTGTTTCTGCGCTGTATCTCCAAAGTCTAAACCCAACTTGGAAATATTTTATAGGGATTCAGGTGAGGGGAGTATTTAGAAAAGCAGAGGAGAAAAGGGCAATATCACAGTGCAAGGATAACAGGAATACATTAGGAAGGAGCAGAGTATACCAACAAGAAGTGGCAGAATACATTTACATCACCAGAGACAAAAAAATGGTCAGAATAAGAATTTTATAGACATCAGTGAAAATGGAAATAACTACATTTGGGTTCTCATGCAAATCCAAGAAGAGTGGTGAATGAAGTTAGTGAAAACACCTACAGAAAGTTAGGTGGGAATATGTTGCAGTGGCAATAACAGGAACTTGGTTTTGGAAAGAAACAGGACTGGGCGTTGAATAATCCTGGATGCAAAGTATGCAGGAAGCTCAGGCACACAGTGGTGTAGCCAAAAGAGGGGCTGCCTCACAGCTCCAATAACTCCAGACGCAAAGTGCTGGAGTAACTCAGCGGGTCAGGCAGCATCTCTGAAGAAAAAGGATAGATGTCGTTTTATGTCTGGACGTTTTTTCAGACTGAAGAAGGGTCCTGACCTCGAAAAGACATGTTCTCCAAATGTGCTGCCTGACCTGCTCAGTTACTCCAGCACTGTGTTTGTTATGTTGGTGTGCAGGAGAACCGACTGATGTCTTTTAAAAAAATAGCATAGGGTAGTGAGAAACTCTTTCCTTAAGCAGAGGTGTCGGTAACCAGAGGACATAGCTTTTAAGATAAGGGTAGGGGTTTTCAGGAAGTTTTTTTCAGGAAGATTGTAATCTGGAACGCACGGCTCGAGTGGGTGACGGAGACAGCCACTCATAACACGTCATGGCAAAAAAATGGCAACAAGCCAAGTGCTGGAAAATGGGCTTTGTATAGATATGTATTTGATTGGCAGTAAGAACAGGGTGGGCCCAAGAGCCCATTTCAACAGAGACAAATTATATCTATAGACTGTCAGGATATTGAAGTACTTTCACAAGCTGGTTGAAATTGAAAATATGGTAGCATTAAGCAAAGCAAGTCCATTTTTCCCTCTGCTTTAAAATACATGTCATATAGTCAATAGCTCCCACATTCAAATAATTAAAGAGTCTAAGGCACACAAAAATGCTGGAGAAACTCAGGGGATGCAGCAGCATCTATGGAGCGAAGGAAATGGGCGACGTTTCGGGCCGAAACCCTTCTTCAGATTAAATTAAAGAGTCTAACCTGATTACTATTTTTCAGAGAATACAATTTGTTAAACTTCAAGCACTGATCACTGAGCAAGTCGGTGGTGATCTCTGTGACCTCCCAAATGTTCTTACTCCACTAAACAGTCCTAGGCTGCCATCTTTGGGGAATTAGCCCCATGTCGACGAATACTCTCTTGAACTTCCACATTTTTACGGTAGAGGGCATATTGATCAGTCGCATCACGATCTGGTTCAGCAACCCGAACGCCCAGTAATGAAGATTACAAAAGGTGATGTACACTAACCAGTCCATTATGGGTACAGATCTCCCCAGCATCCATGGGACCTATAGGATGTACTGCCTCAAAAAGCCTGCTGGCATCAGACCCACGTCACCCTGGCCATACTCTCATTTCACTCTTACACCAGGAAGAGGATATTGGAATCTAAAAACTATTACTACCAGGTCAAGACAAGCTTCTTCCCAACAACCATCAGGTTCTTCAATACTACAAAACACTAACTAATCCACGAATCACCTTTGGTTTCACAAAAGACTTATGCACTGGTTATAAAAGTATTGAATATTTTGTATATTACAGGCTATCTATCTAATAGCATGCCTGTTATGCTGCTGCAAGCAAGAATTTCATTGAAGAAGAGTCTCAACCCGAAATGCCACCTATAAATGTTCTCCAGAGATGCTACCTGACCCGCTAGATTATTCCAGAGTCTTTTTTTGGTAAGCCAGCATCTGCAGTTCTTTGTTTCTGAGAATTTCATTGTTCTGTTGTCGGTACACATGACAATTAAACCGCATTTGATTGCAATAGAGCTCGAGTTCTGCCGATTTTTAGTTCTACTGCATTTTCTGTCAATGAGTCATTCATTCAAAATTAAATCTGATTTCATATAACACAACATTTGGTTTGTTATAATGAGGCCAGTGTGAGCAGCTTTTCCCAAAGAAAGGAGTCGAAAGATTTATCAAGCTAAATCACAACAGATATTTTACAAATTTTAAGTGACAAGAAATCAATATTGATTGAGCAGTCCAGTCTTATAAACTAATATCCATTCCTTCTGAACAAGGAGACGTTGAAAATCGCTTACTGTGTCGATGGCAAATGGTGCAGGGAATCATTCCTCATTCTATATTTGCTAATAAAACATCATTGGTATCATTTGAATGTGCAGAAAGACAACCACAACTTTCTTCAGCATCTAAGGATGTGGGTGAGAGGATAGGTCTGACACAACAAGCTGCATTTCCACTCCAGCTGCACCAACCTGTGGTAAAACATATCACTGCTGGTTTCTTCCATATGATTGATTGAAAGATAAAGCTTGAGAACAGGCCTGTTGGCCCACCAAGTTCAGGCCGACCATTGATCGCTCAATCACAAAGGACACAAAGTGCTGGAGTGACAGCGGTTCAGGCAGCATCCCTGGAGAAAATGGATAGCTGGCGTTTTGGGTTGGAACCCTCCTTGAGGTTACTCAATCACACTAGTTTTATGTTATGCCACTTTCTCACACACTCCCAGCACACGAGGGGCAATTTACAGAGGCCAAATGATCCACAAACCTGCATATATTTGAGATGGAGGAAACCACGTGGTCACAGGGCGATTGTGCAAATTTCATATAAACAGCACCCGAGGTCAGGACCGCACCCAGATCTCTGAACTGTATATGTAAGAAAGAAGTGCAGATGCTGATTTAAATCGAAGGTAGACACAAAATGCTGGAGTAACTCAACAGGTGAGGCAGCATCTCCAGAGAGGAGTGGGCGACGTTTCGGGTCAAGACCCGAAGAAGGGTCTTGACCCGAAACGTCGCCCATTCCTTCTCTCCATAGATGCTGCCTCACTGGTTGAGTTACTCCAGCATTTTGTGTCTATCTCTGAACTGTATGGTAGTGGTTCTACCAACTGCATCACTATGCTACATATAAATGTGGTCAGTCGTAATTAAGACTCAAATCATGAAAATGGCAACTGGTATTAGACAACTATCCAGACACCAGCCAGGATCACCCTGGATCACGTGAGAATGGATCAAAAACGAAACCAATATCCAGTAATCATGGGGTTTTCTTCTAATAACCTCTCTTAGTTTAGATATATAGCGTGGGAACAGGCCCTTTGGCCCAATTCCGCACCGACCAATGATCACCTACAAACGAGTTCTATCCTACACACTTGGTCCAATTAACAAAGCCAATTAATCTACAAACCTGCACATCTTTGGAATGTGGGAGGAAACTGGAGCACCCGGAGAAAACCCAAGCAGAAACAGGAAGAACATACAAATTCCGTACAGACAGCGCCCGTAGTCAGAATTGAACCCGGCTCTCTGGAGCTGTAAAGGCGGAAACTCTACCCTTGCACCACTGTGCCATCTGTCCCAAAGAAATAATATAAAGCTATTCTGCAGGACATCAGCAATTTAGTCCTTTAATCAGCACTTTTAAAGTGCCCTGTGTAGAATTCAAGTGCAAAAGAAAAATCTATCAAGTGATCCATGAATAAAACATGATCACTATATTACGTCAATATCTGGAACATTCAAAGCGAATGTTTTTCTGTTAGGTCAGAAATCTTTTTAACAAATGCTTCCAAAATGTCTTTTAAAAGTTCCAATTTAAAGGTCTTGCAGTATTGTAAAAATTCTGCACATTGACAGCAGATATCTTTAAATAGAACATAGAACAGTACTACGCAAGAACATGCCCTTCAGCCAATGATGTCTACGCAAGAACATGCCCTTCAGCCAATAATGCCTATGCAAGAACATGCCCTTCAGCCAATAACACGATGCCAAAGCCATCACTTATCTACCTACACATAACCCATATCCCTCCATGTCCATGTGCCTATCCTAAAGTCTTAATTGCCACTAACGTTCCTAAGAGGGGTATTCTGTTTTACAAGTCCTTGGAAAATCAGTGTGTCACACATGAAGCAAAACACTGTAGATGTTGTAAATCTGAAATAAATGTAAAGACCATCATTTATCTCCCTGCACATGATCCATATCCCCCATTCACTGCATATCATAGAAACATAGATAGAAACATAGAAAATAGGTGCAGGAGTAGGACATTCGGCCCTGGTAGCCTGCACCGCCATTCAATATGATCATGGCTGATCATCCAACTCAGTATCCCGTACCTGCCTTCTCTCCATACCCCCTGATCCCATTAGCCACAAGGGCCACATCTAACTCCCTCTTAAATATAGCCAATGAACTGGCCTCAACTGCCTTCTGTGTCTATCCTAAAGTCTCTTAAATGCCACTATTGTATCTGCCTCAGCCACCACTCCTGGCAGCATGTTCCAGGCACCCGCCAATGTGAAGACTTTCCCTGCACATCTCCTTTGTCTGACCTTAAGCTATGCCATCTATTTGACATTTTCACCAAAAAAGATTCTAGTACACAAAGAGCAAGTAGAAAGGAATAGAGCAGGGCCAATTTGGAATCAATAGGTAATTATTGTAAAATAAATTGCCCCGCACATCTCCTTTAAACTTTGCCCCTCTCACCTTAAAGGCATGCTTTAAATATTTGATTTCCATCATTCAAGCAAAGCTTCCTTAGGATTTTGAAGCTGAAAATCTGCCCTACCAGCAGCTCCTTTCCATAAATAGCACAGGAGCAGAACTGGCAGCATGCACTCTGCCAATTAAACTTTAAAAGAACAGAACAGGGAAGAACCATTCCGAATCCAGGACACAAGCAGCTGCTCATTTCCACCCAAGAGTAGCTGCACAGTTGCTTTAAATCAGAACGAGGCAATGCCGTGGGCATTCAAGTTCATAGTGATGCAATTTGTAATAATACACATTTGCAGTGGTGCGGCAGCATGTGTGTGAAAGGAAGCAGTTTCTGCAAATAATGGATTTTATTCTCCCCAAATAAAAAAAAGTCATAGGAAAGAATGAGTATTATATTTTTTCCTTCCTCTCTGCTTTGTAAAGGCAAGAAATTGCGCAGTGATATTTTTTATTCCAAGGTTGATTGGGTTAACGTATAAGGATTTGACGGTAATGGCCTGTACTCGCTAGAGTATAGGGGGGGGGACTTAATTGAAACTTACTGAATAGTGGAATGTCTGGATAGAGTGGATGCGGAGAGGATGTTTCCACTAGTGGGGGAGTCTAGGACCAGAGGGCACAGCCTCAGAATAATAGGAAGTACCTTTAGACAATGGATGAGGAGGAATTTATTTCGTCGGAGGGTGGTGAATCTGTGAAATTCATTACCATGGACAGATGCGGAGGCCGTCAATGGGTATTTTTAAGGCGCAAGAGATTCTTCGGGTGTCAAGAGTTATGGGGAGAAGGCACGAGAATGGGGTTGAGAGGGAAAGATAGATCAGCCATGCCTAAACGACAGAGTAGACTCAATGGGCCGAATGGCATACTTCTGCTCCTATGCCCAAATGAACCTACGAGCAATTTTGCCAGTGTCCTATAACCCTTTCAACCCACTACGGGTCAACACTTGTACAAATCTAGGAAATCTGAAACAAAGTTCTAAAACATTCAGCATGTGAAGAAACAGTTGACTTTTCAGACCAAAGTAATATAGACAGTAAAAGGGAGAGCAGGAAACCAACAGCATGAAGTTGACATGGTGTCGGTCAAGGTTGAAGATAGAGACAGCCAGATCAACTGAACAGCATGTGAAATTACAGATTTCATGTTAATTTAATCCTGATTAGTGTTGATAGTCCATGGAAACCAATCTTTGCCCAGTTTGGAGTAGACACAAGGAACAGCAGATGCTGGTTTACAAAAACATGTACAAAGAATTGGAAAGTTCTCCCTGTGAGTGCGTGGGTTTCCTCCTGGTGCTTCAGTTTTCTCCCACTCTCCAAAGATGAACAGGTTTGTAGGTTGATTGACTTCGGTAAGTTGTAAAAATAGTCCCTAGTGTGTAGGATAGTGTTAGTGTACGGGGGTTTCACTGGACGGTGCGGACTCGATGGGCCTAAGGGCCTGTTTCCGCGCTGTATCTCTAAAGTCTAAATCTATAAAATCTAATGTCTTCACCTGTGGCAAGTGAATCTGTGATTCCCACGTTTGACAACGTTTATGGGACCACTCACCATTCTAATGTAAAAAAAACAGACAATGCTAGAAACATGCAAGTTAAGCAGCAGAGATAAAGATTCACGTCAAAGACCCTGTATCGCAACAAGATCAACAAACAAGTTAAATCTCAAATATTAACCATTTCCCTTTCCAGAGATGCTGTCTGATTTGCTGAGTGTTTCCAGCATTTTGTTTTCACTTCACATTTCTAGCACCCATAGTTGTTTTGATTCCCATCATTTTAAGAGATGTTGGTTATCACACAAAGACGATACTATGCAATCTGGAAACATTTTTCACTAGAATTCCCTCTTTTTCAATCAATTTGGATTGAAAGTAGGCAAGCAACATCAAGAAAATATAAAAACTTGGAGCTCATGGCTTAACAGAAGCCTTGGCAGAGTTTAGAAGCAGTTTGCCCAGCCCTTTAATTATACAAGTTTAAGGAGCAGTCACATATAAATATTGAAATATACCAGGGCTGGGGGGGGGGAATGCCAAAAGCAACATGTATGTGCAACACCACAAGGTTTTGATGGAAATTTAAGTTATCTTGGCAAGCTTACAATTTTTTTTTTCAGTAGTTGGGTCTGACAGTCAAGGTATGAATGTGATAACATTATTAAAGAACTATATCAAAAATTATTAATAACTCCCTTGAGATGCAAAATTGAATATTTCACATTAATGGCAGAATATCTAAAAATGAGGCATTCCAACTATGCTTGTCTACACCATTTTCCGAGATTAGATACGCAGTACTCCATCATGTGTTGGAAGAAACTGCAGTCTAAACAAAACAATGTTAAATGCATAAACCAAAATGATTGGCTCCAAGTCCAGATCAGTGATAGAATCCCAGGAACACATTTAGGTTTTGATGTGATCATAAAATGCTGGAACTCAGCGGGTCAGGCAGCATCTCTGGAGAACATGGACAGGTGCCATTTTGGGTTGAGACCCTTCTTCAGGCTGATTGTATGGGCGTTAGAATTCAGAATTAAGGGACAGAAGTTTAGGGGTAATATGAGGGGGAACTTCTTTACTCAGAGAGTGGTAGCGGTGTGGAATGAGCTTCCAGTGGAAGTGGTGGAGGCAGGTTCATTGGTATCATTTAAAAATAAATTGGATAGGCATATGGATGAGAAGGGAATGGAGGGTTATGGTATGAGTGCAGGCAGGTGGGACTAAGGGGAAAAAAAGTTGTTCGGCACGGACTTGTATGGCCGAGATGGCCTGTTTCCATGCTGTAATTGTTATATGGTTATATGGTTAGGGGGGTGCGTGAAGAGAAAACTGGAAAGGAGATGTGGGGGGCATGACAAAGCTTGGCATGAGATGGATGCAGGTGAGGGGAATTGATTGGCAAATGGGTGGACAAAGGCTAGAAATGGTTAGAAATGAAATTAAACAAATGGGTGACAAAAGGGAACAAGAAGGAGACAAAAGGACATTAGACAAAAGGAGTAAAATGTAGAGCCAGAGGGAGGGATATGTGGAAGGATATTGGGATGCAGTTACTCCAGCACTGTGTTCTCTACACAAAATTCCAGCATGTGCAGTTTAGTTTAGAGATACAGCGAGGAAACATATCCTTCGACCCTACGAAACCAGGCTGTACATTAGTTCTATGTTTTCCCATTTTCTCATCCTACATACTAGGGACAATTTACAGAAGCCAATTAACCTACAAACCTGTACGTCTTTGGAATGTGGGAGGAAACCGGTGCACCCGGAGAAAACCCAGGCAATCATAGGGACACTGTACAAACTCCGTACAGACAGCATCAGAGGAGAGTATCAAACCTGAGTAATATTTAAGTTCGCAGGAGGAGAACTGGACACAGTTCTAGCAAAGAACTCCTGCATCAAAGGGTGCATTAGATGCCACTCTATATGGACCCAAAAGAAAACTGAGCAGGAAGATGCGAGGTGTCACTTGATATTGGTAACATAGCCCAATGTTGCACCTGTGAACTTGTAAAAAATAAAACATTTGCAATTCCTTATTTGTCATTTGCTATGTAAAGCATATTTTGCCCAAGTTTCAAAAACTGCTACAAAATGCAAAATGTTAAATACTTTATGCAAAATAAAATAATTTTAAAATTTTGTTATCTCTATTCAATACATCACTGGGAGGTAATGAAATACGAGACCAAGCACCCCTGATCTTCAAATTGAATTCCTTTATTTAAACCATTTAAAAATCATGTAGCATCCATAATCCTAAAGCATGGACAATAATTTATCTGCAGTCTTTAGAGCAAATACCAAAGGAAAGTCTTAACTGCAGCGGAAGGCCATAATACAATTTCAGCCACAGGATCTTGTTGTTTGGATGGTTTTGGCGGATACAAGAGCCAATTCCAAGCTGACAAACTAATACATTAGCTCAATAATTCATCATCTTCATGTGCACTTTGAGCTCCCAGAGGCTACCTACTACATTTTCTTGTGCTCTGCATCAGGACTTGTTTCTATGGCAATGACCTATTCAAGTATCAAGTCCCATGTTGTAAACTCTGAGCGATACAAGAGTGCTTGAAAGTAAAATGTCAAAGCAAGATTGTCCCAATATCACAAAGCAATAAATGAGGATTCAGCTACAATGCAGGATAGACAGCAAGGAGAGAAGAAAAATAAAATCTTCAAATGTGATAAGCAGCAATTGAAACAAATCTGTCCATCCAATCACTTAGTATGCTTCACATTTGTCTAACAAAGGAAAAGGCTCAAAATCCCTTATCCTTCTTTCCTTTCTTATTCTCCTCTATTGCAAAATCAATTACAATTATTTGTGCAAGAACATAGGGGACATTGAGGACACTCTATGTTGTGCATTCACAGCTAACATCCAAATGGCCTCATTATATCCTTCAGAATGTAAAGTGACATCGTTGACAAATACATTTAGTCAAAGCAGGTGATAGATGTACTAAATGCGATAAAAAACTGCAGAAGATGGTTTATACCAAATAAAGACACAAAATACTGGAATATCTCAGACAGCATCTCTGGAGAAAATTGATATGTGATGTTTTGGGGTGTGGGGGTGAAGTCAACAACTTGGATGCATATCCGTGCAGCTAATGGGAAAGACAGTGTAGGAAAGGTCATGTTTAAACTAACAGGGCAGGAGGATGGGACCAAATGCAAGTAGACAGAGGGCCATAAAAGGAGGACAGGAGCAAAAGGTAGAAGGGAGATAAGAAAAACTAAACTGAAAGCTTTGTGCCTTAATGCGAGGAGCATTCGTAATAAGGTGGATGAACTGAATGCGCAGTTAGTAGTTAAGGTATATGATATAATTGGAATTACAGAGACGGCTCCAGGGTGACCAAGGCTGGTAGCTAAACATGCAGAGGTATTCGATATTCAGGAAGGATAGACAGAAAGGAAGAGGAGGTGGGTGGCATTGCTGGTTAAAGAGGAAATTAATGCAATAGCAAGGAGAGACATTATATTGGATGCTGTAGAATTGGTATGGGTGGAACTGTCAAATAGCCAAGGGCAGAAAATGCTTGTTGGAGTGGCACACAGACCACCAAACAGCAGTAGGGAGGTTGGGGATAGCATCAAGCAAGAAATTAGGGATGCGTGTAGCAAATGTACTGAGGTTATCATGGGTAGATTTAATCTACATATAGATTTGGCCAACCAAATTGGTAATAGTGCTGAGAAGGAGGATATCCTGGAATATATACGGGATGGGTTTTTAAACCAATATGTAGAGGAACCGACTAGAGGGCAGGCTGGAGAAAACCCACGTGGTCCCAGGGAGAACATACAAACTTGGTACAAACATCACCCATAGTCAGGATTGAACCCGGATCTATGGCGCTGTGAGATAGCAATTTTACCGCTGCACCAACTGTACCACCTGTTGGGATCATACTGTCCCGAGCCAACCATAGGCCTATCAGGGAACTTCCCTGTTTAAGGTCATCCGTTGCCAGTCCTGATCTGGTCTTGCTTACAGCCTCCACCTCTCCCCCCCCCCCCTCCCCACCCACAATTAGCCTGAAACATCACCTATCCATGCTTTCCAGAGATGCTGTCTGATCCCCCGAGTTACCCCAGCACCTTTGTGTCCACCTTAAACGTACTGCCTTGGAACGAAGTACAGCATAGAAAAGGTGTTTGAGTAAACAACGCACTCCCCCATTACAGGCCTTTTCCCAAGATACTACTACGTATGAAATGAATACCAAATCATATTCTCAATATTCAAGCACCGTTGTCAATTAAATCAACCCAATAACAGAAGAATTATGGCTAGACCCGTACACCAGCATGGAGTTAAATGGCTTCAAATTATATAGCACAATGGCACTGCAGGTATTATAGCGCGGCACTCCTGGGTTTGATTCCCCACTTCTGGTACCTGCAGTTAGTTGGCACGTCTTTCTCCCCTCCTTGACTCCTCCTTGACCATATGTGCCAGTCTCGGCTGCTCCCATTTCCTACCTCATCAAAGAGGAGGAGCAGGTTAAGTTAATGGTTTACTGTAAATTGGTGTGCAAATACAGGATACAGCGGGAAATAGAGGGGAGAAAAACAAAGTGCTGGAATAACTCAGCGGGTCAGGCATCATCTCTGGAGAATGGATAGGTGAAGTTTTGGGTCAGGACCCTTCAGACTGATTGTGGGGGAAGTTGGTTGGGAGTTTTTGGACTTGAGGGGGGGGGGGGGGGGGGGGGGGATGGGGAATAAAGCTGAAAGAGAGGAGAGGCAGGATAAAGCCTGCCTAGAAATAGGTTGATGCAGGTGAGGGGCGAAGAGGGGAGGGATGGGGAGGGGGGGACGGGACGGGACAGGTGATAGGTAGAAAGCTGGACAAAGGCTAGAGGTGAAAAGGCAGGTGGTGTGAGATAAAAGGATTGAAGAGTTGCAGATTGTGTAGCTGGAGGAAGGAATGTAGGTGAAAGAAATGGGGGCAGGGGAAAAAAAATTGGCACAAAAGTTTATAAAGACTTTGAATCGACAAAAAAAAAAAAAAATTAGTTTTCTTTTCAAGAACCCTTACGTCAATACATAATGGTGGCCCAATAGAGCAGCTGGCAGACTCACAGAGGCAGAGATCCGGGTTCAATCTGACCTCGGGTACTGTCTGTGTGGAGATGACATATTCTACCTCTGATAGTATGGGTATTATCCGGGTGCTCCGGTTTCCTCCCATGTCCCAAAGACGTGCGGATTTGTAGGTGAATTGGCCTCTGTAAATTGCCCCCAATGTCTTGGGAGTGAATAAGAAAGTGGGATAAGATAGAATTAATGTGTACAGGTGATCGATGGTCAGCATGGACTCGGTGGACCGAAGGCCTATTTTCAAGCTGTATCACGAAACTGAACACATGAAATAACCAATAATAGATAGTTAGTGGCAATGTAAGACCACCACACATTTTCTGGTACCCTGTGTATATGCCGAGATTGTTCTTGGCCTGATGAAAAGTTAGTAGAAGCAAAGCAAAAAAAGACGTGGCTTATCTTGGGCATTTCCAATAACATCCACTCACCAAGCTGCCAACAGTGAAATGAGAGCTAGAATCAAAAGCCTCCTGGACTAGTGGAAAGCAAACCTTAGCTGTTAAAATTAGAGGAAGCTTGTATTCAAAAAGAAAATTTTACTTCGGAGTCACGTGAGTGACTACGTGAAGAACCCACCCAGTGCGCAGGTGCGGCATTACGTCAGCAGCGCAACAGCGGCAGCAGCTGGAGTCAGGCTCTCCAGCGGCAGGATAAAGACAAGACCTCAGGTAAGCGAGTCTTTTGTGTTACAGAGAGTCGCTAACGGAGGAAAAAGCTATGGCTACCTGAAAGCGACCAACAAAAAGGACTGCCTGCCCAACTCCACCCGAGGAGGGGTCAACATCTGGGCGGCAGCCACCAGCGGCGGAGGAGCTATTTGAACGCTCCCGCACACCCGACGCCGAGCCGCTCCCTGGGCCGCCGACTTCGACGCCCCGCACAGGGAGAAAAGCAACCCGAAAATCAAACCGGCTGGTAGCCTCCGACTCGTCGGAGGAACAGGAACGCTCTCCACCGGCGAAACGGGGAGACAGCCGCTTTAGCTGCATGATGCAGCTGCTCGAGCAGATGCTTGAGCAAGAGATGCAGGCAAGGCATCTCCAAGGAGGACGGGCTTTGGTCTCCTCCAAACCATCACCACACCCTTCTGTTCCCTCCTTGTTTGAGGTCAGTAAGGGCAGCCAGGACTGGGCTGGCCTATCACAAGGGCAGGCGGACGACAACGCAAGCATGCCAGGCGAGCTGGAGGAAGAAGAGCTACTGGGTGTAGTCAGCAGGTATGCGGCGCCCCCGAGGACCGGAAGGATGCTAGAGCCAAGAATGGCGGCCAGTATCAACAGGCTCTCTAATAAGCCATTGCAGGAAAAAGTCATCCAAGAGGCCCTCGACACTTACACGGCGCCGGAAAACTGCGAGGCGCTTCGTGTAAAGACCGTAAACGGCCAGATATGGAGCCAGCTGGGGCCGACTTGGGGAAAAGGCTCAAGGAGCTGGAAGAGGCGGCCAAGCCAGTAGGCCTCATGAGGGCAGGGCCAGGACCGAGCAGGGTGAAGACACCCAGTTGGCAGCACGCCTCGGCATCCACCAGCAGGTACCGAGCTGGTGAAAGCCTGGTGACCGCTTCCCACTACCCCCAGAGCTCTTTTTTAGAGCAGGGCCCAGAGCGGAGCCGTGGGAAGATACGCCGCCCCACCACAGCACCAACAAGGACACCCTCGGGCCAAACCCATCATCGCAGACGCTCCCAGAAATGAACATGGAGGTAGGTGGGTCTGGTTCCTGTCAACATACACAAACAAAGGGTGTTGTATTAACAGGAGGGCGTTTAAGGTTCTTCAAACATGTTTGGTGCTCCTTTACTAACAACAAGTTTATACTCAACAGTATCAGTGGATACAAAATTGAATTTAAACCGGGCATAGAACCACCAGTTCAGCACATGCCCCAAAGGGTATTCCTTCCCACAGAATTAGAGAAGGTAGAAGGACAAGCTGAACTAGACAGGCTTGTGTCCAAGGGCATCATTGAGAGGGCCAGACACGAGCCATTAGAATTTGTATCTAATATATTTATCAGAACCAAAAAAGATGGTGGATGTCGCATTATCATTGATTTGACATCACTAAATCAGTCTGTTGAGTATCAACATTTCAAAATGGAGACATTTGTCACTGCCAGACAACTGATCTCCAAGGGATACTTCATGGCAAGCATAGATATTAAGGATGCTTACTATTTAGTACCCGTTCATAAGGATCATTTCAGATATCTGAAATTTATCTGGATGGGGCAAATATGGCAGTATAGAGCATTACCCAATGGTTTAACGACGGCTCCCAGATTATTTACTAAAATTCTTAAAATAGCCATGAAAAAATTAAGAGAACAAAAACATTTAGTCATGGCCTATCTGGATGATGTTCTCATATTAGGGAGAACAAGGGAACTAGCTGTCGCAGGAGTCTTAGCTACCAAACAACTCCTTGAAACCTTGGGTTTTGTTCTACACCCAGATAAATCAGTATTGAAGCCAACAACTAACATGGACTATTTAGGCTTCACTATCGACACTATACGTATGACTGTCACTCTGCCAAGAGACAAAAAGGCTGCATTAGCAGAAGCATGTACTAACTTAATCACAAAAACACAACCAAAGATTCGGCATGTTGCCAGAGTCATTGGTAGTATAGTAGCAGCATTTCCAGCTGCACAATATGGCCCCTTGCATTATCAAAATTTACAAAGAGCAAGGACACATGCACTACGGCTAAGCAGGGGGCATTATGACCGAACTATGGACTTACCCACTGAAGCCAAATCAGAACTTCAGTGGTGGGTGGATAACATTTGGCACAGTTACAGTCCTATCGCCGTCACCAATCCTAACATAGTCATTACGACGGATGCCAGTGCTTTAGGCTGGGGAGCTACTAACTCTATATCCAGCACAGGTGGCAGATGGACTAATTCTGAGGCATCGCTACTGCAATCACTAGGCATAAATTATTTGGAGATGCTGGCCGCCTTTTATGGGCTAAAAGCATATGCATCCGATATGCGGCACGTGCATGTCAGGTTAATGATTGATAACACGACGGTGGTGTCTTACATCCAGCACATGGGTGGCATAAAATCAGTATCATGCGACAAATTGACTACTATAATCTGGCAATGGTGTGTCGAGCGACATATTTGGCTATCAGCTGCCTATTTACCGGGCAAGCTAAACACAGTGGCGGACACCAGGTCACGAAAATTCAATGACAACATCGAATGGATGTTAGACCCAAAAGTATTTGCTAGAATTGTTAAGCAATATGGTACGCCAGATATAGATTTGTTTGCGTCTAGATTAAATCACCAGCTACCCATGTATGTGGCTTGGGAACCAGACCCAGAGGCAGCAGCTGTAGATGCCTTCACGCTGGATTGGGGAAATTTCTTCTTCTATGCTTTCCCTCCCTTCTGCCTCATCAGCCGGGTACTCCAGAAAATACAAGCAGATTCGGCTTCAGGTATTCTGGTTGTACCCGACTGGCCTACCCAACCATTGTTCCCAGTTTTCCACGACATGGTGGTAGAGTCACCTATGGTTTGTCACAGCCACCCACAACTATTGACTCACCCGGTATCTGGCATAAGCCATCCATGCCATCATAAATTGGAACTCCTGGTTTATCGGTTCTGAACAGGCCTTACCAGGGATTGGGGTTATCAGAACGAACAATCACCACCATGTCGGCGTCCCTGCGAGTCTCTACCAAGAAGCAGTACTTGACCTACATCAAGAAATGGGAGCAGTACTGCTTGAATGCAGGGACATCTTACAAGACAGCCTCAGTCACGGACGTGCTGGAATTCCTGGCCCACTTGCACCATGACCAAAAGATGAGCTACAGTGCCATCAACGCAGCACGGAGCGCCCTGTCCGCTTCCCTTATGCCCACAGGACATCACAGCATTGGGTCCCACCCTCTGGTTATAAAGCTCCTCAAAGGGATTTATAATACCAAACCCCCTACACCCAGATACACCCATGTATGGGATACAAGTGTAGTTTTGTCACACCTCAGAGGTTGGCCTCCGGTGGGATCCTTGAGTCTAGAGCAGTCCACTCTCAAGACCCTCATGCTCATGGCGCTCGTCTCTGCGCAAAGGGTTCAGTCACTGCATCAATTAAGGCTGGACAACATGGTGACCACCCCAGACTCCATTACATTTACCATGCCAGGGTTGGTAAAACAAAGCAGGCCAGGTATGGGTCAGCCACAAAAAGCCTTTTGGACGGGTTACCAGCCAGACAATATCAAGGTGGTTGAAACAGGTCTTAAAAACCGCGGGGATTAACACGAATGTTTTTAAATCTCATTCTATCAGGGCAGCGTCCACGTCAGCGGCGGAACGGATGGTGGTTCCCATAGATCACATCCTTAGTACAGCGGGATGGTCAAGGGAATCAACGTTCCGTAAATTCTACAACAAACCGCTGATGGAGAAGGACTTGTTTGCGGACAAGATTTTAGAATCTGCAAACTTATAATTTAAAGCCCAGGGGAGCTATTTTTTGTTATTGTTAAATAAACATTTTTGTTTTCAAAAAACTAACAAATTCGTTTGTCTTTAGATACCACTTCCTCCCTCGATGAACTTCGGCAGTGAGTGATATAGCTGTTACACGGTTTGAAATCACAGACCTTTGAAGTCTTCACATAGTCACTCACGTGACTCCGAAGTAAAATAGTGAGATTAAACGAGTACTTACCAGTACGAAGTTTGATCTGTATTTTATGAGGAGTTACGATGAGGGATTACGTGCCCTCCACTCCCACCCTCATTGTATAGATCAAACTCGAGCTGATGTCTCTTTAATCTTTACTTCAATATTGTGTCTACCTGTGATTCCACACCGCTGCTTGGAAGTATGCCGCGCCTGCGCACTGGGTGGGTTCTTCACGTAATCCCTCATCGTAACTCCTCATAAAATACAGATCAAACTTCGTACTGGTAAGTACTCGTTTAATCTCACTATTAAATCACTGTGTAAAATGAGAAAATCAAAATCAAAACTGAATTTAATTCGGTCAATGGTTAATGACACAACATTTTTGGAAGAAATGATGAAAGTCGTGAGGGGAATAGACTGGGTATTGCATAGTCTTTCAACCAGATTAGGGAAATCAAGAAACAGAGGACCAAAGGAGAGAGGGGAAAGATTTAATAGGAACCAGAGGGAGGTAGTATATGGAATGAGCTGCCAGAGGAGGCAGTTGAGGCAGAAACTATAACAACATTTAAAAGATAATTTGGAGAGGTACATGGGCAGGAAAGCTTTAGATGGATATGGGCCACATATGGGCAGGTGGGACTAGCTCAGATTGCTCGGTAATTAGAGGTTGGGCCGAAGAGCCTGATTCCTGTCATTCTAAGGTCAGGCAGTCAGGCAAGACTGGGGGAAGTGGGAGCAAGGGGAAGGAAGGAATAATGTACACATAATGTACACTTAACGTTAGAGTATACAAGTAATTTTAATTATTCTTTTGGACTTTACTATGTGGCAATAACATTGTACAGGTCTACCACTGATTTTCTGGCACCTGGCTTTGGTTCCAGAGCCTTGCTGGGTTACACGTTTTGCTGGACCAGAAGTCACGGCCTGGGGGGGCCGAGCTACCGGCCCACAAAGTTGGCTTCGGAAGTTGGCTATGGGAAAGGATCTGCCGGCTCCGGAAAGGCAGAGTTCCAGGGACCCGGCCGCAGGGAACAAATTCGACCTGGTGATCGGCCGTGCTAGTCCCGATGAAGTTGAGATAGGCCATCTCACATGGCTTAAATGCCACATTTTTGGGGATTTCAAGTGCTCTATCGTAATCTTGTCCAGAGTAAAGGAGGTGCCGGACCACCAGTTCCCAGAAAACCATTTGGAGAGTTTGGATAAGTATGGATAAGTCTTTATCACGTAGATAGAGAAGATGATCGATGATCTCTAATGAACCCTGAGAGGAATGGTAGATCAGTGTCAGCGCACAAATGAGCAAGTAATATAAACTTACAGCTCTGAAATATAACACTGTACTTCAGCCTGCCATTTCACCTTGCTTTAGAATGATATCCTCAGGGGGGGGGGGGGGGGGGGGGGGGGGGGGGGGGTAGAAAGAGGATTAGCAGAGGGTGACTACAGATGTGGGTTTCCACAAAAGGACAAAGTATCTCTGGCAACGTTTTGGGTCAGGTCTGAAGAAGGGTTCTGACCCGAAACCTCACCTATCCGTTCAGTAGAGGTGCTGCCTGACCTACTAATTACTCCAGCACTCTCTTTTTACACAACTGTACGATGGTAAAATAGTATTTTAACCTTCCCTGGTGTGATAAATGGAAATATTAATGTAAATGTGGTACCTAGGCCGGATGAGGCGACTGATCTCGACCTCATCAGGACTTCCGCGCTGAATGGCGAGTCGAATATGACCACGGCCTAGCCAGAGCCGGGAGATCCTTTCCCATAGCCGATTTTGCGGGCCGGTATCTCGGCACCCCCAAGGCCACGACCTCCGCTGGTCTGACAAAATGGATAATCCAGAAAGGCTCTGGAACCAAGGGTGCTGGAAAATCAGTGGTGGACCTGTATCATATTGTCTCTGTGTCATGTTCGTAGTTATCATTAAACTGGAGCACCTGGAGAAAACCCACGCAGTCACAGGAAAAAGGTGCTAACCCCGTACAGACAGCACTCGTAGTCAAGATCTAACCTGGGTCACTGATGCTGTGAGTCAGTAACTCTCACGCTGCGCCACCGTGCCTCCACATACCATTTACAACTAATCATTGATATAATTGGCATAAGAGGTCTCAACCACCTATCCTTCTTGTTCCTTACTAGTCACAGGCTGCCTAGCCAAAAGGGTACAATTTTATTCCTTTAAACCACATTAAATTCCTTTGCATCTAAATAATTTTCGAAATCAGCATTCATTTAAAATAATGTTAACTTATACGAGCCGAAGTATATTTAGGATCAGGTTCCCAAATACAGTTTAGGAAGCCGAAGCAGTGAATTCTGGAGGTAGACAATTAATCATTTCTATTAGTCATGGGCTATAAATAGTGGGAAGTGTTAATTTCATTCTATACAACACAACTGAAAAACAACACTACGAGAATGTAATTTGCCCCAAGGCAGAGATGAGGAAACCATGATATATTTATAAATGCACTTTCAATAACATCATGAACCACTAATTCCAAAGAATTTACATAAGTAAAATCTTGCATTAACATACAGTAAATGATTTGTAACTCTCAATATTTTCCAACATGGTTGCATATACTGGGTATTTTACATACAGCAAAGGCATGCAAATAGCAAATGAAAGACACGAGTAGTTAACCTTGATTTGCCTGATGGACAGGACATTAGAACTTCCTCCTCTTCAGATGATGCCGATTCAACCAGCTGGTGAGATCTGGGTTTAACATCAAATCTAAGGGCACAGCAGATCAGCAGTATGTCATTACATGGGTTGGAGGACAGCACATTTTCTCCAATTCTAGAAATTAGTCATTCAATGTTATTCAGCGGACCAGTTCAAGACTGTGTTTTTATTGTCATATGTCCCAGAGAGAATAATGAAATTCTTACATGCAGCAGAACGACAAAATATGTAAACATAGTACTCTGTAAACGATATAATAAACAAAGAAAACAGTTCAAAATAAATAAAATGAAAAGTTATACAGTGTATAGAATTACTAGGTAGACAAAAATGCTGGAGAAACTCAGCAGGTTAGGCAGCATCTATGGAGCGAAGGAAATAGGCAACGTTTCGGGTCGAAACTCTTCTTCAGAATTACTAGTATTGTTTGTTTGTTTTTATGTGTGTGTATGTTATAGAGTCAAACAGTATGGAAACAGGCCATTCAGCCCAATTTGCCCACACTGACCAACATGTCCCATCTGCACTCCAAACCCGTCCTATCCATGTGCCTATCTAATTGTTTCTTAAATGTTGCAATAGTCCCTGCCTCAACTACCTCCTCTGGCTGCTCGTTCCATACATCCACCATCCTTTGAGTGAAAAAGTTATTCCTTAGACTCTTATTAAATCTTTCTCCCTTCTCCTTCAACCCATGTCCTCTGGTTCTCGATTCCCCTACTCTGGGCAAGAGACTACCCAATCCAAAACGTTACCTCACCATCATCTCCAGATATGCTGCCTGACCCGCAGAATTATTCCAGCACTTTAGGTCTTTCTTTGGTAAACCAGCATGCTTGTTGGGTTCTTTGTTGTTAACATTACCCAATACCAGTTTTTTAAATGTCTTTGAATAGATAGTTTAAAATTTACCTCCATAATAAATGGGGGGGAAAAAAGTAAAACCATTTCTTAGCTGTACATAATTAAGACAATTTTGATTCTAAATCCAGGCAAATATAAAATGTGGTCCTATTATACACCTCACGGGCCCACGTTGTACTGGAAAGATTGAGCAGATTTATTTCCAAGCTTACACAAACTTGCTGCACCAAGCAGTTTCCTAAATATTTCCTTTCTTGGCTCTTACCCCTTGTTATCCTCTATAGTTCTAGTTTCTTTGGCTTGACCTATTAATTAACTGGTTACACTTTCCATCCATTCACCAGAAATTGGTAAAAAAATATACAATCAAATGACCATGATTATGCAACCTCCAGTTTGGTTTACTTTAGAGATGCAGCTCCGGACCACCTAGATCACGCCGCCCATCATCACCCAGTTCACACTAGTTCTATCTTACACACTAGGGACAACTTACAGAAGGCCAATTAGCCTACACACCTTTGGGATATGGGAGGAAATCGGAGCACCAGGTGGAAACACACGTGGTTACAGGGGGAACTTGCAACCTCTGCACAGATAGCTCCCATAGTCAGGAATGAAGCCGGGTCTCTGGCGCTGAGAGGCAGCAACACTACTGCTGCGGCACTGTGCCATTCTGTCTAGTTAGTTATCACGGGAAGTTTGCAGCATTGCCTTTGGCAATATGGGAACTCAAGGTAAAAGAGCAATTAGGAGGTAGTGACCATAATATGATAAGTTTTAATCTGCAATTTGAGAGGGAGAAGGTGTAGAGCTATTAACAAATATTCCAAGTAACGATCCAACAAGTTTATTAGCATACAATAAAGGTACACTGCATGTTGTCACCACTGTGACTACATCCCGACCAACCACTAGTGTCTGGAAACGTTAATAATATATGGCGACTGTATGGCAAAACCCGGATTGGATTATAAATCCGAGTGGTGTGTAACATATGTGTGTTAGTATTAGGTAGAGCAGATCTACAGAAGGGTAAATCGGAGGTGTGAATATTACAGTTGAACAAAGGGGACTATGGAGCCATGAGGCAGGAGCTGGCCAAAGTTGACTGGAAAGATACCCTAGCAGGGATGACAGAGGAGGTACAAAGGTAAGCTAGCCAAGAATATAAAGGAGGATACTAAAAGCTTCTTTAGGTATGTGAAGAGGAAAAAATAGTTAAGACCAAAGTTGGACCCTTGAAGACTAAAAGGTGAATTTGTTATGAGGAACAAGGAAATGGCAGATGAGTTGAACAGGTACTTTGGATCCATCTTCACTAAGGAGGACACAAACAATCTCCCTGATGTACTAGTGGCCAAAGGATTTAGGGTGACGGAGGAACTGAAGGAAATTCACATTAGGCAGGAAATGGTGTTGGGTAGATTGATGGGACTGAAGGCTGATAAACCCCCAGGGCCTGATGGTCCAGTGTACTTAAGGAGGTGGCTCTAGAAATCGTGGATGCATTGGTGAGCATTTTCCAATGTTCTACAGATTCAGGATGTGTTCCTGTGGATTGGAGGGTAGCTAATGTGATCGCACTTTTTAAGAAAGGCAGAGGAGAGAAAACAGGGAATTATAGACCAGTTAGCCAGACATCGGTGGTGGGGAAGATGCTGGAGTTAATCATAAAAGATGAAATAGCAGCACATTTGGATAGCAGTAACAGGATCGGTCCGAGTCAGCATGGATTTTATGAAGGGGAAATCATGCTCGATTAATCTTCTGGAATTTTTTGAGGATGTAACTAGGAAAATGGACAAGGGAGAACTATTTGATAAGCATTTGATAAGGTCCCACACAGGAGATTAGTGGGCAAAATTAGTGCACATGGTATTGGGGGTAGGGGACTGACATGGATAGAAAATTGATTGGCAGACAGGAAACAAAGGGTAGGAATTAACGGGTCCTTTTCAGAATTGCAGTCAGTGACTAGTGGGGTACCGCATAGCTCGGTGCTGGAACCACAGCCATTTACAATATACATCAGTGAATTAGATGAAGGGATTAAAAGTAACATTAGCAAATTTGCTGATGACACAAAGCTGGGTGGCAGTGTGAACTATGAAGAGGATGCTATGAGGATGCAGAGTGACTTGGACAGGTTGGGTGAGTGGGCAGATGCATTGCAGATGCAGTTTGATGTGGATAAATGTGAGGTTATCCACTTTGGTAGCAAAAACAGGAAGGCTGATTACTATGAAGTTGGGAAAAGGGAAAGTACAATGGGATCTAGGGGTCCTTGTTCATCAGACAATTAAAGTACGCATGCAGGTACAGTAGGCAGCGAAGAAAGCAAATGGCATGTTGGCCTTCATAACAAGAGGAGTTGAGTATAGGAGCAAAGAGGTCCTTCTGCAGTTGTACAGGGCCCTAGTGAGACCACACCTGGAGTATTGTGTCACCAGCCATGCATTTAAACACTTGCCAAATGATGGAACTTCCACCATGTCACAAGCAGCCCTGAATACCCCCAAAGCAACTGGCTCGCTGAACGTGCCATCAGGAGCACAAAACAACTAATGGAACGATCCCACCTGGCCAAGTCAAATGTTTATCTGGACCTTTTAAACCTTAGAAACATTTCCAGAGACGGAGTCCTGGGTTCACCAGCTCAACGCCTGATGTCTCGGACAACACGACCTCCGATACCAATTGCCCAGTGACAGCTGAAGCCACCAGCCGCGGTCCAGAAACGCATTCAGGAGAAACACAATATTCAGAAGCACTCTTAATGACAAGTCCAGCAAACCACTGAAGCCACTACTGCAGGGTCAAGTTGTCCGTATGCAGACTGCTGTGGGACATACCCGTCTGGGTTTTGTTGTCGGCCCGTCTAAGGAACCCCACTCCTACCTTGTCAATGCCGATGGTGTCCTGTACAGACGGAGCTGCCAACATTTGCTGCTTGTAAACGAACCTCAACCACCTACAGCCGATCCATTTGCTCCACCCCTGCTGTTTAAACCCGCTGCTGCTCCTACTACCACTCGTCCCAGCGTGCGCTCTCTGCCTCGGTCGGCAACCCCATCTAACAACATTACCTCTACCGCATGCTCACCCCACCGGTCGCCTCAAGTGTCCCCAGCTGCTTTCTCCTTTTCGGGTTCGCTGCCTCCCTCCCCCACAAACATTTCTGTTATGGGAGAGAGGGGTTTGTCTGTACGTGCTCGGGTCGTATTAGTAGACTGCCTGACATACGGCGAGTACGTTTAAATCCTTTGCCTAACTATCTTTACGGGGAAGGATGTAGATTGGTTATTGCATGTGAACCAATCAGAGTAGTGTAGCATCATTAACCCCACCTTACTGTACACTTTATATTAACACCCACTTCCTACATTAGGTAGTCTTGGAAGCAGTAGTGATGAACTAACAACCTGATGTACTGCTCTGCTATATGTTATAATTAAAGATGACAAACTCCACACCTGTGTTCTTTTAATAATTTACAGTTTTCATCTCCCAATTTGAGGAAGGACATTCTTGCTATTGAGGGAGTGCAGCGTCGGTTCACCAGGTTAATTCCCAGGATGGCGGGACTGTCATATGTTGATAGAATGGAGTGGCTGGGCTTGTATACTCTGGAATTAAGAAGGATGAGAGGGTATCTTATTGAAACATGTACGATTATTAAGGGTTTGGACACGCTAGAGGCAGGAAACAAGTTCCCAATGTTGGGGGAGTCCAGAACCAGCAGCCATAGTTTAAGAATAAGGGGTAAGCCATTTAGAATGGAGATGAGGTAAAACGTTTTCACACAGAGAGTTGTGAGTCTGTGGAATTCTCTGCCTCAGAGGGCAGTGGAGGCTGGTTCTCTGGATGCTTTCAAGAGAGTTAGATAGAGCTCTCAAAGATAGCAGAGTCAAGGGATATGGGGAGAAGGCAGGAACAAGGTATTGATTATGGATGGTCAGCCATGATCACATTGAATGGTGGTGCTGGCTCGAGGGGTCGAATGGCCTACTCCTGCACCTATTGTCTATTGGCAGCCCGAGCCATTTAAGATCTTCCAACTCTTACAACTGTTCATGGTGCATATGATGAAGCGGTCCGACAGACAACATTAACAGGATTCGTCATCATTAACAGCTATAACGATGCACGTCAGCTGAATAAAAAAAAATATCAATAACTTTGAGGTACTGCCAAGTTTATTCTATATTGGTTACTGGAGATTGTATAAATGCCATCATTGGTCGAGTAATCGAGAAGCCTGGATTAACAGAAGCCCAGGAACTCAGGCTCAGCTAGTGCCATGATCGGCTGATAATTAGAATTTGATTTAAAAAACCAAGGAGAAAAGAGTTTTCGGTAATAATAACCACAAAACTATTCCATTAAAAGATCAAAGGATGCCTTCAGGGAAAGAAAGCACACCCCCTAAGTAGCCTGGCATACTTAGACTCCTGTTCCACCCAATGGGGCGGCACTGTGGTGCAGCAGTAGAGTTACTGCCTTGCAGTGCCAGAGACCCAGGTTCCTTCCTGACTACAGGTGCTGTCTGTATGGAGTCTGCATGGTCTTCCTGTGACCGCGTAGGTTTCCTCCGGATGCTTCGGTTTCCTCCCACATTTCAAAGACATGCAGGTTTGTAGGTTAATTGACTTCTGTAAATTGTCCCTAGTGTGCAGGATAGAACTAGTGTAAAGGCGATCGATGGTCGGTACGGACTTAGTGGCCCAGTTTCCACAGCCTGTTTCCATGGTGTTTTCTCTAAACAAAACTAAACGTCATTAAATTGTGTGTATGCTTTACACAGTTATTTCCTGTATATCTCATAGCTTATTAGAGTGAAATGTTTTTATTATGCTTTAGTAAAATAGAGTGAAATGCTTTTATTTTGTAAATTATGGTAAATGGCCCCAAACACCTTGTTGGAATTTATGAACAACTTCAGTTGGATCATTCAGTAGCTTATGCCTTGCATATCCGCACAATGCAAGTTCAAAGGGATAATGAAAGCAAGTCACTTTAATAAACAAGCAGCTATACCGGATGTACAGAGCTAAGTAGACAAAAGATACAAGGAACTGCAGATGCTGCTTCACACAAAAAAAAGTGCTAGAGTAACTCAGCAGGTCAGGCAGCATCTCTGGAGAAAATGAAGAGATTTTGGGTTGGGACCCTTCTACTCGAACTACTCAGAACTTTGAGCTTGTAGGTTGCAATATGTAACGTGGTTTGCACTATTATGGTCTGGTACCGAGTATGACTGATAATTTATTGTATTATTGCTTATTATATATTTATCTTGTTGGATTGTTGTGTTAATGAGCCTGTAAAGCTGCAACGAGAATGTCATTGTTCTGCTCCCAGCACATATGACAATTAAACATCCTCGAAAATTCCATCATACTCTTTTCCCTGAAGGCCCCTCATGTACAAGATTATTAATCCTCTGCCTTACACAGTACAGCCTGTATCCATGTGGGCTGTTCAATCTACTTTGCTAAACACAAATATACAAAGAATGCAGCAGTAGAGCACAGGAACAGCTTTTAAAACAACATGTCTGCGTTGACCAATCTAAATAATTCCATTACAGAAAGAATGTGGAATCTTGGAGAGCGCGCAGAAGTAATTTATCGGGATGTTGCCTGGATTGGAGGGTATTAGCTGTAAGGAGAGATTGAATAAACTTGGATTGTTTTCTTTGGATTGTCAGAGGCTGAGAGGAGACTCAATAGTGGTTCATAAAACTGTGAGAGGTGTGGAAATGTCAAATACTGGAGGCCATGGCTTCAAGGTGAGAGGGAGAAAGTATAAGGAGGGGTCCCCGCAGGGCAGGTTTGTATTCTGGGCAAAGTGATGGATGCCCAAACGTGTTGTCGGGTGGTGGTGGAAGCAGATATGATAATTGTGATTAAGATGCTTTTAGATAGGCACATAATTATGCAGAGAATGGAGGGATAAGAATAATTTTAATCCTGAAATTAAGACAAAGGATTATTTTTAAAAGTATTCCAAACCAAAATGTCACCTATTTCTTTTCTCCAGAGATGCTGCATAACCAGCTGAGTTACTCCAGCAATTTGTGTCTATTTTCAGCATAAATCAGCATCTGCAGTCCTTCCTACACTGGGATTATTTTAATTTGGCATTATGTCCAGCAAATATATTATGGATGAAAGGTCATAAGAACATGTTCTACTGTTGTATAATTCCATATTTCTGCACATGATCCGTCTGCCTTCGCCCACTGCCTGTTCATGCATATGTCTAATATATGATAGCATATGCCATCATAACTGCTAAAACAGCTATTCAGGCACCATCCAGGTGTACCTATTCTGCACCATCTCTTCAAAGCTTCCACATCTCTCATAGTTTGCAACCAGAACTGTGCACAATATTCTAAATGTGGCCTAACAAACTGTTATACGGCGGCAACATGACTTCTTGTCTTTTACACTCAGCCCCTCAACTAATGAAGGCGAGCATAGCTTACACTTTCTCTACCACCCTATCCATTGTAGCTCTATTTTCAGGGAGGTCGGCAGGTCATTCTGTACATCCGTAGTCCCAATGGTACTTCAAGAGTCAAGAGTGATTTATTGTCATATGGCCCAGATGAGGAGCGCTGCCTTTAATTTCACCTTTTTACCATCTTCCCCCTTACACCAGCTAATTTGATGTACAATTATGCTTTGCCCTGTCCTGATAAATATGGGCTATCATTATCCGCTTCACCAGATTGCACTAATCTCCTGATACTTTCTCTGAACAATCTCATTAGAACCATCACCCATTCAATAAAATATTTCATTCACTGGACCATTCCAATTGGGATCTCGAGTAAAAGCACATCCTAATGGAACAACACCTTCATTCCCCTAGAGCAGTTTCCTACAAATACCCAGATCTCTTACCGTAAGTGTGGCCACAAACTTGTAACAGCCAACAACACTGCCATCACTATACATTTATTTATTCTTTCCAAAAGCAGATTGACACCCAACCCTGGAGCAGAAACGCCTCAAAATATTCCTTACAAAAAGTCTGGCTTGCTTTTCCAGCATTACAGGAATTCTGCAGTTGAAGCCTCAACAATAACCACAGTGACCCATTAATGGTCTCGAGAAAAAACCTCAAGGAAAATGTTACTGTGCAAACACCAGATGCAACGTTATTGCAAACAAAAACATTTACATTAATATGTTTCAGAACCACTGGATGGAGCAAAAACAGGATGTACTGTTTCTATGCACATTAGATTGTACAAATTTAAAAGAGTTACCAGGAATAGAGAGAAAAGGAAACTTAAACCAGGTTGGATAATGCTGAAAAATCAACAAATCGAATTTTTTTAAAGACATACAAATAAAGTGCAGTAAGAAAGCAAAAGTATCAAATCAAAATTAGAAGCAGACGTTTAGAGGGAGGGAGAGGGGGTGCGACGGTGACAGTGGGTAGAGGGGGGTAGTGGGGCAGAGGGGGCAGAGGAAGGTGAAGGGGGGGGAGGGGAAGAAGTAAAGGGGGAAGAGGAGGGGGGGTGTGTGGAGGCGAAGAAGGAGTGACAGGGTAGAGGGGTTGGGGGGGAGAGTAGAGGTGGATGGAGGGTGGGGGGAGGTTGTTGTGGTGGGGAGGGTGTTGGAGGGTGAGATTGGCGATGATGGGGGGGGGAAGGGAGGAAGGGGCAGGAGGGGCAAGGTGGCGGTGATGGGGATGGATGGGGGGGGGGGGGGGGTGAGCGGCGCCTCGACGTCCCGGGACACCCAGCACCGGAGCCCGGCTCCAGCTCCAGCTCTCGGGTGTCTGCGGCCGGGCTTCGTCGAGGGGCCGGGGCGAAGGGGAAAGTAAAGACGCCGCTCACCTCGGAGCCCCACAAATGGCGCTGCTCCTGCTCCTGCTCCTGCTCCTCCTGCTCCTGCTCCGTCGCCGCCGCGCAGCCTAAACCTGGGCCCGAGCGCCCGCCCGCCCCGCGGCTCTGAAAGGCAACGTCCTTATCCGTCGGCGGGCAGCATTGCCCCTTAAAGGGGAGGGGGAGAGAAGCAGAGAGGGTGGAATACGGATGTAGGGGAAAGTGAAGTGAACCTGGAGATATGGGGGAGGGATATTGGAGTGAGGAGATAGTAGGATGGGGATGAGGGAAGGGAAGTGAAGGGATAAGGGATGAGATATGGGGATGAGGGGATATGGGAATGAGGGGGAATGGGGATAGAGGGGTGAGATTTGGGGATGAGGGGATATGGGGGTGAGGGGGAATGGGGATGAGATATGGGGATGAGGGGGAATGGGGATGAGATATAGGGATGAGAGGGGATGAGATATGGGGATGAGGGATGAGATATGGGGATGAAGGGATATGGGAATGAGGGGGGAATGGGGATAGAGGGGTGAGAGGATATGGCGATGAAATTGTGTGTGTAGGTTAATTGGCCTTTGACAAGTCAATTCGTCACTTTTATTTCTATAGAACATTTAAAAAACAACTCTCGTTGGCCAAATTGCTTTTCATTGGTGGAGGTACTAACGTTATACAACATTGGTTCATAGATTAAGTACATACATATAGCCCTCCCTCAGAGGACGTCAAAAAGGCTTGAGAGTAAAGATGAGTTTTAAGTCTCGACTTAAAGGAGTCAATGGAGGGGGCAGTTCTGATGGGAAGAGGGATGCTGTTCCACAGTCTAGGAGCTGCAACCGCAAAGGCGCAGTCGCCCCTGAGCTTATGCCTAGACCGCGGGATGTTCAGTAACCCCAAGTCGGCCGATCTGAGGGACCTGGAGGTGGTGTGGTGGGTAAGCAGACTTTTGATGTAGGTGGGGGCAAGCCCGTTAAGGGCTTTGTAGACATAAAGAAGGATCTTGAAATTTATTCGTAACCGCACAGGGAGCCAGTGGAGAGATGCCAGAATCGGGGTGATGTGGTCCCTTTTTCGGGTGCCCGTCAGGAGTCTCGCTGTGGTGTTTTGGACCAGTTGCAGGTGGGACAGGGAAGATTGGCTGATGCCAGTGTAAAGGGAGTTGCAGTAATCGAGGCGGGAGGAGATAAATGTGTGGAAGATCTTTTCGAGGTCATCAAAATGGAGGAATTGTTTTATTTTAGCTATTGTCCGAAGCTGGAAGAAGCTAGCTTTTACCACGGCATTGACTTGTTTGTCAAATTTCACTGCTGAGTCAAATATCACGCAAGGCTTTTGATGTGAGGTTTGAGTAATGGGGTAAGGCTTCCAAGGCTGCCTGCTATCATTTTGATTGAGTCCGAGGGGCCGAGAAGGATGGCCTCAGACTTTCGTTTAGTTGGAGGAAGTTCTGGGCCATCCAACACTATATCCTCGAGGCACTGGATAAGGTTAAGTAGATTTGATCGTTTTTTGGGCTTCAGGAGGAGATAGAGTTGTGTATCGTCTGCATTGCAATGGAAGGAAATGCCGTGCCTTTGACTGACTTGGCCTAAGGGGAGCATATACAAGGAGAAGAGAATGGGGCCAAGGATGGAACCTTGTGGAACCCCGCAGCAGAGGCTAGCTGGGGAGGAGAAAGAGTTGCCCATGTTAGTAGAGAAACTTCTACCTTTGAGGTAGGAGATGAACCGGCTCAGGGCAGTGCCATCAATACCATCAGTGCCATCAGTTAGGATGGTGTGGTCGACAGTATCGAATGCTGCGCTGAGGTCGAGAAGGAGCAGGATTGCACAGTCGCCGGAGTCAACGGTGAGCAGTAGGTCATTATGTACCTTCAACAAGGCAGACTCTGTGCTGTGGTGGGCCCTGAAACCTGATTGGAAAGTTTCCAAGATAGTATTTTGGTGAAGGTAAGGCATAAGTTGACTTAAAATTACCTTTTCAAGGGCTATTGAAAGGAAAGACAATTTTGAAATAGGTTTGTAGTTGCTTGGCAAGGTGGGGTCGAGGTTAGGTTTTTTCAGGAGGGGCTGGACCACCGCATGCTTGACTGTAAATTGTCCCTAGTGTGTAGGGAGTTGTTGAGAGAGTGGGATAACATGGAACTGATGAACGGGTGATCAATGGGCCGAAGGGCCTGTTTGCATGCTGTATCTGTAAACTGAAGCAAACTAAACAGATGGACACATAGTGCTGGGGTAAGTCAGTGGGTCAGGCAGCATCTTTGATCAACATGTATATTAGCAGCACCATGGCACAGAGGTAGAGATGCCGCCTAACAGCGCCAGAGATCCGGGTTCAATCCTGATTACGGATGCTATGTGTATGGAATGTGTATGTTCATCCTGTGACCACATGGGTTTTCTTCGGGTTTCCTCCCACACACCAAAGACCTGCAGGTTTGTAATTTAATTGGCTTCTGTAAATTGTCCCTGGTGTGCAGGATAGAACTAGTGTACAGGTGATCACTGGTTGGTGTGGACTTGGAGGGCCAAAGAGCCTATTTCCATGCTGTACCTTTAAAACTAAACTAAAAGATGATGTTTTGGGTCGGGATCCTTATTCAGATAATGCAGGTTTGATGGACCAGATGTCAAATTTATATTTTTGTTGGAACATATATGGCATATGTAATGTTGGGTATTTAACGTAGAACTAACTGCTCCCATAGCCAAAAATGTCTCAGTATAGGACTGGTTTGCCTTTCTGGAAGTAAGCTGTGGCAAGTATGCTGTCCAACCTCCCTTCCATTGATTCCATCTACGCTTCGCATTGCCTCATCAAGGACCAGTCTCAACGCAGTCATTCGCAAAGATCATAGAAGTATCTGTGGTCATTCCCTCTTCTCCCATCAGACAATAAGAGAGTTCGGTATTCCGAATCATGGGATTTGTCAAAGTTCATTTGAGGGGAAAAATAGCGAACGGGGTGCCAGGTAGTGGGAGAGCGGGTGTAACAGCGAGAGAGAGGGGGCAGATGCGAGTGGGAAACAGGGGGAGAGACTGGACTGGCGGAGAGACAGTGAGAAATAGGGGAGAGAAGGGGGGTGAAAGACATGCGTGTTTGTGTTTTACTCACAGACACGGGGAGTGCCGGGGTTTGCACGTTGGTTGCAGAGGCCGGCAATGTCTCCCAATCCCCCAGTCATGCTAGACACATTCTGTACAGCGTTGGGGAGTTTTTGCAGAGACGGGGTGTCCGGGACCTGCAGTGAAGCCACGATAGTGAGTTCCTCTCTTCCCATCCCTCTCTCCATCTCATTCCCCATCCCTCTCTCCATCCGTCTCTCCATCCGTCTCTCCATCTCTCTCCCCATCTCTCTCCCCATCTCTCTCCCCATCTCTCTCCCCATCTCTCTCCCCATCTCTCTCCCCATCTCTCTCCCCGCCACGTCGCTCTGTAGGAAGGAACTGCAGATGCAGGTTTCTCAGGAACTCAGAGGGCCAGGCAGCGTCTTTGGAGAAAAGGAATAGGTGAGGTTTCGGGTCGAGACCCTTCTCTAGAGATGTTGCCCGACCCGCTGAATTACTGCAACCTTTGCTTACCGCCGACACCACCGCCACTCCTTCTCGTGTCCGATCATCGGTTCATGAATTGGATGGGGTGCCGGACTTAGCGCGCTTGTACAGTCCAGCACCCGGGTCAACTCATCATTTACCCAGCCGCGGCCAGTCAGTCAATGAATTGCCGTCGGGAATTTGTCCCTTATTTTGACCTTTTGTCCATTATTTGGGAGTGAGAAATTTGGCAACCCTAGTTGCTTCCCAGCTGTTATCAGGCAACTGAACCATCCCATCACCAACAAGAGAGCAGTCCTGAGCTACTACCTCATTGAATACCCTCAGATTCGGACTTTACTGGAGTTTATCTTGCATTAAACAGTATTCCCTTCAACATGTATCTGTACTGTGGATGACTCAATTATAATCATGCATTGTCTTTCTGCTGACTGGTTAGCACGCAACAAAAGGCTTTTCACTGTGCCTCAATGACAATAAAATAAACTAAACTATATTCCATTATTGTAGGGAGTGATACTGAGATGGCGTCAGAAATGTTAGTTAATGATACAGAGGTTTAAACATTGTGCTCGAGCTGGAATACTCTGTTTCTGGTGTGATCCCTCCCACGGACATAAGCCACAAATCTGTGATGAAACAAATGGCTGCACAGTTAGAACATAGAACAGTGCAGCTCAAGAACAAGCCCTTCAGCACACAGTGGCTGTGCCAAGTATGACCAACTCTTATTTGCTTGCATCTAATCCACCATCAGGAAGTGTTTCTATAGACTGGTGATGGCACACATCAACTTCAGCCTCCCAGACAGCCTCAATTCACTGCAATTAGCATACCACTGCAACAGGTCCAGGCAGATGCTTTCTCCCTGACATCCTGGAACATTTGGATAACAAGGACACCCATGTCAGACTCAACACCATAAGGCCGATGCAATAGCACAACAATAAAGTTGCTGCCATACTGTTCCAGAGTTCTGGGTTCGATCCTGACTAACGGAGTTTGTACGTTTTCCCTTTGACCGCATGGGTTTTCTCTGGGTGCTCTGGTTTCCTCCAACACTCCAAAGAAGTGTGGGTTTGCAGGTTAATTGGCTTCTGTAAATTGCCCCTAGTGTGTAGGATAAAATAGAACTGGTGTACAGATGACCATGGATCAATGGGCCTAATGGTCTGTTTCTATGCTGTATTTCTAAACCCGCAATTACACATATAATAACATAAGCAAATAGAAGCAAGAGTAGGTTATGTGGTCCTTGACCATATTGCACTATTTAATAAGATCCTGTTTGAAGAAACATTGGAGGAATAGGGTGTATCACCTCACAAACTCCTCATCTCTCTACTCTATCAACCGCCTCCATTTACGGATGATCAGCCCGTGGTCTTCAGGTCAACATTGACCCCTGCCCTCCTGTTAGGCACCATGGTCAGCATGGACGTTGGGCTGAAGGGTCTCTTTCCGTACTATATAACTCTATGACTCCGAGCACCAATCTAGTGACTCAAATATAACTTGGGCATGGAACGACACAAAATGGTAGAGTAACTCAGCAGGTGTAACTAGTAGCGTGGATAGGGGAGAACCAGTGGATGTGGTGTATCTGGACTTCTAGAAGGCTTTCGACAAGGTCCCACATAAGAGATTAGTATGCAAACTTAAAGCACTCGGCATTGGGGGTTCAGTATTGATGTGGATAGAGAACTGGCTGGCAAACAGGAAGCAAAGGGAGGAGTAAACGGGTCCTTTTCACAATGGCAGGCAGTGACTAGTGGGGTACCCCAAGGCTCAGTACTGGGACCCCAGCTATTTACAATATATATTAATGATCTAGATGAGGGAATTGAAGGCAATATCTCCAAGTTTGCGGATGACACTAAGCTGGGGGGCAGTGTTAGCTGTGAGGAGGATGCTAGGAGACTGCAAGGTGACTTGGATAGGCTGGGTGAGTGGGCAAATGTTTGGCAGATGCAGTATAATGTGGAATAATGTGAGGTTATCCATTTTGGTGGCAAAAACGGGAAAGCAGACTATTATCTAAATGGTGGCCGATTGGGAAAGGGGGAGATGCAGCGAGACCTGGGTGTCATGGTACACCAGTCATTGAAGGTAGGCATGCAGGTGCAGCAGGCAGTAAAGAAAGCGAATGGTATGTTAGCTTTCATTGCAAAAGGATTTGAGTATAGGAGCAGGGAGGTTCTACTGCAGTTGTACAGTGTCTTGGTGAGACCACACCTGGAGCATTGCGTACAGTTTTGGTCTCCAAATCTGAGGAAGGACATTATTACCATAGAGGGAGTGCAGAGACGGTTCACCAGACTGATTCCTGGGATGTCAGGACTGTCTTATGAAGAAAGACTGGATAGACTTGGTTTATACTCTCTAGAATTTAGGAGATTGAGAGGGGATCTTATAGAAACTTACAAAATTCTTAAGGGGTTGGACAGGCTAGATGCAGGAAGATTGTTCCCGATGTTAGGGAAGTCCAGGACAAGGGGTCACAGCTTAAGGATAAGGGGGAAATCCTTTAAAACCGAGATGAGAAGAACTTTTTTCACACAGAGAGTGGTGAATCTCTGGAACTCTCTGCCACAGAGATTAGTTGAGGCCAGTTCATTGGCTATATTTAAGAGGGAGTTAGATGTGGCCCTTGTGGCTAAGGGGATCAGGGGGTATGGAGAGAAGGCAGGAACAGGATACTGAGTTGGATGATCAGCCATGATCATATTGAATGGCGGTGCAGGCTCGAAGGGCCGAATGGCCTACTCCTGCACCTAATTTCTATGTTTCTATGTCAGGCAGCTTGCCCGGAGAACATGGATAGGTGACGTTTCAGGTGATGAGGAAGATTCCAGACCTGAAACGCCATCTATGTTCTTCATGGATGCTGCCTAACCTGATGAGTTACTCCACCATTTTGTGTCTTTCCTTGGTAAACCAGCATTTGCAATTCCTTGTATCTACATTATAAATTTAGCTTGCAGTGAAGTATGGAAGGAGTGCCGCTTTATCAGAGATTTATTTTCCCCACAGATGCTGCCTGACTTCCTGAGCGTTTCCGTCATTTTCCGTTTGTTTTAATTTTGTATTTCAGTATCTGCATTTTTTTTGATTTTCAGATAAACCGAAGGGCAGACTGCGTGAACAGATAGGAGAGATTCAGTCCAAACCCCAACATGTTCCTTGATGCGTTAACCCATCCATGATAACCAAAGGAATCCACATTTCAGGTAGTCTAGGCACTGGAAGCCTGAAGTTTAAAAAAAAATAGATACTAGGTAGACACTGCAAGTCACGTCAGTCTGAAGAAGGGTCCCAACCCAAAATGTCACTTATCCATGTTTTCCAGAGCTGCTGTCTGACCCACTGAGTTACTCCAGCGCTTTGTGTCTCTTTTGTCAGCGTCTACAATTCCTTGTGTCAGCAAACCATTCAGCAGCCATGAGGGGGAAAAAAGTCAGTCGGCATAGACATCTCACCCACTGCGTATTTCCAAATTGTGGTAAACGGTTTCATTATCTGTGATGGCCTGGGAGGTTTTGGATCACAGCATCCTGGCAGATACTCGATAATTATTAAATCACAGGGCGACAGCTGGAGTATTTTCTCCTTACACTTGGCTTCTGTCAGCTTCTTGCAATTGCTGAGCTGGCATTAAGCTTTACTGTTTTGCAATTAAAAACCCCAGCCACACATCAGCCCTTCTTACTGTCTTGAATGAAAGTTGTCCTCATCCTCTCCTCCCCCCCCCCCCCCCCCCCCCCCCCCTTGTCCACTTGAGTCACGACGATTGACCCCAGGTCCCATGACTACACAGCATGCCACCTTTCAGCACTGCCAGAAACCTCCCCATACTTTCAATTACTTCTCTGGATCCCAGTCCAAGTTCAGTATAATCGATCAGATACAAATCTATCCCGAGCATTACCGCAAACTCAGGACATGGTGTGATGAGGTAAGGTCTGCCAGGCCTGCTGGATCTCTTGGTTTCAGTGGTGCAGTGGTAGAGTTGCTGCCTTACAGCACCAGAGACCTGGGTTCGATCCTGACTACGGGTGGTGTCTGTTCGGAGTTTGTACGTTCTCCCAGTGGCCATGTGGGTTCTCTCCGGGTGCTCCAGTTTTCACCCATTTTCAAAGACTTACGGGTTTGTAGGTTAATTGGCTTGTAAGTTGTAAAAAAAGTGTCCCTAGTGCTTAGGAAAGTGTTAGTGTGAGGGGTGATCGCTGGTCGTCAAGGACCCAGTGGGCCAAAGAGCCTGTTTCCATGCTGTATCTCTAAACTAATCATTTTAACCCCCTTTCCATTCCCACACTGACCTTTCTGGCCTGGGCCTCCTCCATTGAGAGAGTAAGGCCAGACACAAACTGGTTATATCACACTTTTGTTTCTTCATATCTGACCTTATCCAACTGTCCACCTATCAAAAAAGCTCCCTCATCAGTATTTACCTATTGCTTGCCAACTACCTCCACCTCTCTTCCAGCTTTCTATCCCCCCTCCCCTCCCAACCACAATCAGTCTGAAGGGTCCCGGCCTGAAACTCATCCACATTCTCCAGAGATGCTGCCTGACCCGCTGAGTTACTCCAGCACGTTGTTTTCTATTTTGTAAACCAGCACCTGCATCACCAAGGAACTGATCATTGACTTTGGATAGGTGAAGTTGGAAGACTATGCCAAGTTTTATTGGTATGTCAGCGGTGGAGAGAGTTAGCAGCTTCAAATTCCAGGGTGATAACATCGTAGATGACCTGCCCTGGGCCCAGCACATAGATGATAGAAACATAGAAACATAGAAATTAGGTGCAGGAGTAGGCCATTCGGCCCTTCGAGCCTGCACCGCCGTTCAATATGATCACAAAGAGTTCACGGCAGTGCCTCTACTTCCTTAGAGGTTTACAGGAATTCAACATGTCATTAAATACTCCACCATACTTTCACAGATTATGGTTGAAAGTATCCCGACTGGTTGCATCAAGGTCTGGTACGGCAATCCCAAAGCACGGGAATGTGAGATAGTAGTCCTCTCAGCCTGGTCCATCAAAAGCATCTACAAGAGGTGCTGCCTCAAGAAGGTGGCATCTATCATCAAGGATTCCCACCATCCAGGCTATGCCACCTAGGCCATGCCTCTCCTTGTTGCTACCACCAAGCAGGAGGTACAGAATCTGGTCCACACCAATGGGCTCAGGCAACCCGATTCCACCCTCAGCAAGGAAACACCCTCCAGCTCTTCTAGTTGTGTTGTGCACCAATGTCTTGTCGCATTATTTTTTTATTTCACTCTCATATAGTTATGTATAATTTATGTTTCTGTGTGTTGTCTCGGTCTTTGTGTGTCTGCCTTGTTGCTGCAAACAGGATTTCCATTGTACCTGTACCTCACCCTACTTGCACAGATGAAAATAAACTCCTCGACTTCTTCAGACTCAAAGTGTCCTCAGGGTATGCCTCTAGTACTTTGTATCTATCATCCAGTATCTGCAGGTACACAAAATTACTGGAGAAACTCAGCGGGTGCAGCAGCATCTATGGAGCGAAGGAAATAGGCGACGTTTCGGGCTGAAATTTGCAGTTCATTTCTACACTTGGATTATGCGCATGCAGATAAGAAAGTGGGATGAATGTCAGATGGGCAGTTGATGGTGGGCATGGACTCAGTGGGCTAGAAGGGCCAGTTTCCATGTTGTATGATGCAAGAGTTCTCAAGAGGCCATTGAGCTACAGCTGACACCTGTATCCCTGAAGCCAGTTTGGCAGCAATGATCCAGAGAGTGACTGGTTAGTCACACACTGGAGCGATGTACCGAAGCTGCCAGCTGTTCCTCCTGTTCCCTGCTCCATAGTCCGTAAAAGGTCACATATGCACACATTGCAGAACACTACAGCACACAAACAAGCCCTTCGACCCACAATATCTGTTTTTGGTTTAGAGATACAATATGGAAACAGGCCGGGGTGGGAGATTGCAACCTTCACGTGGTCCGCCCTGTTTCGACAAATGCAATCAACCTGGTGTGCACAATCAAATAGAACAAGTTGTCCGACAACTTTAGGCTGTGCACACCATACGCAAGAAGAAGAAGAACCAGGCCCTTCCGCCCACCGAGCCCAGGCTGACCATCGATTACACGTTCACGCTAGTTTTATTTTATCCCATTCCTACAAATTAGGGGCAATTTACAGGGGGCGTATAATCCACAGGCCCGCACGTTCTTGGGATGTGGGAGGAATCCGCAGCACCTGGAGGAAACCCACAAGATCATAGGGAGAACATATAAACTCCACACTCAGGCAGCATCCGAGGTCAGGATCGCACCCGGCTCTCTGGCACAATGAGGCAGCGGCTTTACCAACTGCGCCACTGTGTCTAACTAGTGTCGTCTGTGCTAGACATGATACCAAGTTAAACTGACCTCTACCTGCATGTGATCCATATCCCTCTATTCCCTGCAGATCCATGTGCCTATCTATGTGTGTCTTTAACACCACTATTGTATCTGTCTCCACCACCACCTCTGGCAGCGTTCCATGCACCCAACACTCTGTGTAAAAAAACTTGCCCCGCAAAGGCACAGTGTTTGACCTCTATAAGAACATCCCTCTGTCCCCAGCACTCCAAGGAATAAAGTTAAAACCCGCTCAATCTCCTCCCGTAACTCAGTTCCTCAAGGGCACAGCAGTAGAGTGCTGCCTTACAACGCTAGAGACCCGTGTTCGATCCTGACCTTGGCTGCTGTCTGTACGGAGTTTGCACATTCTCCCCGTGACTGCGTGCTCTAGTTTCCTCCCAAACTCCAAAGACGTGTGGGTTTGGTAAAATTGTAAATTGTCTCTAGCATTTTGGATAGCGCTAGTGTACGGGGTGATCACTGGCCGGTGCAGACTCGGTGGGTCGAAAGATCGCTGTTCGGCACTGACTCAGTGGGCCGAATGGTCTGTTTGCACGCTGTATCTCTAAAGTAAAGTAAATTAAAACACATCTGCTTTGAAATTTTCCCCATCACATGACTAAGAACATTTGAATAGAATAGTACTTTATTTGCCAAGTGTGTTGTTCAACATACGAGGAATTTCATTTGCCAAGTCAGTCATACAAATAAAAAGCAACAGACTCAAAAACACATTTTAACATGAGCATCCACCACAGTGACTCCTACACATCCCTCACTGTGATGGAGGGTGAAATAAAGTTCAAGTCCCTTCCCTTTGTTCTCCCGCAGTCGGGGGCCTCGGGCCCTCCGCTGACGGGACGATCTTTACTCCCGTAGCCGGCGGTGTTCGGGCCCTCCGCATCAAGGTGATCAGCTCTTGCATCGGGGGGGATGTCAGCTCCCCCGTGCCAGCGATCAAACCTCGCGCCTGGGCTGGTCGAACCTTCCGCGATGTTGGAGCTCCCGACTCGGCCTCTCCCGAGACTGCGAGCTCTTGATGGTGATTCCGCAGGCCGCGGTGGGAGTGATCCCAGGCAAGGGATCAGCTTCGATGTTAAGTCCACGCACCGTGGTGGGGCTCACAACAGTCCGAGGAGGCTTCCAGTTCCATCGATGGAAGGCCGCAGGGCGCTCGGAGAATGCGATCCGAAAATTAATCACATCTCCGGCAAGTTAAGAACCTGAGAAAAAGTTTCCCCCGATCCCCTCCCCCTCCCCCGACATAAGACAAACTGGAGAACATTAAAACAGACTTTTAACAAACACTAAAAATTAAAAAAAGATGAAAAAACAAACAGACTGCCATCGTACGGCGCCCCTAGTATTTGGCCGGATGCAAGTAGACAATAAGCAATGGATTTACTCCGACAGCAGAATCAAAACCCTCAGTTTATATGTTCAACCAATGTTTGAGATGGGATTTAATGCACTGTCACTGAACATTACTGAAACCTCACCAAAGATACAGGCAGCTCGATGATGCCAATGCCAAGTGAAGGAGAGCTGTCCAGATGATTTACACCTCCCAACTCATAGGGTTTGAGGCATGGTGCATAATTTCAGACTGAAATGAGCCTTTCAGTCTTTGCCACATCTTCAAGCATAGAATATAGAACAGCACAGGAACAGGCCCTTCGACCCACAATGTCTGTGCTGAACACGATGACAAGAGCAACTCTTAACTGTGTGCATGTGATCCATATCCCTCCATTCCCTACATATCTGTGCCTATCTAAAAACCTCTTAGATACCATTATCGTAACTGCCTCCACCACCATCACTGCCAGTGTGTTTAGGCACCCAGCGTGGACAATTTGGGCTGAGGGGGCCGTTTGTATACTGTATGACTCAAGGGAATTCTGCACCTACAACCCATTCATCAGTGGTTGCTGAGCAGGCAGGTGCTATAACTTTGCCAGGCTGCAAGCATAAGTTACATGGAAGCACTGAGTCTCGACAGGCTGATGGACTGTGATATTCATTTCACTGGCATTGCCAATAGAAGTGACGCATATTCCCTCATAATGTATGACTCTGTTTACTCTGCACACCGCTGCTGGGAACAATCAATAAAATATGTGTCTGTCTGGAGGCACAGTAAGACATGGAACTGTAATGCAAAACCCATACATTATATTGACGCCCGAGATTTTAGACAGCGTGCAATACAATGATGATCTATTGGCGGCATAGTGGCGCAGCTGGTCCAGCTGCTGTCTCACAGTGCCAGAGACCCGAGCTCGATCCTGGCCTCGGGTGCTGTTTGTGTGGAGTTTGCATGTTCTCCCTGTGACTGCATGGGTTTCCCCTGGGTGCTCCAGTTTCATCCCACATGCCAAAGACTGCAGGTTTGTAGGAAAATCAGCCTCTAAAATTGCTTCTTGTGTGTAGGGAGTGGATGTGAACGTGAGATAACATGGAACTAGTGTAAATGAGTGATCGATGGTCGGTGTAGACTCAATGAGCCGAAAGGACCTGTTTCCATTCTATCAATCTAAACTAAACTAAACTATATGATGGTGAAGATAGACACAAAGTGCTGCAGTAACTTTCCAGGTCAGGCAGCATCTCTGAAGAAAAGGAACAGGTGATGTTTTGGGTTGGAATCCTTCTTCTGATTCAGGGTCTGAAAAAGGGTTCTGACCAGAAACATCAACCTATTTATTTTCTCCGGGGATGCTGCCTGACCCACTGAGTTACTCCAGCATTTTGTGTCCACCTTTGGTATAAACCAGCATCTGCAGTTTCTTCCTACACACTCTGCGATGTTGAATCCTTCCATGGGGCGTCCTGGCCAGGATGGTGGGTAATTCTGAGGGCAATCTGGGCAGTGATGTGCCCCTGTACCAGCTGCCTTTGTTCTAGGTAGTTGTGGTGGTCAACATTGCCTTGTTAAGTTCCTGCGGTGCATATTGCGGTTTGAGGACATAGAACATAGAGCAGTTCAGCACAGGAACAGGCCCTTCGGCCCACGATGTCCATGCTGAACATGATGCCAAGATAAACCAATCTCCTCTGCCTGCATGTTATTCATATCCCTCCATTCACCACCAATCTGTGTGCCTATCTAAAAGCCTCTTAAACACCAATATTGTATCTGCCAGTACCACCACCCCTGGCAGCAGGTTACAAGCACCCACTACCCTCTGTGTTAACAACTTGCCCCGCACATCTCCTTTCAACCTTGGCCTTCTCACCTTAAAGCCATGCCCTCTAGTCTATGACAGTTCCACTTTGTCTACCCTTTCTATGTCTCATCTTTTATCAGATCATCCAGTCATTGAAGTGTGGAGTGTGTTGCCTGAGGAGTTGGTGGATTCAGATTCAGATTAGTTTTATTATCAGAACCACCAGGGCACATTGAAATTCCTTGTTTGCAAAAAGCTCATGGAATAAACAGTGTATGGTAATGATGGTATAAATTAATGGCAGGCATGTTCTTGACCCAATCACTCTACAACAGCATTTACCTTCACCCCTCTATTTGTAGACATTTCTTTTCCAGCTTTCTTTCTCCCCCCCACATTCAGTCTGAAGAAGGGTCCAGACCCAAAATATCACCTATCCATGTTCTCCTCAGATGCAGCATGACCCATTGACTTACTCTAGCACTTTGGGTACTTTTGTAGAAGTCTGCTGTCCTTATCGAAAGCACAAGTCCAATACTTCTGCACAATACCGGAGATTCCTCTGTACAATCCAATGGTGGGCTTTTTGTGGAGTTAGACTAGGGGCAGGACTGAATCTATTCCTTCAAATGGAGAGGATTAGCTATGAGAGACTCGGTTAAGTATAAGGTAATTTGTTATTAAACTTTTTTTTAATTCTGATCTTTGAAACATAAAAATGTGTGTTTAATCATAATAGGAAAGGTTTGGACAGATATGGGCCAAACTTGGGCAAATGGGACTAGCTTAGATGGGACATCTTTGTTGCCATGGACAAGTTGGTTCTGAAGGGCCTGTTTGTGTGCTGTATGACTCCATGACCCAACTCATCCATGCTGATCAACTTGCCTAACTGAGCTCATCCTTGTTATAGTTTGGAGGGATATGGGCCACACCACATCTGGTCCATATCCCTCCAAACCCTTGCCATTGGTGTACTTGTCTAAGTGTTAAAATTATATCTGCCTCTATCACAATCTCTGGAAAATGTTGCCCCTCGGGTCACTTTTAAATATTTCCCCTCTGGCCTTAACCCTTGCCCTATCTTGGGGAAAAGACTGTGACTATTGACGTTATTAAATAAGAGCATAGTCATTTAAAACAGAGATGAGGAAATATCTTTTATTTTGCTATAGTGCCTGAATATGTGTATGAATCCCACATTCGGGATTATCAGGCAACTGAATACACCTACCACAACTAGAGAGTCGTGCTGAACTCATATCTACACGTGTAGGAAGAAACTGCAGATGCTGGTTTAAACTGAAGATAGACACCAGAAGCTGGAGTGACTCAGCAGGACAGGCAACATCTCGGGAGAGAAGGAATGGGTGACGTTTCGGGTCGAGAACCTTCTTCAGACTGGTCTACCTCATTGGTGACTCTCGGACTATCTTTGATTGGATTTTACTGGCTTTGCCTTGCACTAAACGTTATTCCCTTATCATGCATCTTTACACTGTAAATGGCTCGATTGTAATCATGTATTGTCTTTCCGCTGACTGGATAGCATGCGACAAAAGATTTTCACTGTACCTCAGTACACGTGACAATAAACTAAACTGAAGGTCCCTTGATTTCCTTCATATCCAAAGATCAGACAGTGGCCATATCCTCATGGGATCGCTCGGTGAAATATCTCCAAGGAAAGAACAAGCGGTGGGGATTTTTGGTGCAAACATTTTGTTCCAATAAAAGGTAAATTAAGCTAATCACAGACACATGATTGGTTACAGAGAGAGAGAAAGAGAGAGACAGGGAGAGACAAAGACATATATAGAGAGAGAGACAGACCGAAAGAGATAGACAGACAGACTGAAACAGAGAGAGGGAGAGTCAGAGAGGGCGACAGCGAAAATCTTTGTCTGTGTGTGAGAGAGAAACGGTGACAGGGAGGGGAAGAGGAGAGGAAGAGGGAAAGGGAGGGAGAGAGAGAGAGAGCTATAAGTAATCCACTGGGAAATTTACCATTTATTTTCTGGACCCTGTATTTAACTCACTATGGATGCCAGGATCACAGGATTCCTAATCAGTATGCAGTGCGTTGAAAGTGAGGGTATGTCGTTACCATTGCTTTGTTGACTTGGTGGCTTGGGGCATGAGGGAGAGCGGACTGCAGAAACACCGAGGGCACAGACTCTCGCGAAGAAGCGTGCCAGTGTCTACTTTCACACAGATGGTGGTGGGCATATAGAACAAGCTGGCAGAGGAGGTAGTTGAGGCAGGTACTATAACAACATTTAAAAGACATTTGGACAGGTACATGGATAGGAAAAGTTTAGAGGGTTTTGGCCAAACGTGGGCTGGTACCAGTGTAGATAGGGCATCTTGGTCGGCTAGGGCAATTTGGGCTGTTGGGCCTGTTTCCATGCTGTGACTTGATGACTCTATGAAGTATGAGGCTAATGTGTCTGAAGGAGGGTCCGGACCCGAAATATTATCTATCCATATTCTCCAGAGATGACGCCTGACCCGCTGAGTCACTGCAGCACTTTGTGTCCTTTTCTGTATTAACCAGCATCTGCAGTTTTTCATTTCTACGTGAACGTGCCTATTTTTTTTTCAAATCCTTCTCTCAAGCACACTTTCCTGCAGAAATCGAACATAACAAGCACCACTTCTCCCCTACCCTCCTTCCAAACCTGTCCCTGCAGTCAGGGTGACCTTTAGTGGATGCATCAGCACTCCCCCAACCCCCCCCTCCTCCTTCAGCCTAATTCTAATTGCTTACTGACCCGCAGTGAATGATCTGATGAAAAGGTTCCCTGATTTGCTGGATCAATGGTAATGTAGAATCAGATCGTTCAGTGTTGTGGTAATGAGGTGCTACTGTGTTCACCAGATATAACCTGGCACTACAGCCTGTGGGAAACAGGAGGTAGTACCACTCTTGGCTGGCCTTATGCAACATCCCATGTCCTGTTGGCATTGGCATTTTGTTCTTGGCTGCTTTCCCACCACTGCCTTGAAGTTGCCAACTGGGCCCAAGCAGTGCGTTTAAACATCATTGTGTTATTAACTCTGTGCAACTAAGGGGAATGATTGCAACTGAGACCGCCCAGTTTAAGGGACATTTGGGTCGTTCTTTAGTGCTGAGAAAGGTAGAGGAAGAAAATGGGGTCATGAAATTAAGTTTAGGTTGTTCCTATAAAGGATTCGCATTAACATAGTGGGCCAAAGGGCCTCTTTTCATACTGCACGTGATCTTGTCACTTGCATGAAGACCATGGACATAAGAATAGGTCATTCAGTGGTCAAGCCTGCTCTGTCATTTAATAAGAGGGTGGTATGTACATGGAATAATCGACCAGAGGAGGTACTATAACAACATTTAAAATATATGCACAGTGGGGCAGCGATAGAGTTGCTGCCTTACAGCACCAGAGATCCGGGTTCAATCTTGACAGGATCTCAAGTCGAAAGTCTACATTTGGCAGGAAAGGTTTCGAGGGATATGGGCCAAATGCAGATACTTGGGACCAAGATGCCCCAGGTGGCTCTATTTCTAACTGCAGTTTGGCATTTCCCACCGTGACATGATAAAACTGAACCTGACTGTGTGATCAAGCATCTCCAGCTATTCTATTTCACAAGCAAATTGGAGATTCATTTATTCAGAATAAATACATAAGGCTGGCAGTTAATCAATATACATGTTGCTTAATTGTTCTTTCACGTTGCAAATATATTTACATTATTTATGTGTGACCAAATAAGTGATTGCAAATTTAATTTAAAACACATGGTTGAGCTTCCTGCATTTGTTCAACACTTGCAAATTAAATGATTTATAGCAGGCAAATGTGCGCATCTTAATATTGGAACACAGAGTTATCAAGCTATCGGTAAACACATCGTATAGAGAGTCACATACAGCACGGAAACAGGCCCTTTGGTCTAAGTCGCCCACACCGACCACGTTGCCCCTTCTACACTAGTCCCACCCGTCCTTCGAAACCTTTTCTATCCATGCACCTGTCCAAATGTCTTTTAAGCATTGTGATAATTTCTGCCTCAACTATTTCCTCAGGCATTTCATACACCCACCATCCCCTATGTAAAGAAGTTGCTCATCAGGTTCCTATTAAATCTTTTCCCCCCTTACCGTAAGCCTATATCGTCTGGTGCTTGATTCCCCAACTCTGGGTGAGACTGTGCATTAACCTTATCTATGCCCCCCTTGATCTTATACAGTACACTTCTATGAAATCACCCCTCATCCTCTTGCGCTCCAAGGAATAACTCCTGCTCAACCTCTCGCTATAGCTCAGACCCTCGAGTCCAGGCAACATCCTCGTAAATCATCTCTGCACCCTTTCCAGCTTAACAACATCTTTCCTATGGTGACCAACACTGAATTCAATACTCCAAATGTGGCCTCACCAGCATGTTAATATAAATAGCAATCCAATGGGATGCCATTGTTAGAGCACTGGCGAACCCCACAGATTTATATCCATAAAGTACGTCCTCATCTCAATTCCAAGTTAAGGAATTAGAATTGACTTTTAGCTTAGAAATTCAGCATGAACACAGTCCCTATGGCCCACCAAGTCCATGCTGACCATCGATCACCCGTTCACACTAGTTCCACGTTATCCCCTTTTCTCATCCACTCCCTGCACAGTCGAGTCAATTTACAGAGACCAAAACTTACAAAACCCGCACGCCTTTGGGCTGTCTTTTTCACACAGTGGGTGGGGGGGTTTTTGGAACAAGCTGCCATAATATTGAATGGCGGGGCAGGCTTGAGTGGTCTGATTCGTATTGGTTTACTATTGTCAAGTGCACAAACTTACAGTGAAAAGTTGTTTTGCGTATTATCTGGCCAGATCATACCTTACATGGGAACATCAGGCACTGCAAAAGAAAAAGTAGAGTGCAGAACAAAGTGTTACAAATAAAGAGTATAATGCAGGGTATAGTGTTGCTATAGGAGGAGCCTACTCCTACTATTCTCTTATAGAACAGTACAGCACAGGAACAGGCCCTTATGCCCACATGTCTGTGCCAAACAGTATGCCACGTTAATCTCCTCTGTCTGCATGTGATCCATATCCCTCCATTCCCTAAATATCCATGTGCTTGTCTAAAAGTGTTGTAAATACCACTATAATATCTACTTCCAATAACTGCTTATACTCTTCACACTGTATTGACAGCACAAATAACATACCTTACTGACTATCAGCAAGTAATGATATGCTAGTATCTAAATTCTTACGTTCAAGTTCACATTTATTGTCACATGCACCAAATGGAAACTTGAGTTACCATACAGTGATACAAATAAAAAGAACACAATACATAAGTGAATTTAACATAAACATCCACCGCAGCGGAATCCACGTTCCTCACTGTGATGGAAGGCAATAAAGTTCAGTCACCTTCCTCTTTGTTGACCCATGGTCGGGGCCTAGAACTCTCCGCAATTGCCGCTCTGGACGGCCCGATGTACAAGCCCTCTCGCCGGAATGATCGAAACTCCGACGACGGAATGGATCGGAACACGCTCTGCGGCTTGGAGTTTCCCGAATCGGCCGCTTCTTACCGGAGACCGTGGCTTCTGAAGTCCACAGGCTCCGCTGGAAGGAGCTCCAACACCGGGGATCCTCAGTAAAAGATCCCACGTCTCTGCGGTGTTAAATCAGCACCGCGCCCGTGGCTAGAAGCTCCGCAGACCACAGCTCCACGATGTTAAAGTCAGCAGGCCCCGCGATTGGAGCTCCAACACTGGCGATCCTCGACAGGATCCCAGGCTCCGTGATGGTAATCCCGCGTTGCGCCTGCTGCTGAAGCTCTGGGCTGGTCTCCGGTAGAAAAGGCCACGCCAATCCAGTTGGTAGGCCGTGAGGGGGGCGCGAAGATGCCACACGTAGAAAAGTCGCATCTCTGTCCAGGTAAATGACTGAAAAAACGGTTTCCCCCTATTCCCCCCCACTACCCCCCACATAAGACATACTGAGAAACATTAAAACATACATTTAGACACACTAATGGGCCTTTCCCACAGGCAACTTTTTAGGCGACTGCAGGAGACTATGCAGTCGCCACATGTCCGCGGGTGGTTGCCGGGGAGTCGCCTTCATGGTCCTGAGGAGTGCCCGCATTCTGGGAACTAGTCGTGGCCTCATTACGGTCGCCGCGTATTTTTCAACATGTTGAAAAATTAGCAGCGACTAGAATGAAGCCGCCATGGAGAGTAGCGAGAATTCTCGTGCCGTAGGTGGGTCGCCAGGAGGTCGAAGGTTCTCGTAGGTTCCCGGAGGTTGTAGCCGGTGCTGACCGGTGAATTTCATTGGCTCTTTGGGGAAATAAAACGTAAGCAGTAGTTTTCAGAACCAAGGATAACTGACCGATAATGTTAATGTCCGCCGAGCTTCACAGCCGTGTATCTCTGGCTTCTTAAAACTTGTCTCCACTCCTTCTCCCCCCCATCTCCCCCCTCTGAATTTCACTCAGACAGCGCTCCCCCTGCTTGCCCTGTCCCCCGCCTGCATAACGGGCTGGTGAAGGAAGCGATGTGTTTGTGTTCCACTCTGACAGTCGCCGTTCCAGTTACCAGTTTTTCAGGCGACAGCCGGCAGTTGCCTGAAAATCACCTAAGTGGGACAGGCCCATAGAAGTAACAAAAAAGGTGAAAGATCTGACAAGCTGTTAGCGAGGCAGCCACTGGTTACTGTTTAACTGCCCAGGTCCCAATACACTGGTGTGGGCAAGTTAGACCAAAGGGCCTGTTTCCGTGCTGTTTGTGACTCTCTATACAATGTGTTTACTGTTTGCCCTGTGGCCACATGAGTTTCCTCTGGGTGCTCCAGTTTCCTCCCACATCCCAAAGACGTACAGGTTTTTTAGGCTTTGGTAAAAGTTGTAAATTGTCCCTAGTGTGTAGTATCTGTAATAGTATCTTCCTCTGGGTACTCCTGTTTCCTCCCACATCCCAAAGATGGCCTTTGTAAAATTGTCCTTGTGTGAAGGCAATGGATGTGAAAGTGGGATAATATAGAATTAGTCGGCATAGACTCGGTGGGCCGTAGGGACTGTATTCCAAAACTAAACTAAACCAATGAGAGATCTAAAAGTGCTGATTCTTTACTCTTAAAGTTCACTATTGAAGCCTGAACCCTTTGATCTGATTAGTAACACATAATCACTCCCTGCCCCAAGCCACCTATCAATCCTTCCTCCTTCTAATGGTTGGTTTATTGGAACCTGGGCATGTGTAAAACAAACCATTGTGATCCCATTTGCAATAGCATTCAGTGCTCCTGACGGGCCACAATTGCTGAATTTGCAAACTGGTTTGATTTAAGCTGGAAGACAATGAACTGGCTAAAGATTATACCACTCTCAACAAGATGCAGTCAATTTTGCTCTAAAAAACACACACAAAGTAACTCAGCGGGTCAGGCAGTATCTCTGGAGAAAATGGATATGTGACATTTTGGGTTGAGACCCTACTTTAGACTGATTACGGGGAGAGGCGGGAGGAGAAAGCTGGCAGAGAGGAGGGGCAGGACAAAGCATGACGAGTGATAGGTGGGGAGCGGAGGAGAGGGATGCAGGATTTAGTTGAAGTTGGGGAATTCAAAATTCATACCACTGGGTTGTAAGCTGCCCAAGCAAAATATGAGGTGCTGCTCCTCCAATTTGCGAATGGCCTCACTCTTGACAGTGGAGGAGGCCGGCCCAGGATAAAAAAGTCAGCCTGGGAATGTGAAGAGGAATTAAAATGTTTAACAACCGGGAGATCGCGTAGGTCAAGGAGGACCGAGCGGAAGTGTTCAGTGAAATGATTACAAAGTCTATGCTTGGTGTTGCCGATATAACTGAGCCCACACCAGTAATACCCGTGGATATAGTAGATCAAGTTGTAGTAGTGATAGGTGGATACAGGTAAGGGGGGGGGGGGGGAGGTTGATAGGCAGATGATTGGACAAAGGCCAGAGATGAAAGGACAAAATATATGAGATAAGGATAGTTCTAATTGAAACCAAAACTATTTCACAATGCAACGCATCACTGAGGATCAGTCGAGTGGCATAACACAGTGACTGAGAATGTGCCCCAACTATTTATTTTACATTTGTTCCATTGTTCTTTGGAAACCCTGTTACCCTTCTGCCACATGGGTGACGAGGCAGAAAAAGCAAGAGGATATTCAACAAGGGAAGGAATCACAGCAAGTATGAGATGGAAAGCAAGAAAGCAGAAAGCAAGCAAGTTGAGGGATTAAATGAGCAGAACATAGTTGCAACACGCAATAGGCCAAACAATCTATTCATTGGCAAAATGCAGGAAGTGCTGGAGGAACTAAGTGGGTTTGGCAGCATCTGCGGAGGGAATAGAAACATAGAAACATAGAAATTAGGTGCAGGAGTAGGCCATTCGGCCCTTCGAGCCTGCACCGCCATTCAATATGATCATGGCTGATCATCCAACTCAGTATCCCGTACCTGCCTTCTCTCCATACCCACTGATCCCCTTAGCCACAAGGGCCACATCTAACTCCCTCTTAAATATAGCCAATGAACTGGCCTCAACTACCCTATGTGGCAGAGAATTCCAGAGATTCACCACTCTCTGTGTGAAAAAAGTTCTTCTCATCTCGGTTTTAAAGGATTTCCCCCTTATCCTTAAGCTGTGACCCCTTGTCCTGGACTTACCTAACATCGGGAACAATCTTCCTGCATCTAGCCTGTCCAACCCCTTAAGAATTTTGTAAGTTTCTATAAGATCCCCTCTCAATCTCCTAAATTCTAGAGAGTATAGAAAATGGACAGGTTAACTGTCTTGAATGGTCAATGGTGCTTTTATTTGTAACAAGTGCATGGGCACAGTGAAATTATTTTCTTACGTACAGTTCAATAAAGTATTGCCATACCTAAGCACCATCCCAGATTAGCAAAGTACAGAAATGTTTACTGAGCCCGCATGCAATAAGGGTTGCCAGGTTTTGGCGCTATTTTCAAATTCTAGTCTGCGCTCTTGTTCTTATGAGCATTGCCTGACCCAGGCGAGCCCCAGGCTGCTGCGGGCATCCAGCCATTGCCTTTCTTGGACACGGCGTTCCTCTCCCGCCCAACTTTGTTTCCCAGGACACCTCCCTGACCTCGAGGGCATGGTAGGTCAGACCCCGGTTCCCACTACTCTCCTTTTAGCCTCACTCTTCGACAGTCGCGTCTGTCTCCGTTGCCGGCTCCATCCTCCCAGTCTCTGGTGTTTGGGTAATGAGCAGGGGCTGGCTCGGCTGCCTCCCTCTAGCAGGCTGGCGGGTTCTACATTCTGCACAGTGGAACAGTTGGTAGAGTTGCTTCTTCACTGCAACAATGGCCCATGTGAATACTGAGCCCGGGTGCTGTCTGCCTGGACTCTGCACGACCTACCTGAGACCGCGTGGATTCCCTCTGCGTGCTCCCGTTTCCTACTTCATTTCAAGAATGAACGGCTTGTAAGTCAATTGGCCTCTGTACAATTGTCTCCATCGTGTAGGTGAGTGGTAAAAACAGTGGTACACAACTGATGCAAATGGGTTCTTGTGGGTTGGCACAGACTCAGGGGGCCGAAGGGCCTGTTTCTGAACTGCATAGCTCTATGACTCACCTTTGCCAGAAAGACTGCACTGATTCAGGAGAGGGTTACTGCAATTTCTCAAGGGCAATTAGAGAATGATTAATAATTGATGTCTTTTGTCAAGTTTTAACACAGAAACGAGAGATAATGGGACTGAATATTGGAGTTGGATGAATGGGAATGGGCGGTGGCTCATGTTGTACATGAATACCTGCACGGACCAGTTAGACTTGATTCTATGCTGTACATTCTATACACAATACACTTAGTGCTTCTCAGCTGTTGTATTTTTGGTGACATCACTAATGTTACCATGTCGATTAGTCAAATTAAGTCAAATTGAGTTCATTGTCAGTTGCACAAGTCCGGTGAGGTACAATGGAAATCCTGCTTTTAGTCGTCAGACTCCGGCAACGCACAGAAACATCAATTAAACTTAAATTATATGAGAGTGAAATAAAAAGAGAATGCTACAAGATGTTGGTGCACAACACGATGACAAGTGCAAGAGGTGGTCCATGATGTTTCCTTGCTTGGATTTGGTTTGTAGTTTAGAGATACAGCACATAAATAGGCTCTTCGACCCACTCAGTCTGGCCGGTCTCTGGGAGAATGTGCAAACTCTGTAGAGACAACACCTGTAGTCAGGTTCGAACCCGGGTCCCGGGCACTATACTACCGCTGCGCCACCATGCCGCCTGTACAGGTTGGTTCATGATGGAAAGTAGCTGTTCCTGAGCCTAGTGGCATGGACTTCCGGTTTCTGTACATCCGGCTTGGTGGGAGCATCAAGGAGAGGCATGGCCTGGATGGCATAGCCTGGATGGTGGGGATCCTTGATGATAGATGTCGCCTTCTTGAGGCAGCACCTCTTGTAGATGCTTTTGATGGTGGGGAGGGCTGTGCCCATGATGGACCGGGGCTGAGAGGACTACTCTCTCGCATTCATAGAAACATAGAAAATAGGTGCAGGAGGAGGCCATTTGGTCCTTCATTGTGATCATGGCTGATCATCCACAATTAGTAACCGTGCCTGCCTTCTCCCCATATTCCTTAATTCCGAAGAGCTCTATCTAACTCTATTTTAAATTCATCCAGTGAATTGGCCTCTACTGCCTTCTGTGGCAGAGAATTCCACAATTTCACAACTCTCTGGGTGAAAATGTTTTTTTCTCATCTCAGTTTTAAATGGCCTCCCCTTTATTCTTAGACTGTGGCCCCTGGTTCTGGACTCCCCCAACATTGGAGACATTTTTCCTGCATCTAGCTTGTCCAGTCCTTTTATAATTTTATATGTTTCTATAAGATCCGCTCTCATCCTTCTAAACTCCAGTGAATACAAGCCCAGTCTTTCCAATCTTTCCTCACATGACGGTCCTGCCATGGGGTGGGTGATTGCAACCTTCACGTGGTCCACCCTGTTTTGACTGATGGGGAGGGGGAAACTTTTAATCTCTTCCCCGTACAGGTGACCCGACCTTTTCACTGTTGGGTCTCCATTGTCGTTGGGGCCTAGCACCGTGGAATGGCCAACCGGAATGACCTGGGCACTCCAGTCGTGGAGAGCTGTGGTGACGCGTGGCTGCGACCCGACCTCGGAGCTCGGAGGCTCCAGCCGCAGGTCCGGTGGACGGTGACATCAGGAGCTCGCGGGTCCCTGGTGGGAGACCGTTTTTCGGAGCTCCCACAACGGCAACTTCCTCCCCCGAGTTGCAGGGTTGAAAATGACCTGGAGTGCGGCCTTACATCGCCCGGCGCGGCCTTAACAGCTGCGGAACTTGCCATCGCCCGCCGGGAGCTCCAATATTAAGACATGGAGAGGGGCCTTACTTTGCCCGGCGTGGGACTTGCCATCTCCCGCTGGGGACTACAACGTTAAGACCCGGAGCGAGGCGTTACATCGCCCGGCGCGGCCTTATCGGCTGCGCGACTTGCCATCGCCCGCCGGGATCTTTAACATCGGGAGAAGAATGGAACACTTGGGAGAGACAAGACTTTGCCTTCAATCACAGTGTGTAGGAGATTCACTGTGATGCATGTTTGTGTAAATTATGTTGGTTGTGTGTCTTGGTTCTTGTTGTATGACTGCAGAAACCAAATTTTGTTTGAACTTAATTTGTGGTTCAAATGACAATAAATAATTGTATTGTATTGTATATACATGGTAAGACCTAAGGGACTGTGGATGAACAGAGGGACCCCAGGTTACAAGAACAAAGACCCTTGAATGTGGCAGCACAGATGGACCAGGTGCTGGCAAAGGTATATCGGGTGCTGCTTTCATTGGCTGTGGCATGGAACATAAATGATGGGATGTACACAAAATTGCTGGAGAAACTCAGCGGGTGCAGCAGCATCTACGGAGCGAAGGAAATAGGCGACGTTTTGGGCCGAAACCCTTCTTCAGACTGATGGGGGGTGGGGGAGAAGGAAGGAAAGGGGAGGAGGAGGAGCCCGAGGGCGGGCGGATAGGAGGGTGGGAGGAGACAGCTAGAGGGTTAAGGAAGGGGAGGAGACAGCAAGGGCTAGCAAAATTGGGAGAATTCAATGTTAATGCCATCCGGACGCAAGGTCCCCAGGCGGAATATGAGGTGCTGTTCCTCCAATTTCCGCTGTTGCTCACTCTGGCAATGGAGGAGACCCAGGACAGAGAGGTTGGATTGGGAATGGGAGGGGGAGTTGAAGCGCTGCATAGGAAATATATGAATGCATTGGAGAAAGTGCAGAGGAGATTCACCAGCATATTGCCTGGATTGAAGCATTGTGGTCATAAGGAGAGATTGGATAGGCTGTGTTTCCTAACCCTGCATTGGAGGAGGCTGTAGGGTGACCTGGTGGAAGTATAATAAACTAGGAGAGGGTTAGATAGGGGAAATAGTAAAAAAATACTCTTCTCATGGTGGGGTTTAATTTAGTTTAGTTTTGAGATATATCGCAGAAACAGGCCCTTCGGCCAACCAAGTCTACACCGACCAGCGATCACCCATACACATGTTCTATCTTACACATTAGGGACATTTTACAACTTTGCAGAAGCCAATTAACCTACAAACCTGCACATCTTTGGAATGTGGAAGGAAACTGAAGCACCTGGAGAAATCCCACGCAGCCAGAGGGAGAATGTATCAACAACACATTCGGTCAGGATCAAACCTAGGTCTCGGTAAAGCAGAAGCTCGACAGCTGCACCACTGTGCCACCCCCATGGGGAACTGCTATAATGTAGGAGGCTTTGAAGGGAATTGTTTTAACACAGAGAGTGTTTGGAGTTAGAAATGCAGTGTGTGAAGAGTAGGTGGAGACTGACACTCTCACAATGGTTAACATGTGCTTGAATCACCAAGGCACAGCAGGCTACAGGCCTAACGTGGGTAAATGGGATTAGTGTAGGTAGAACCAGGTGTGCCGGAGGGCCTGTATCTGTTCTCTATGACTCATTCTCCTAAACAACCATGTATAGACCCAGCATATTAGACTCAAATCTCTTTATTATAAATGCATGCATTCTATTGCCTCTCTCTGCAATGCTTATTTTACTTAATAGTACAAGACTTTTAGCCCCACTTCATTCAAATGTCAATTTATTTTTATTTACACTTTCTCCCGTATTATATGGCATTTATCAATTTCTCGTCCACTTGCTTAATCTATCTATATCAATATGCTGTTTCTTTGTGTTCTTATAAGTTGCTAATTCGCCAATCTTTGTCATAATTATTGAGCAATGCAGCATCGAAACAGGCCCGTTGGCCCAAATTGTCCGACCAAGATATCCCATCTAGGCTAGTCCTATTTGCCCACATTTGGCCCATATCTCTCCAAACTTTTCGTATCCATGAACCTGCCTAAATACTGTCTACAAATGAGGCTCCAGTGCCTTCATCCAAGGCATTAATATAGATTATAAATGAATGTGCTTTAATTGAGCCATGTTGATGTTTCTGTGGAGTACAAGGCCAGAAGTTATGAGTTACTCCAGCATTTTGTGTCTATCTTTGGTGTAAACCAACATCGGCAGTTCCCTCCTACACATAAAGTAACCTGGCCTTGGGTTTAGTATGGTAGGGAACAACTAATGGCTGGATTAGATTTTTCTCAACTTTAGTACGTGTAAAGCCTGCTTCATGGTAGTAAGTTCTCATTTATATGTCTATCTTCATGACAACGTTTTGTGTATGGTTAAACAACATTAAAAGGGAAATAGTTCACACGTGCTGAGAAATGGGGCTGCCAGTGTTCAAAAATGGGACTGAGGGAATGATTTGTATCATATGTTCCTAATGAACTTATTTGTGTACATTGTTGAATTGGACCTGAGCAACATTAACAAAAAACACAAACTACCGCAGCAACTCAGCGGCTCAAGCAGGCATCTCTGGAGAACATGGATAAGTGACGTTTCGTGTCGGGACCCTTCCTTAACATGCACACGACTTTAACATGGGATATTTCCCAATGATCAAAACCATTAGCAGGTTGTGGACACCTGCAAGTGCCTATTGCGAGGAGTTTGGCGAAAGGCCATCTTTAACAGCCTACTAGTAACTGGGGAGGTTGTCAGGAAGGAGGGTACATAAATGTGTGCATCATAGGAGCAGAAATAGGCCGTTGCGCTTATCAAGTCAACTCTGCCATCCAATCATGGCTGATCTATCTTTCCCTCTCAACATCATTTTCCTGCATTGTTCAAACATTGATTGTGGTGGTCAAATCTGGGGAGAATTGAGATAACTAATGTTTCAAGGAGTGTGTATAGATAGAGTTCAGGAAGGTTTTCAGTGTCCTGTATCTGAAAGATAAGTTAAAACACTGTCATTCAGTCAGGGAATACTGATTCTTGGTCTCTCTCCGTTCAAATATCTGTTGATCACATTAGTTTTAATTTTTAGTTTTAGACACAGTGATGAAACAGGCCCTTTGTCCCACCGAGTTCACACTGACCAATGATCACCCATACAGTAGTTCTATCCTACACACGAGGGACAATTTGCCAGTCAACCTACAAACCTGCACCTCTTTGCAATGTGGGTGGAAACCGGAGCACCCGGAGAAAACCACGTGGTCGCAGGGAGAACGTACAAATCTGTACAGACAGCACCCGTGGTCAGGATCGAACCTGGTCCTCTGGCGCTATAAGGCAGCAACTCAACCGCTATGCCACCATGCCTTCCACATACTACTACTACTAATATATTTCTCACTGACCGTGAATACATTTTCTTGAATTACGGGCTAGTGTGAGGTGCTGCATTTTGAGAGGTTAAATGTAGGAGGAAGGTACACAGTTAATGGCAGGACCCTCACAGCATATATGTGCAGACAGTTTTTGGGGGTAAAAGTCCATCGATCTCTGAAAGTGGCACCACAAGGAGACAGAGAGGTAAAGAAAATGGATGGTATGCTTGCCTTCATCGTTATCTGGTCATCATAGCATCACTGTTCATGGGAGCTGGTTCTGTTCAAATTGTTGGATATACATGGCTAAGTTCAAATGTGTTTAAACGCATAAAACAAGGAACGATAGATGCTGGTTAATACACAAAAGGACAGCAGGTCAAAGACCCAAAACGTCACCTGTCCATCTTCTCCAGGGATACATATAAACTCCAACATAAACTACAACACATAATCCTCTGAGATTTTGCCACCTCCACCAGGATCCCAACACTAGTCACATCTTCCCATCTCCACCCCTTTCCACCTTCAGCAGAGTCCGATTCCTCCACAACTCCCTGGTTAACTCATTCCTTTCCACCAAACCCATCCCCTCTCCAGGTATCTTCCCCTGCAACCGCAGAAGATGCAACACCTGCCCCTATACCTCCTCCCTGGACTCTGTCCAGGGACCCCGACAGTCCTTTCAGATTCGGCAGAGGTTCATTCGCAACCTCATCCAACCTCATCTACTGTATCCGTTGTTCAAGATGTGGACTCTTACACATCAGCGAGACCAAACGCAGACTGGGCGATCATTTCGCGGAACACCTTCGCTCAGCCCGCCTGAACCTGATCTCCCGGTTGTTGGACACTTTAATTCTCTTTCCCATTCCCACACAGTCCTTTCTGTCCTTGGTCTTCTCCATTGTCAGAGTGAGGTTAAATGCAAATTGGAGGAACAGCATCTCATATTTCGCTTGGGCAGCTTACAGCCCAGTGGTATGAATATTGATTTCTCTAATTTCAGGTAGCCCCGGCATTCCCTCTCTCTCTATCCCTCCCCCACCCAAGTCACACTAGCTTCTCGTTTTCACCCAACAAACAGCTAACGATGGCCCATTTGCTTTATCATCGTTACTTTTTTGCATATTCATTGTCTTTATCTCTCTACATCATCGACTATATCTCTCGTTTCCCTTATTCCTCACCAGTCTGAAGAAGGATCTCGACCTGAAACGTCACCCATTCCTTCTCTCCAGAGATGCTGCCTGTTCCGTTGAGTTACTCCAGTATTTTGTGTCTGTCTTCTCCAGAGATAATGTGCTTTGGTGTCAAGTTTTGCCTGATCATACTCTGGCAATCTGTTATACTGAAAGGCTTCTATTTCAATGTGAGTGTTGCAACTCTCTCAGACAAAAAAAAAAGCAGTTTGGTTCCAAGTTAGAGGAACTATGGAGTGAATAGTCTGAAGGAGAGTCCCAACCCAAAACGTCACCTATCCATGTTACCCCAGAGATGCTGCCTGACCTGCTGAGTTACTTCAGCACCTTGTGTCCTTTTTGTGTAAACCAATATCTGCAGGTCCTTGTTTCTACTATCCTCAGTGTCTTTGGCTTTTAAACATTTCTAGGAGCATGCCCCTCTTATAAAGAAGGATTAGGTTCAACGGAGACCCCTGGAACTACAGATGCTGGAATCTTGAACAAAACACAAAAGTGCTGGAGGAACTCAGCTGGTCAGGCAGCATCTGTGAAGGGAACCTTCTTCGGATACCATCAATGTTCTGTTATCCAGAGATCCCTTTGGGGATTCTACCTGGGTGTAAAGTTGACCACAACCTTGGCTCCCATCTGTAAAAATTCTTCTTGGCCAAAACACTAGGCCACTGGTATCGATGGGCTCATCGATGGACCCACAATATTAGTTTTCAGAGGAACAAGTGCTGGAGAAATGAAGCATGGGACACGATGTGTAACTGGGTTTTTACATTCTGTTAAAAGACACTCATTAAAGAAGATCTCTGGAGTACATGGATAGGTGATGTTTTGGATCCCAAGAGATGCTGCCCGACCTGCTGAGTTACTCCAGCACTCTAATAATAATAATAAATTTTAATTTCGGGCGCCTTTCAAATCTCAAGGTCACCTTACAAAGATTAAACAGAAGAGAAAAGAACCATATAGTCGGAGAAAAATAAATAATAAGGACATCATCAATACACAAATTAAAAATAGAAATCGCTCCAAAGACACAAAATAAAAAGAAATAAAAAACACAATGTGAAGAGAGAGCAGCAGCAGCTAAAGCGCGCCAGCGTCCACTCTCTCTTCCGACAGCCATCTTGGACACAGACTAACAAAGTACCTTACACACAGAAAAATCATCCTCCCAAAGTGGTTACCACTGTGGGGGAAGGCACAAAAGTCCAGTCCCCAACCCCAGTTCTCCCAAAAGTCAGGCCTATTAAGGCCACCGCTGTTGCCTCAACGGAAGCCCGATGTTCCTGGCCGTTCTAGCCGGGTGGACTTGCCCCGGCGTCGGGAGAGTCCTCACAGCGGCTGGGCCACCTGGAACGGCCGCTTCCTAGCAGGGGATTGTCGGCTTCCGAAGCCGACAAGGACGCACCGAGTTGGAGCTCCCAGGCTCCCATGTTAATGTCGGCGCCGCCCGCTGCGCTCCGCAGACCCGCAGCCCAGGTGTTGCTCTCGGCGGTCCAGCTCACCGGAGCTCCAGCGCGTCGACCCAGGCAAGGCATCGCCCGCTCCGCTCCGCGATGGCGCTCCAGCGCTGTGCCGCCACCGAAGCCGAGGTGCTGGGCGGTCCCCACCAGGAAACGGCGCTCCAAGCCCGCTGGTAGGCCACGAGGACGGGTCGACGGGCAGCCCAGAGAAAAAGCTGCCTCACCGACCAGGTAGGGACTTAGAAGTAAGGTCACCTCCTTCCCCCCACAATAAGAAGTCCATTTCTCCGAAAAAACGACGAACAAAACTAACTAAAAATTGAAAAAAAAAAAAAAAATTAAACGGACGGCTGCTGGTTAGCAGCCGTTCCCCAAGATGGCTCCTCCTCCACTCTGTGTCCTTCAAATGTGTTTGAATGTCGAACAATTTGGTATGTGAAAGATTATAGGAATGCGTGCCATTCTTATAGTAGTCCATAAAGAAACTAGGCAAAGGAATGAAAATCAGTGACCGTTTTTCTACAATCTACAAATAATAGATACTATTTGCATCTGATGCAGGAATAACTGCCTGTGATATCCATGGGCCAATGCATAATACTTTCTCAACACAGAAAGAAATCAATTTTAATTAAACTAAGTCTATTAAATCGGTGAATGGACCAAGGCAAATTCAGTGTGATTAATACTCCAAACTGAAAAAAGAACACTCCTGTGATTAGTGTCTTTTTAACAGTGTTAAAAACCCACGTGGTCGAGGGGAGAACGCACAAACTCCATTGGCAGCACCAGTAGTTAGGATTATATCCCGGTCTCTGGTGCTGTAAGGCAGCTTCTCTACCGCTGCGCCACCGTCCCACCCCTTTCTTCAAGCACTTTGTATTTTGCTCAACATTTCCGCATCTGCAGTCTCTTGTGTCCAATCTTCTCAGATGTGTACTCAGCTGAGTAAACAGCAGGTCTAGTTCCTGCCTTCAGCATGTTTTTGAACTTGACAAGTGGTTCTTGTAATGGTTGGACTTCATGCCTTATTGTGCGTACTATAGAGGTGGAATCATAGAGAGTGTATTGCATGGAAACTGACTCTTTGTGTGCCCTTGGTGTGCACAAATTGACTGCCATTTGCCAACTACTTCTCAAAAGCATGTCTTTTGCTGCTAACAATTTGAGAGTTCTGGAGGAAGAGATATAAATCCCAGTTATTAACTTTAACATTAAATCTTACAAGATATGTAGATTACTAGCTGAATTAACTGCATGACGCAAATAGTTTTTTCCTGGGAAATAATATGCCGCTTCACAGTCGTGGGGCTGGCAGAGCTGCTGCCTGCCTCACAGAGCCAGAGACACGGGTTCCATCCTGACCTTAGGTGCTGTCTGTGTAGAGTTTGCACACTTTCCCACATTGTTTTTCTCCGGGTGCTCCAGTATCCTCCCACATTCCAAAGACGTGCGGGTTTGTACCTTGATTGGCCTCTGTAAGTTGCCCATAGTGTGTTGGAAGTGGAAGAGAAAGTGGGACAATGTAGAACTAGTGTGAACAGGTGATTGATGGTTGGTGCAGACTCGGTGGGCCGAAGGACCTGTTTCCATGCTGTAACCTAAACTAAGATCTTAGCCTTAGCAAGTGTAGCACTATGGTGTTTTGTCTGAACTATTTCAATGTAATGATCACATTTAACTGTGAACCGACCATTGATGGATACAATAGGAAGAATAAGAGGTCATATGCAAAGTTACAATTCAGAAGCCTGTAAACCTTTGGAGTAAGTTGCTGGCTCCTGGAATGCTAATGTTTGAAAAGGATAAACAGGAAGCTGGCTCATGTATTCTGTGATTGCAGTAATAACTTCAAACCTTTGTCAGATTATCTTTAGGCATTCAGCTGATTTATTTTTCCTAATTTTTCTTTTCTTTTTTTAAACTACTTTTCTCTGGAACAACAGAGGGTGAGGGGAGACGTGATAGATGTATACTAAATTATGAGGCATAAATACTGCAGACGGTCAGAATCTTTTTGCCAGGTGGAAATGTCAAAGGTGGCACAGTGGTGCAGCAGTAGTCGCTGCATTACAGCACCAGAGATCCGGATTCAACCCTGACCTCGGGTGCAGTCTGTACGGAGTTTGTACACTCTCTGTGGGTTCTCTCCGGGTGCTCCGGTTTCCTCCGACATTCCAAAACCGTGCCAGTTTGTACGTTAATTGGCTTCTATAAATTGTCCCCAGTGTATCAGAACTTGTGTGATAGAACTTGTGTCAATGGGTGATTGCTGGTCGGCGCAGACTTAGTGGGCCAAAGGGCCTGATTCCACGCTGTATCTCTAAACTAAAGAAGAGGGCAGAGCTCTAATGTGAGAATAGCAAAGTTTAAAGGAGATGTATGGGGCAAGTTTTTTTTAAACACAGGGAGCAGTGGGTGCCTTTGTACTTGCTGCCACAGGTGATGGTAGAGGCAGATACCATAATGCAATTTAAGAGGCTTTTAGATAGGCACAGGGATATGCAGAGAATGGATGGCTATGGATTATATACAGGCAATTGTCATCATATTTGGCACAGACATTGTGGGGCAAAGGGCCTGGTCCTCTGCTGTGTACTTTTTCCTCTCCCATATTTCACGACTTCTGATGACTGTGCAGCATTGTTTAGTTGCAGCATGTCTGAATGTGCGATGCATCCAGTTGGTTCACAATTGTATATATTTACACAGTATTTATTAATACGATGCAACCTGACACTATACTTTCCATGGTGCATCTATAGAAGGTTGCAAGAGTCTTACAGCAAATATTGTTGTCAATATTATTAGGCAAGCACTTAACATGTTTCCAACGTATTGTTCCGGGTGTAGCTTTAATGCAGATGCTAATGAGTTAATACACTGTTAAAAAGGAGATGGAACATCGTGTGGAGGAATTGAGCACTGCTCTGCTGAAATCCACATCTGCAATTTTTGGCCTAACTTTAGACCTACACTCTAATCCAGTAATTTATCTGCCTCAGAAGATCTTCTTGGACCTGAGCCTTTCATAAACTTGGCACCGTTGAGGCTCTGCTGTTCTTATTATGGTAAAGGCATGCTGTGAAACAGATGCCACAAATACCAATCTATTTTTAAAGTGATACTGAGCCACTCATCAATTCTGTCACTTGCTCAATCGTCACAACATATTGGAGATGTGGACGTGGCAGGGTGGGGGGGGGGGGGGGGGGGGGGGGGGTGAGGAAACAGGTGGGGCGTTGAGGAAAGAGGTGGGGGCGAGGTGGGGATGGGGATGGGGGGTGGTATGGCCGGGGTTGGTGGGGAAGGAGGAGGGGGGGTGGTGGGGAAGGAGGTGGGAGTGGTGGGGAAGGTGGCGGGAGTGAAAGTGGTGGGATGGTAGTGGGGGCAGTGGAGTAGGTGATGGGAAAAAGATTGGGGCGGAGGTGGGCATGGAGTCGGGGTGGTATGGACAGGGTTGAAGGGGAAGGAGGCGGTGGGGAAGGAAGTGGGGGCATTGTAGTAGGTGATGGGAAGGAGGTGGGGAAGGAGGTGAGGGTAGACAGGAAGTAGAAAGGGTGGTTGGATGGAGGTATGGGTTCTAATTGAAAAAGGAAAATAATGCAGATACATGAAGCACTAAATGAGTTCTTGCTTTAGAAACAAGGAACTGTAAATACAAAAAAAGACACAAAGTGCTGGAGGAACTCAGCAGGTCAGGCAACGTCCCTAGAGAGCATGGAGAGGTGGCATTTCGGATCGGGACCCTTCTTCAGACTTGCGTTTCAGGATATGAAACATTACCTACCCAAGCTCTCCAGAGATGCTGCCTCACACACTGAGTTACTCCAGCACTGCAAGTACTTATTTTGTCAGGTTTTTATATTCAGCCAGTGCTCAAATGTTCTCCAAACAAGTTCTATTCAATCAAGCAGATGTCAGGCAACCGTGGTAGGGCCTGAAGACCATCACTGACAACAAGGAAGGGTGATCTCTACTCAATGCCTTCCATGCCCACTTTTTATTTTACTCAAGAGGTGAACACTGCTCGGTCAATCATGGATACTGACCATCTCTACCATCCATGGGATCCTCAGGAGGTGCTGCATCAAGAAGGCAGCTGATATTATCAAAGATCTACACCGTCATTGCCCTGCTCTCATCTTTGGTAAAAAGATGCAGGAGCCTGAGAACCCTGACCTCCAGGTTCAGGAGTCGTAGCAAGTTAAAATTCCATTGCTCAGGCCTGACAATTAAACACTGATGAATATCATCAAAGACTTACACCACCCTGGCCACAATCATCTCACTGCTACCATTGGCAACAAGATACAGGAGCCTGAGAACTATGACCCCCCCACCCCCCTCCCCCGGTTTCAAGAACAGCTCTTGAACATGACACAACACTAACCTCAGCAACCATGAACTTTTCTGGACAGTCTGTGGTAGCACTACAGATTTGCATTTTTGCATGAAGTTTTATTGTACTTCTTGTTTGTTATATATTATGTATTATTGCATTTATAGGCCTGTAAAGTTGCAGCAAGTAAGAATTTCATTGGTCCTGCCCTGGTACATATGACAATCAAACACACTCTTGATCTTTGATATGAACGACCATTTTTTTTGCACCAGTATTTGGAATATTAATTGACTAATTATTTTGTGTATTTTATCTGTGTGCATTGTGTTCACGGGCCTGTTAAGATGCAATATACAAGATCGTCATTGTTCTGCTGTCAGTATATATGACAATTAAACTCTCTTGACACTTGAAGGTTTTCGCTGGAGTGTCAGAGGCTGAGGGGAAACCTGAACAAAGTTTATAAAATTATTAGAGATATGGATAGTGTAGACAATCAGAGTCTTTTTCCCAAGGTGGAAATGTCAAGGGCTAGCGTTGTCTGTGAATATGGCAATGAAACACTCTTGATCTGTGACAATGTCTTTAGACAATAGACAACAGTTGCAGGAGTAGGCTACTCGGCCCTTCGAGCCAGCACCGCCATTCAATGTGATCATGGCTGATCATCCACAATCAGTATCCCGTTCCTGCCTTCCCTCCATATCCCTTAACTCCGCTATCCTTAAGAGCTCTATCTAACTCTCTCTTGAAGGCATCCAGAGAACCAGCCTCCACTGCCCTCCACACACTCACAACTCTCTGTGTGATAACGTTTTTCCTCGTCTCCGTTCTAAATGGCTTACCACTTATTCTTAAACTATGGCCCCTGGTTCTGGACTCCCCCAACTTTGGGAACATATTTCCTGCCTCTAGTGTGTCCAAACCTTTAATAATATTATATGTTTCAATAAGATTGCCTCTCATCCTTCTAAATTTCAGAGTATACAAGCCCAGCCACTCCAATCTATCAACACATGACAGTCCTGCCATCCCGGGAATTAACCTTGTGAACCTACACTGCACTGAAGTCTTTCACACCAAAGACTTCAGGGTTTTTTTTGATATAGTATTGGGGTTATTAATGTATTGTTTTTTTTGTGTGTTATATATTATCCTTGTATTGCATTTCCAGGCAATGTTAAGCTGCTTCAAGTAAGGATATAATTGACAACTAAACAATCTTTCTCCACAACTGTCTCCACTCTCCACATACCGCCAATGTTAGTCTCATCTGCAAACATTAATTTGGCAGCAAAACAATGTGCCAATTCAGTGGGTCGGGGAGCATCTGTGGAGAATATGGATAGCTGAAGTTTCAGGACATGAGCTTCCTTCAGACATACCTGCAACGTTCAACATTCCTCCACCTCATGGTCTCCCCCTACTGGCCTTCTATTCTCTCTTGATATTTATATTTCTAACATATTTCTAGTGCAATATCAACTGTTTTAACTCTTTCATTCTCCTATCCATTCTAGTCTAATCCCATCTGAGCGTACAGCCATCTGCTCATTCAGTAACAATGCAAATATTGTTATCAAACCCGCAGACAAGGCAGATGCTGCTGTAGTCTGGCAGGCTAGCGTCTATCGTGCAGAGGCAAAGCGCCAGCTCTTGGACACCTCCTCATACTTACCCCTTGACCATGAACCCATAGATGAATACCAGGCCATCATCTCCCAGACTGTTACCAATCTTGTCATCTCTGGCAATCTCCCTTCCACAGCCTCCAAGCTTGTTGTTCCTCAATCCCGCTTCTATTGCTCTCCCAAAATCCACAAACAAGACTGCCCTGGCAGACCCATTGTATCTGCCTGCTCCTGCTCCCACAGAACTCATCTCCAAACACCTTCTGTCCCTTAGCCCCTTTTCCAGTTCCTTCCAATCTACATCTAAGCCACCTCCCATGCGCTTCAATAATGTTCAATTGAATCTGAAGAAGGGTCCCGACCCATACCGTCACGTGTCCTTGTTCGCCAGAGATGCTGTCAGACCTGCCGAGTTACTCCAGCATTTTGTGTTTTTTGCTCAAAAATCATGCATTTTTGATTTGTGTTTACTAATCTGGAACGTTGTCTCTGCGATTAGCATTCTCTGCCCTTACTTCAGATGAATGTGGAGGGGTGGGAGAGGGTTTAGGTTTATTATTATTGTAACACATACCGTGGTACAGTGAAAAGATTTGTTTTGCATGCTATTCAAACAGGTCAGATAATACTATACATAAATAAAATCGTCAAACTCAAGTACAATAGGTAGACTAAAGGGGAAGATACAGAGTGCAGAATGTAGTTCTCAGCATTGTAACGCATCAGTTCCACCGACAAAGTCCAATGTCCGAATTGGGGTTGAGGGAAATGGACAGTACCCTAGCTTATGGAAGGACAGTCCAGAAGCCTGTTAACAGAAGGGAAGAAGCTGTTGCTGTGTCTGGTCATGCGTGTTTTAAAACTTCTGTACCTTCTGTGAAACCTTGCGCATGCGCATTGCCCGATCGCACCGCTGCGCCAGCACCACCCACCGCAGTGTATGCTGGGGGATGTAGTTTGCGCGCTCCAGCGAGAAGGAGGAATAGCCGGGTGGGTGGGAGGGGGGGTACCATTCCTTTCAGGTGAGGCACTTGCACCTCCTCCAAACTTATCTACTGTATCCGCTGTTCCAGGTGTGGACTCTTATACATCAGTGAGACCAAGTATAGCGATCTCCCGGTTGCCAAACACTTTAGCTGTCCTTCCCATACCCACTGACCTTTCTTTCCTGGGCCTCCTCCACTGTCAGAGTGAGGCCCAACACAGATCAGAGAAACAGCAACTCATATTTCACTTTCATTGGGTGCAGCTTACATCCCAGCAGTATGAATCTTGATTTCCCCAACTCCAAATAACCCGTTCCCTCTCTCCATCCATCCCCCACCCTGGTATTCCTACTAATTTCACTGTCCTCTCATTCATTTTAATGTTCAAAGGTTCATAGGTCAGTTTATTGTCACATGTACCAATTAAAGTAGGGTGAAACTCGAATTACCATACAGCCATACCAAGAAAAAGCAACAAGACACACAACTACATAAAAGTTAACATAAATATCCACCACAGCGGATTCCCCAAATTCCTCACTGTGATGGAAGGTAATAAAGTCCAATCTTCTTCCTCCATATTCTCCCGCGGTCAGGGCAGTCGAACCATCCGCAGTCAGGGCGATTGAAGCTCCCATAGCCGGCGGTCGAAGCCCCCGCGTTGGGGCGGTCGGAGCTCCCGCGTCGGGATGATCGAAGCCCTGCGGCTTGGAGCTCCCAAAGTCGGTCTCTAACCAGGGACCATGAGCTCTACGATGTTAAAGTCCACAGGCTTCCGTGGTTGGAGCTCCGAGGTTGGTCCCTGACAGGGACCGCCAGCTCCACAATGGTAAGTCCCGCAGGCTCCTGTGGGTGGAGCTCCTGAGTCGGTCTCCAGCAGAGGCCGCTAACTCCTCGATGTTGGGCCGTAGTGCGGACGAAGATAAATACGGAAATAAATTGCATCTCCGTCGAGGTAAGAGATGAAAAAAAGTTTCCCCCAACCCCACCCCCACATAAAACAAACTAAAGAGATTAATGTGCAAAATGAGAGCACATGGTATTGGGGGTAGGGTATTGACATGGATAGAGAAATGGTTGGCAGACAGGAAGCAAAGAGTAGGAATTTTCAGAATGGCCGGCAGTGACTAGTGTGGTGCCGCAAGACTTGGTGCTGGGACTCCAGTCATTTACAACATATATTAACGATTTAGATGAGGGAATTAAATGTGACATCTCTAAGTATGCGGATGACACAAAGCTGGGCGGCAGTGTGAGCTGCGATGAGGATGCTATGAGGCTGCAGGGTGACTTGGATAGGTTGGGTGAGTGGGCAGAAGCATGGCAGATGCAGTATAATGTTGATAAATGTGAGGTTATCCACTTTGGTGGCACGAAAACAAGAAGGCAGATTATTATCTGAATGGTGTCAGATTAGGAGAAGGGGTGGTGCAACAAGACCTGTGTGTGCTTGTACATCAATCATGCAAGCATGCAGGTACAGCAGGCAGTGAAGATAACTAATGGCGTGTTGGCCTTCATTGCGAGAGGATTTGAGTTTAGGAGCAAGGAGGTCCTACTGCAGTTGTACAGAGCCCTGGTGAGACCGCACCTGGAGTATTGTGTGCAGTTTTGGTCTCCTAAATTGAGGAAGGACATTATTGCTCTTGAGGGAGTGCAGTGTAGGTTCACGAGGATAATTCTCGGGGTGGCGGGACTGACATATGATGAACGAATGGGTCGACTGGGCTTGTATCCACTGGAATTTAGAAGGATGAGAGGATATCCTTGGACAAGCTAGATGTAGGAAAAATGTTCCCGATTTTGGGGGAGTCCAGAACCATGGGTCACAGTTTAACACAGCTATTTAGAACTGAGATGAGGAAAAACTTCCTCGCCCAGAAAGTTGTGAATCTGGAATTCTCTGCCACAGAAGGCAGTGGGGGGCAATTCACTGGATGTAATCAAGAGAAAGTTAGATTTCGCTCTTAGGGTTAAAGGAATCGAGGGATATGGGGAAAAAGCAGGAACGGGATTCTGATTTTAGATGGTGCAGCAGCATCTATGGAGCGAAGGAAATAGGAAACGTTACCTATTTCCTTCGCTCCATAGATGCTGCTGCACCCGCTGAGTTTCTCCAGCATTTTTGTGTACCTTCGATTTTCAAGCATCTGCAGTTCCTCCTTGAACATTCTGATTTTAGATAATCAGCCATGAAGGGCCAAATGGCCTTCTCCTGCATCTATTTTTCTATTTTCCTATGCCTCGTTGTCACCTTCCCCTAAGCCAACAATGAACCATTTTACATTTCCTGAAGACGGTTCGACCTTTTCCTTCGCTCCATGGATGCTGCCCAAAGGAGACAATGGGTTATCAGGGCTGTGTATTGTGACAGACAGACAGCCAGCCGGGGTCCATGAACTACAACCTCCAGCATGCATTGCGGCGACCAGCACCGGCGCAGTGATGCGATCGGGTAAAGCGCACGCGCAACGTTCCGAAGCGTCCGTCTCCCCGCCCACGCTAGGGCGCATGTGCAGGGCCGACACCCCTCCACGTTTATAACGGAATTGGACTACAACCTCCAGCAAGCACTGCGGTGGGAGCGCATGCGCAGTAGTGAAGTTGGACAGTGCGCATGCGTAGAATTCCGGAACGCCCCCGCCTGCCTCCCCAGGGCGCATGTGCAGCCACCATGAAGCGTCAATAAGAGGCAATAGGTGAGATTTATCCAATACAATTTATCCAATACAATGACAAATGTCAGTCCGCTGAATGATTTTAAACTGGGGGAAAGTAAATCTTCTGTGCAGAGGGTTGAGGTTTGGAGGGGGAGAAAATATTGTTGAGTTCTCATGGGCTTTTAACCACCTCAGGTCAAGTCGAATTTATTGTGAATGTAATTTTACATAACTACATTCTGTGCTTCTCAGCTGTTGTACTTCAAATGACACTATTAATATCACAAGTCAAGTCTATTGTCAAACGCACAATGACTGTGAAATACAAGCACAATGAACATTTTACTTGCAGCAACATCATAGGCACCTAGACTCAGACAACACATAAAAGAATACATTTTGCATACATTAAAGTGAAAAGAAAAAAAATGCATTGTTACAAAAAGCAAAACATTAGTTCAGACAGGTCCATGGTAGTGCTAGAGAGACACAGGGAACTGCAGATGCTGGAATCTTGAGTAAAACGCAAAGTGCTGGAGAAATTCAGCTGGTCAGGCAGCATCTGCGGAGGGAATGGACAGGTGACGTTTCAAGTTGGGACCCTTCTTCAGATAACGTAAGAGGTGGTCTTTAGTGTTCCGTTGCCGAAGTAGGATTAGGGTTGTGTAGGTCAGTTCAAGAACCTGATGGTGTTCACTTCCTGAAACTGAGGGCATCCACAAGGATTTGGCTGTCTGGCAGTCATGGTCTCAATGTGAAAAGCAATTCTTGTACAACAACATTATATGCATGGAATCAACATATGATATGTGAGAATTATTTGGGTATAACTAACTATTAGATAACCTAGTGGTGGAGGGTCGGGTGGGGTGCAAAGTGTTGAAACTCCACTGCTGTTTTCTGCAGGGATGCACAACTGAGGGAGGCGGATGTAGCCTAAGTTTATTGCAACTGAGAGGTGAGTCCTTATATAGAAAGTACAACTCGTGGAACAAAGGCCACAGTCCAACAGTTCTTGTTGGTGTTTATGTGCGACTATATCTTCTTACAATCTTGTCATATAATCTCGTAGGTACGGAATTATACAGCATACCATCAGGCCCTTCAGACCATTATGTCCATGCTGACCAACAATTACCTATCTACATTAAAACAGAAACAATTAACTGCAGATGCTGGTTTACAAAAAAATTACCCAAACTGCTGGATCTACATTAATAACATTGAGCAGTAAAAAGTTCTATAGCTTTTTTTTAACACATGCTACAATGCTACAAACTATATTCTGCACTCGGTATCTTTCTGTTTGCTCTGCCTATTGTACGAGTTTGGCTTGATTGTATTCACATGCTGTATGATCTGATTTGATTGGATAGCATGTAGAGTGAAGCTTTACCTTGGTACACGTGGCAATAATAATCCTAAACCTAATTAAAGTGCCCGTCCAGATACAGCATCCACTCTGGCTGTGCCTAACAGACGCTAATGACTCTGGGTGAAAAGGTTCATTATCGTCTCTTATTCTTCACCTTAAACCTATGCCTTCTTGTTGTAGTCAATCTGTTATGTATAAAGGTTTTCTATTACCTCTCCTATCATAATTTTGTATACTTTTTTTAATTTTAGAGTTTAGATAAACGGCAGGGAAACAGCCCACGGAGTCTGACCATCGATCACCTGTTCACACGAGTTCTATTACATATCCGCTCCCTACACACAAGAGAAAACATTCTTTTCTCCCTGTATATGTTCCCCTTAGGCGAAGTAATTCAAAGGCACGGCATTTCCTTCCATTGCTATGCAGACGATACACAACTCTATCTCCTCCTGAAGCCCAAAAAACGATCAAATCTACTTAACCTTATCCACTGCCTCGAGGATATAAAGTGTTGGATGACCCAGAACTTCCTCCAACTAAACGAGAGTAAGTCTGAGGTCATCCTTCTCGGCCCCTCGGATTCATTCAAAATGATAGTAGGCAGCCTTGAAAGCCTTACCCCATTATTCAAACCTCACGTCAAAAATCTTGGCGTTATATTTGACTCAGCTTTGAAATTTGACAAACAACCGTGGTAAAAGCTAGCTTCTTCCAGCTTCGGACGATAGCTAAAATAAAACAATTCCTCCAGTTTGATGACCTCGAAAAGATTATTCACACATTTATCTCCTCCCGCCTCGATTACTGCAACTCCCTTTACACTGGGACCAGCCAATCTTCCCTGTCCCGCCTGCGACTGGTCCAAAATGCCGCAGCGAGACTCCTGATGGGCACCAAAAAAAGGGACCACATCACCCCGATTCTGGCCTCTCTCCACTGGCTCCCTGTACGGTTCTGAATAAATTTCAAGATCCTTCTTTATGTCTACAAAGCCCTTAACGGGCTTGCCCCCACCTACATCAAAAGTCTGCTTACCCACCACACCACCTCCAGGTCCCTCAGATCGGCCGACTTGGGGTTACTGAACATCCCGCGGTCTAGGCATAAGCTCAGGGGCGACTGCGCCTTTGCGGTTGCAGCTCCTAGATTGTGGAATAGCATCCCTCTTCCCATCAGAACTGCCCCCTCCATCGACTCCTTTATGTCGAGACTTAAAACTCATCTTTACTCTTAAGCCTTTTTGACGTCCTCTGAGGGAGGGCTATATGCATGTATTTATGTATGTACTTAATCTATGAATCAATGTTGTATAACGTTAGTACCTCCACCAATGTAAAGTACTTTGGTCAATGTTGTTTTTTAAATGTGCTATAGAAATAAAAGTGTGACTTGACTTGACACTAGGGGTAATATATTGACAGACAATTAACCTTCAAACCTGCACATCTTTGGGATGTGGCAGGAAACTGGAGCACCCATAGGAATCCCACGTTGACACAGAGAAAACGTTATAACTCCCGCACCCGGGGTCAGAATGGAACCCAGATCTCTGCACTGGTAGGCACTAGAGGCTGCACCTCTATGGTATGATAATTTTGTCAGGTTCTGTTTCTTCCCCTATCTTTGCTGCAAGGAAAGTGTCTATGGTGCACCTATGGCGGCACAGTGGCACTGCGTTATAGTGCCAGAGACCCAGGTTCGAACCTGACTACGGTTGCTACCTGTACAGAGTTTGTACTCGTGGGTTTTCTCTGGGTGTACCGGGTTCCTCCCAGAGTCCAGAGAGGTGTAGGGCTGTAGGTTAATTGGCTTCTGTGAATTAGTGTACGGGTGATCGGTGGTCGCCGGGTTCTCGGTGGGCTGAACGGCTGGTTTCTGTGCTGTATCTCTAAAGCCGAAATTGGTAAGAAATCTGTAGAGATTGGTAAGAAATTGTTTGAGTAGAGGGGCTGAATAGAGTTATTTGAGAGCCCTGTCATATACTGTGGAGGTGGAACCATGTTAATAAAAAAGATCTCTTGAAAACAGTGGTGTGGAACAATTGTGAAGGTGCCAGTTTACCTGGGAGAATGGAATGGGGTCCATGTAGGAAGCAGAGTGGGAGGAGGTCAAGTCAAGCTGTCTCTGGGTCAGTGGGAGTGCAATGGATATTAGTCAGACCCATTCCTTGCAAAGTTGTCAATTCTAATTGTTTACGGAGGAAAAATATTGAGAAATAGAAGCCCAAAGCAAAATAGATGCAAAAGATCGCTACTCTTTTTGCATTATTTTGCTTATAAAATCAGGCAAATGAGTGCATAATATATGCTTTTGAAGCCACTCCTTAAGCCAACCATCCATAAGAATGCAAAGTGCTGGGGTAACTCAGCAGGTCAGGCAGCTTCTCTGGAATACATAGATAGGTGACATTTCAGGTTGGGACCCTTCTTGCAGACTGATTGTAGAAAGAGGGGGGAAAGAAATCTGGGACAGAAGTGAGGGTGGACAAAGCTTGGTAGGTAATAAGTGGACACGGGTGATAAGAACATTGTGCTCGACTTATTTAGCATTTACAGTTGCTTTATGTACTTGCCAGTTACGTGATTATGGTTTAATAAGTTGTATTGATCTTGGTATCTGACATCATTTGTAAAAAAAAAGTAATATCTGAAGTAATAATTACTGCATGGCCAAACTCGCTGAGCATTTAATAACAAGACACTGCTGATGCTGGTTTATACTAAAGATAGACACAAAATGCTGGAGTAACTCAGCAGGTCAGGCAGCATCTTTGGAGAAAAAGGATAGGCAACATTTCAAGCCGGGACCCTTAGTTTAATTTTGTTTAGAGATGCCGCATGGAAACAGGCCCTTTGACCAACTGAGTCTACACCGACCATCAATCACCTGTCCACACTAGTTCTATCCCACACAATAAGGACAATTTATTGAAGTAAACTAATCTACAAACCTGCGAGTTTTTGGGATGTGGGAGGAAACTGGAGCACCTGGAAAAAAATCCATGGGAAAACATGCAAACTCTACACGCACAGCATCTGTAGTCACGATCGAACCCGGGTTTTTGGATTTCCATAATCACGTAAGAATAAGAGATAAGCCTTCTAGAACGGAGATGTGGAAATGTCTTTTGCACCCAGAGAGTTGTTAATCTGTGTAATTCTCTGCCTCAGAAGGCAGTGGGGGCCAATTCTCTGGATGCTTTCAAGCGAGAGTTAGAGCTCTTAAAGATAGCGGAGCCAAGGGATATGGGGAGAAGGCTAGAACGGGGAATTGATTGTGGATGATCAGCCATGATCACAGTGAATAACGGTGCTGGCTCGAAGTGCCAAATGGCCTAATCTTGTACCTATTGTCTATATTGTGTATTGTAAGGCAGACATCACCTATCTGTGTTCTCCAGAGATGTTGCCTGACCTGCTGAGTTCACACTCTTACCACTGCTGCTCTTTGGCTACCACCTTTCTCCCCTGTCCTGTCAGGCAAGAGGTACGGAAGTGTGAAAACGCACATCTCCAGATTCAGGCACAGTTTCCCAGCTGTTATCAGGCAACTTATCACCATCTTATCACCAACTATTGAACGGGGTTCCTGAACTACCAACTACCTCAGTGGAGACCCTCGGACTATCTTTAATCGGACTTTATCTTGCACCAAATGTTATTCCCTTTATCCTGTATCTGACTGTCTACCAAAGATCTACCTTATCCATGGCTCTATCTCCAAAACTGCAGCTATTCCATAATATAAATTGCCATTGTTCCTTCTCTACTCCCCTTTCTTTCATAAACGTCACGTATTAACGAATAGTTAGAACGCGTCTGCCCTTTTTTTAAAGCCAGTTTCTGTCATTTCAGTCGGAAGAAAGACCCCGTCCCAAAACGCCACCTATCCATATTCTCCAGAAATGCTGCATGATACGCAGAGTTACTCCAGCATTTTGTGTATGTTTTTGTTAGCCAGCATCTGCAGTTCCTTGTTTCTCTATTATTTCTACATAATTAATGGCTGCTGCATTTTACCAATCTTGTTTAGATTCAGATCCAGGTTAGTTTAGTGTCATGCACCAGGGAGCAATAAAATTTTCAGTTCACATGAAGTTCACAGAGTAAACAGTGTACATGCAGTAATGATAAGAACAACATTTATTATACTTTAATTTAGTTTGGTTTAGAGATACAGCGTGGAAACTGACCCTTAGGCCCACTGATTCTGTACCGATTAACGATTACTACTTCTATCCAACACACTATGGACAATTTTTATCAAAGCCAATTAATCCACAAACCTGTTCGTCTTTGGAATGTGTGAGGAAGCCGGAGCTGTGTCTAAAAGCTAAACATTTCGTGTCGATAGCTTTCTTCAGCTTCCCGACCCTTCCCAGAGCTGCCAACGTTCACGCATTGAGCGTGAGACTCACGCATTTCACCCAATTCTCATGCTCTCACACTGATCACAGAATTTCTCACGCTCTGTGATCAACGAGAATTTCAAAACTAATATCAACTGCTTGTGTGCGCGTCTGTTGACAAGACTCAGCACCAAACCATGTCCCCATGCAAATTAACATTGAAAGACACGGACCGGGCAGTGAATGATTGTCACCCAGCGCAGCAAGTGAGGCCATGTCCTGTTCCCGGCGGCAGTCGGAATTTAAGGATTTGCGGGGAGCGGCTGACTTGAGCGAGGTCGGCGAGCGGCGGGAGAGAGGTACATGGACCGCGGAACCGGGGGGAATGCAGCCCCCACACGTTTTTGGCTAGACCTGTTTAAATATCACCGGCTTTGGACAAGGCACTACTTTGCTCTGAGCAACCTGCTTGTGGGTGTTGGAGAGCCGGGGTGGAGGGAGGGATGGAAGCTGAAGCAACGGCGGGGGCTTGCGAGTGTTTGCTGGGCTGGCAAGTCGCCTGCTGCAACTCAGGAATGAGAGAAGGTATGCAACTGGGATCAGGAGTAGTACCAGTGTGCAGAGAGACCCAGGAAGGTCAACATGGGCCAAGTGCTTGATTATAATCTGATTTCCATACATGAATATACTGAGATCATTCATGTGCTGCACCTGTTGCTCAGAGCCTGGCTCTACTGTGGAATGTAATTAGGAATGTAATTTAGTCCAACCTTATAGCTAATCCAATTTAAAGCATAAATATTGCTTTCAAGTGTAACTTAAAAGACTCCCTACAGTATGCACCAGATTGCACAATTTCAAGCTGAAAAATGCGAAAGCTCCGTATCATAGGAGGGGAGGCACCCTCATCCCACACCCTCCCCCCTCACCTCGGCCTCTACACTCCCTTGGGCTTGATCACTCGCAATTTCTCACTCCCAACACTCACCCAATGTTGGCCGCCCTGCCTTCCTAACCCAAAACATCACCTCTCCTTGTTTATCAGAGATGCTGCCTGATCTGCAGTTACTCCAGCACTTTGCATCCTCTCTTTGTAAACCCCCATCCTTGTTTCAACACCGTGAGAGCACCTTTAACATGCAAACGGAAATATTCGACCAAGAGGTTTGCCAACTCCACCCCTGGGCATCTAGCACTCTTTCTAACAACTCACACTCCCAGTAAAGCATTAAAAAAATGTAATTTAAAAATGTCCGAAGAAGGTCCCAGACCTGAAACCTCGCCTATTCATGTTCTCCAGGGATTCTTCCTGACCCGATGAGTTACTCCAGTACTTGTGTCTTATTAAGTGGTTTTGTGTCAAGTTTTGTCCGATCATACTCTAGTAATGTGTTATGTTAAAAGGGTTCTATTTCAATATGAATATTACGGCTCCCTAAAATGGAGAATGCAGTTTGATTCCACCCCTACTGTGGAGAGGAGCTGCAGGTGATCCTCGAATTACATGTATTACATTTGATCATTTTTACTGACAATGCCGACTTTTTGTCAATATACAAGATGGCACCCACTCCATGTGACTCTGCATGCTGGTCCCTGAAGTAGATCTGCAATCATTCATTGCAATCGTTCCACTCATTTAAACCTTTTATCCTGTATGTGTACACTGTGCAACACCACGATTGTAATCATGTATAGACTTTCCGCTGACTGGATAGCAAGCAATTTTCATTGTACCTCGATACACGTGACAATAAGCAAAACTGAACGAAACTTTTTTTGTAAACCAGCATCTGCAATTCGATGTGTTTCCATTTTAAAAAGAAATAGTTTGAAACGATTTCACCCGATCAATATTCCCTTGAGAAAAACCATTTCATTTTTTGTGCTCATTATAGCCATCTGGTCTAGTCATTGAGTTCAGTAATTTTAAATAATTAGTCTACTAATGCCATTTGCAGCTCCTTGAGAAGCATCTATTATTTACTAGGCCAAGTGCAGACCCGTTGGGTCTGTTCCCCCAACGTGCAGTTGTGGGGGGGGAGGCGGCATGCAGCGTCACACACTAACTATCCCCCCCCACACTCACACTAATTACCCCCCTTGATATTATATTAATATTAATTTGCTCCTTTTACCCCATAACCACCCTATCAACTGACCCATAGCCCCAACTTGCAGTCACATCTAGAGAAGGCGAGGGGGAGGGGGTAGAGAGTGAAGGGGCAGAGACAGAGAGAGAGACAGAGAGACAGAGAGGGGGGAAGAGGGATAGGGGGTGGAGAGGAAGAGGCAGAGTGGGTGAGGGGGGAAAGGTGAGGGAGGAGAGAATTGGGTGAGAGTGAGGGGGAGAGAGATTTGACAAAGAGGTGTGGAGCAGGGAGGGTGGAGGGAAGAGGGTAGGGGGTGTGGAGGGGAGGGGGTTTAGGGGGGGGATAGTGGGGGAGGGGATTACCGGAGGAGGGAGGACTTGGAGAGGACTTGAAGTGAGGGGGTGAGGAGAGGGTGTGCTGAGAGGGGGGTGAGATGAGGGGCGGGGGCAGAGGTGGGGAGCAAGGAGTGGGGAGGGGTGGAGGGGGGAGAGGACGGGTACTAGGGGTGTGAGTCAAAGGGGAGGGATGGTGGGGGAGGGGATGGAGGGGGAGGAGGAGGAGGGAGAGTCGGGAAAAAGAGGAGGGGGAGGAGAGGAGAGAGGGGAGAGGAGAGAGGGGGAGGAGGAGAGGGGGGGAGAGGAGAGAGGGGGGGGGAGGAGGAGAGGGGGGGGAGAGGGGGAGGGGGGGAAGAAAGGGGGGGGAGAGGGGAGGAAGAGGAGGAGAGGGGGGGATGGAGGGGGAGGATGAGGAGGAGAGGGGGGAGAGGAGGAGAGGGGGGGAAGAGGAGGAGAGGGGGGAGAGAGGAGGAGAGGGGGGAAGAGGAGGAGAGGAGGGGGAGAGGAGAGAGAGGTAACCTTAGAGGACTCCCTAGAGGAGGAGGAGGGGGGATTTCAAGCTGGGAGGGGGGGGGGGAGGAGAGGGGGGAGAGGAACTCCAGGGGGGAGAGGAGAGGGGGGGGAGAGGAGAGGGGGGAGAGGAGAGGGGGGAGAGGAGAGGGGGCCAGAGGAGAGGGGAGAGAGAGAGAGAGTGCCTTTTTACTTCAATCCAAACCCAAACAACCATTTGCAGGCAGGCGGTGCTTTTTTTTACCTCTAACCATATTTTCATTTTCAAACCAAATTAAGGGTACTCACAGTGCTGTAGACATTTGTTCAGTGGCATTCAGAGCTCAGAGTGACAGAGACTAATTGACAGAGCTCCATCTTGCAGAGATTAATTGTGGCACACCACTTCCTGGTTTTATAGTCCCTCCCCCCCCCCTGCCGTCAGCGGGGGCAGCAGAGAGAATGGGGAATTTTGTAAAAACATTAATATCTCTGTTATTATTCATTGACGGGAAAAATCCTCGGCACACATGCGGCGGAGGGGGGCTCTGAGCGAGGTGGCCAAAAATGACAGCCATAGGTGGCGGCGTTCTCTCGGAAATCGCAGCACAGAAGGCCAAAAGCGGTCAAGAACAGAGATTTAGTAATATAGATTTTTACCATGCACCCATTATCTGCTTTTGACATTTAATTGTACATCCATTCTACCACTCTTTGACATGTTTGTTCTTTCCTTCCCATCTCAAAACACTTTTACTTCCCATTTCTGATCAAAGGTCAATGATCTAAATCATTAAATCTCTACACAGATGTTACCTGATCAAAATGCAGGAGTAACTCAGCAGGTCAGGCAGCATTTCTGGAGAACATGAATAGGTGAAGTTTCTGGTTGACACCCTTCTGCACACTACTGCCTGACCTGCTGAGTTACTCCAGCACTTTGTGTCCTGTTTTGTAAACCAGCGTGTGCAGTTCTGTTTTTCTGTGATCTGATCAACTTGGCTTTCAGCAGTATTTGCACTATTTTACAATTTAATTTCTGCTTAATTTTCAGCGGCGGCCTTAATGAATACCAGGGAACACGATGTCTATGATCCTGTTTGCCTATGTGGCTCGGGTGACGGATGGGTTGCCGCTCTCTGCTTCCACGGACTTTGAATACAGCACAGAGTTGCAAGAATGTAAAATGCATCTGAAGATTGTGTCCAAAATGCTGGGGCAATTTCCTGGCCGTGGAACGGTGAAGAACAATCAGCTTCACATACAGTGAGTATGCCACGGGACCCATTCAGTGTGAATGCTAACGGTTATTTAGAGTATTGCGTGTAGTTCTGCTTACCCCATTACAGGAAAGATGTGGAAGCTTTGGAGAGGGTGCCAAAGAGGTTTACCAGAATGCTGTCTGGATTGGAAAGGTTCAGCCACACAGAGAGTTTGGATAAGCTTGGATTGCTTCCTCTGGAACATCGGAGGTTGAGGCGAGATTTATAAAGTTATGAGATAAATAGATATGGTAGACATTCAAACCCTTTTTACCCCAGTAGAAATGTCCAACACAAGCCATCAGGTGAGAGAAAGCGCTGCACAGCTCTGAAATTAAAGAAAGCTAAAATTCACTCTCGCCTGCATGTTAGTGGATATTCTTTTTAATGTTTCCAGCAATTTGTCCAAAATTTGGTTATCCACTCTCTGGCAAGTGCAGATGTAATTCTTTATGACCTCTGTGAGACCTCATTTGGCTATAGTGTTCTGTTTTGGTCTCTTTAATTAGTATACTCTCCGTAGTAAAAGTAGAGTGAAGATTCACTAAAGATAGATACAAAAAGCTGGAGTAACTCAGCGGGTCAGACAGCACCTATAAACGTCACCTATTCCCTTTTCTCCATAGATGCTGTCTGACCTGCTGAGTTGCTCCAGCTTTTTGTATCTATCTCTGGTTTCAAAAGTTTCAAAGTTTTCAAAGGTCTTTTATTGTCACATGTACCAATTAAGGTACAGTGATAGATGAATTACCATACAGCCATACGAAAAAAAAAAAGCAACAAGACACATGACGACATAAAAGTTAACATAAACATCCACCACAGCGGATTCCCCACATTCCTCACAGTGATGGAAGGCAAAAAAGTCCAATCTTCTTCCTCTTTATTCTCTCGCGTCGGGGCAGTCGAACCATCCGTCGGGGCGATTGAAGCTCCCACGTCGGTGGTGGTCGAAGCTCCCACGTCGGGGCGGTCAAAACTCCTGCGACTTGGAGTTCCCGAAGTCGGTCTCTGACCAGAGACCGCGAGCTCCATGATGTTAAATCCGCAAGCACCCACGGTGGAGCTCCGAGATCGATCCCGGGCAAACGGATCACGGGCTCCACAATGTTAAAGTCCCGCAGGAACCCGCGGTGGCACACTCAAAAATCGGCCTCCAGCAAAGGCCGCCAACTCCTCGATGTTAGGCCGCAGTGCGGAAGGAGATACGATACGGAAAAAAATTGCATCTCCGTTGAGGTAAGAGATTAGAAAAAGTTTCCCAAACCCCCACCTCCCACATAAAACAAGCTAAAGATCACTAAAAACATACATTCATCACATACTATTAAAACACAAAGAAGGAAGGGACAGGCAGACTGTTGGTGAGGCAGCCATTGCTGGCACACACTGGGTGGATTAAACCAGCAACTGTAGTTCCTTCCTACAAATAAAGATTCACTGAACTGGTTCCTGGGATGGAGAGCTTGTTGTTTGATGGGGAGTTGAATAGTGTGACATTAACAACAACAACAACAATACAACAATACGGTTTATTTGTCACATTGCACATAAAGTGCAAGTGAAATGAATATGCCAGCAGCGGTACAATGATAAAGAACACACACAAAAACACAATAAAAATTTAACATAAACATCCACCACAGCATTCATCACTGTGGTGGAAGGCACACAATTTGTCCAGTCCTCCTCTATTTCCCCCCGTGGTCGGGACCTCAACCCTCCGCAGCCGTTGCTGCGGGCGTCCAGATGGTAAAAGGACAAGGTACAAGTCCAGGTAAGTCCAGGATCGGCTCTTCCCCACCGGAGACCGCGGCTTTAAGTTGGTGTAGGCCGCAGGCCGGCGGTCGAGGTGGACAAATGTTATAGTGCTGGTCTGTGCACACGCTGGGAATCTAAAATAAAAATCAGAAAATGCTTGAAATACGGCAAAGGTCAAGCAGCATTGGTGGAGAGACAAACAGAACACTTGTTTCGTTTTTCATAGATGCTGCCTGACCTACTGAGTGTTTCCTGCACTTTTTGTTTTGCCTCACAGCGCTGGAGATCTCGGTTGTTGTCTTTGGAGTTTGCGCGTTCTCCCTGTAAAAGGCCTGTCCCACTTGGGCGGCCTAATCCGTGAGTTCTGGCGAGTTTACTCAACATATACTCGCAGCATGGTCGACACGAGGTCGTAGGAGGTCTTCGTAACTCTCCTTCATGCTCGAGAGTGGTCTCCGCGTACTCGAGGCCTCAGCTAGATCGCGGCGTTTTTTTCAATATGTTCAAAAATGCCTTTGAGTAAAAAAAGGTCACCATGGACAAAATCTATACTTTTTTCACTCGTAGGTTTTTTACTCGTAGGTCATAGGTCATAGTAGGTCATAGTAGGCCAGCATGTTAGTCGTAGGTAATCGAGGGTAGTCGAAGGTAGTCATAGATAGTCTTCATCATAGTCGAAGGGAGGTTGGAGGAGATCGAAGGAGGTCGTCTTCACTCTCCACTATTCGGTGTCCAATTTTCCGGAAGTTAATCATCGCTAGTCGTAGCTGGTCTTCAACATAATCGAAGGAGGTCGAAGGAGGTCTTCTACATGTCATTTTTTCAAACTCTTCTAAACTCGCCAATTAGGTCCAAGTGGGACAGCCCCTTTACTACATGAGTTTCCACCGGATGCTCCAGTTCCCTTCCACCCCCCCTACCACACACCAAAAAAGACACGTATTTGCAGGTTAATTGGCCTCTAAAATGGGATAACATAGAGCTAGTGTGAATTGATGATCAACGATCGGCATGGACTCGGCAGGCCAAAGGGCCTGTTTTAAGCTGTATCTCTGAACTGAAACTAAATTAAGAATGCAGAGACAAGGAACTGCAGATGCTGGTTTACATAAGAGGACACAACATGCTGGAGTAATTCAGCAGGCTGCATTTCTGGAGAAAATGGGTCTGAAGAAGGGTCCCCACCCGAAACGGCATCTATCCATGCTCCACAGAGCTGCTACCTGACCCGCTGATTTGCTCCAGCACTTTATGTCCTAAAACTAAATTAAACATTGTGCAACATTGCTTCCTTGGACAAAGACATAGACTGTACTGCCTTTCCTGATAACTCCAACCCTCCAGATGCAGTAACATCCTTGTAAATCTTTATTTGCATCCTTTTCAGCTTAATGACATGTATGTAATTTCTTCTCTTCCAGTTTTACTTCTTCACAAGGTGTTGCCTACATGACCATCTGCTGTAGCTATTATCCTACAACAATGGCGTATTGTTTCCTAGAGGAACTTGGAATGGAGTTTGTTTCTTCCTTTGAGGTTGCTAAAATCCAGCTGGTATCAAGACCTTACGCTTTTCTTGAATTTGGTAAGTTGTTAACAGCCTGCCTGACACTTCCTTGGTCTGTGCTTTTACTTCTATCAGCATACAACTGAGTTTCCATTATCACTTTAAAAAAATCTGTCTCATGATCCAGATCCCTCCATTTCCTGCACTCACATGTGCCTATCTAAACGTTTCTTAAAATGCACTATCGTATTTGCCTCCACCACCATCCTTGGCAATGCATTCTAGGCCCCCAGTACTCTCTGTAAAAAAAAAACTTGCTCAGCACATCTCCATTGAACTTTCTTCCTCTCACCTGATAGCTATGCCTTCTAGTGTTGGACATTCCCACCCTGGGGAAATAGGTCATAAGGTCATGTCATAAGTGATAAGAGTAGAATTAGGCCATTGGCCCATCAAGTCTACTCTGCCATTCAATCATGGCTGATCTATCACTCCCTCCTAATCACATTCTCCTGCCTTCTCCCCATAACCTCTGACACCTGTACTAATCATACATTTATCTATCTCTGCCTTAAAAATATCCACTGACGGCCTCCACAGCCTTTGGTGGCAAAGAATTCCACAGATTCACCACCCTCTGACTAAGGAAATATCCCCTCATCTCCATCCTTTAAATCTAAGGCTATGACCTCTAATCCTAGACTCTCCCACTAGTGGAAACATCCTCTCCACATCCACTCTATCCAAGCCTTTCACTATTCTGTATGTTTCAATGAGGTCCCCCCTCATTCTTCTAAACTCCAGCGAGTACAGGCCCAGTGCCAAAAAACGATCATCATAGGTTAACCTACTCATTCCTGGGATCATTCTTGTAAACCTCCTCTGGACCCTCTCCAGAGCCAGCGCATCCTTCCTCCATTCCATTATAGAGCCTCAGCATTACATCCCCGTTTTTGTATACAAGCCCTCTTGAAATAAATGCTAGCATTGAGTTTGCGTTTGGTTCTGACTCTACACTGTCCATGCCTTTCATAATTTTACTTTCTTCTATCAAGACTCTCCTCAACCTCTGCTGTTCCAGAGAAAACAATCCAAATCTATCCAACATCTCCCTACAATCGAAACCCTCTAATCCAAGCAGCAATCTGGTATTTTCACCGTTTCTCCATTTTTGTTGCTGGAAGTTGTGATCGATGTAAAGAGTCTAGCTACATTGGATTACGCTGTCATCGATCATCGTACAAACACTTTTTACTTCGGAGCATGAAAACATATATAAATAGTGAAAGAGAGCACACGTTAGTTTGACATGTTAACTATACAGCATGCTAAAAGCTTGTGCTTGGAAAGCCAGTGAGGAAAAAAAACATATAACATGGGATTCACAGAACTCCAATTCATCCCGAATGTAAAAGCTTCACATATCCTACAATTATTTTGTAAATTCAATTATTTGAAAAATCCAAATGCTACAATCGACCAGTTTTGCTGCTGTTCCACCCACATCCCAAAGATGCACTAATAACTGCTGTACTAAGGGGCCTTGCAAAGTACTTATCTGTATCAAAGACCCCACAAGGGAGACGCAGTGGTAGAGTTGCTGCCTTAAGGCACCATAGACCCAAGTTCAATCCTGACTACGGTGCTGTCTGTGTGCAATTTGTTTGTTCTCCCTGTGACCACGTGGGTTTCCCCCGGGTGCTCTGGATTCCTTCCACACTCCAAAGACATACAGGTTTGTAGGTTAATTGGCTGGAGTAACTCAGCGGGTGAGAAGGAATGGGTGAAATTTCGAGTCGAGACCCTTCTTCAGTCTGACTAGGGATAAGGGAAACAAAAGATATAGACGGTGATGTGGAGAGAAAAAGAACAATGAATGAAAGATATGCAAAAAAGCACCAATGATTAAGCAAACAGGCCATTGTTAGCTGTTTGTTGGATGAAAATGAGAAGCTAGTGTGACGTGGGTGGGGGAGGGATAGAGAGAGAGGGAATGCCGGGGCTACCTGAAGTGAGAAATCAATATTCATACCATTAGGTTGTAAGCTGCCCAAGCAAAATATGAGATGCTGTTCCTCCAATTTGCATTTACTCACTCTGACAATGGAGGAGACCTAGGACAGAAAGGTCTGTGTAGGAATGGGAAGGAGAATTAAAGTGTCCAGTGATCAGGTAGGTTCAGGCGGGCTGAGCGAAGGTGTTCTGCTAAACGATCGCCCAGTCTGCGTTTGAACTCGCCGATGTATAAGAGTCCACATCTTGAGCAACGGATACAGTAGATGAGGTTGGAAGAGGTGCAAGTGAACCTCTGCCTAACCTGAAAGGACTGTCGGGGTCCCTGGACAGAGTTGAGGGAGGACGTATAGCGACAGGTGTTGCATCTCCTGCGATTGCAGGGGAAGGTACCTGGGGAGGGGGTGGTTTGGGTGGGAAGAGATGAATTAACCATCCCTTCCCACCCAGGTTGCGGAGAGAACGGTCTCTGCGGAAGGCGGAAAGGGGTGGAGATGGGAAAATGTGGCTAGTGGAAGGATCCCGTTGGAGGTGGCAGAAATTTTGGAGGATTATGTGTTGTATGTGCCGGCTGATGGGGTGGAGGGTAAGGATTAGGGGGTCTCTCTTGCGACTAGGGGGAGGGAGCGGGGCGGAGCTGCTGGGTACCAAGGAGACATGAGTGAGGGCCTCATCTATGATGGGAGAGGGGAACCCCCATTCCCTAAAGAATGAGGACATCTTGGATGTCCTGGTATGGAACTCCTCATCTTGGGTGCAGATGCGGCGTAGACGGAGGAATTGGGAGTAGGGGATAGAGTCTTTACAGGAAGCAGGGTGGGAAGACGTGTAGTCGAGATAGTTGTGGGAGTCAGTGGTTTGTAATAGACATCAGTCATTAGTCTATTTCCTGGATGGAGACTGTGAGACCAAGAAAGGGGAGAGAGGTGTCGGAGATCGTCCAAGTAAATTTGAGTGCCGGATGAAAGTTGATGGTGAAGTTGATGAAGTCAGTGAGTTCTGCATGGGTGCAGGAGGTAGCACCCATGCAGTCATCAATGTAGCGGAGATTGAGTTCGGGAATAGGGCCAGTGTACGCCTGGAACAGGGATTGTTCAACGTACCCTACAAAGAGGCAGGCATAGCTGGGGCCCATGCGGGTGCCCATAGCTACGCCTTGGACTTGGAGGAAGTGGGAGGAGTCAAAGGAGAAGTTGTTGAGGGTGAGGACCAGCTCTGCTTGGTGGAGTGGAGTGTTAGTAGAGGGAAATTGATGGTTCTGGGGTCGAGGAAGAAACAAAGGGCTTTAAGGCGGGGGATGGAGTTGTTGAACGTCCATAGTAAAGATGAGGGAGTGGGGGCTCGGAAAATGGAAGGTATTAAAGAGACGAAGGGCATGTGAGGTATCTTGGACATAGGTCGGGAGAGATTGGACCAGAGGGGATAGGATGGAGTCGAGGTACGTGGAAATCATTTCCGTGGGACAGGAACAGGAACAAACAATGGGTCTGCCAGGGCTGTTGTGTTTGTGGATTTTGGGGAGAAGGTAAATCCAGGCTGTGCAGGGCTGGGAAACGATAGGTTGGAGGCTGTGAAAGGGAGACAGCCAGAATTGATGAAATCAAAAATGGTGTGTGAGAAGGCCCAGTGCTCGTCTGGGATTATCGTCCATGGATAGGTAGGAGGAGGTGTCTGAGAGTTGTCGCCTGGCCTCAGCCTGGTAGAGGTCAGCGCGCCAGACTACCACAGCACCTCCCGTGTCGGCGGGTTTGATTATAATGTCAAGGTTGCTGCAGAGTGCGTGGAGGGCTGTACGTTCAGAGGGGGTGAGGTTAGAGTTGGTAAGGGGAGTGGAAAAGTTGAGACAGTTGATGTCACATCGGCAGTTAGAAAAAAAGAGGTCTAGAGAGGGTAGAAGGCTGTTCTGGGGAGTCGAGGAGGAGGGGGACCGGTGGAGACGGGAGAAGGGGCCATCACTGGGTGGTGAGGACTCCTTCCTTTAGAAAAATGCACGGAGGCAGAGGCGACGGAAGAAAAGCTCTACGTCATGGCGGACCCGGGACTCGTTGAGGTGGGGGCGGAGGGGAACGAAGGTCAGGCGTCTGTTGAGGACAGACCTTTCCGTATCGGAATGACGGATGTCAGGGTGGATGGTGAAGACATGACAAGGGTGGGGGTTGGGGTCGGAGGAGGGCCGGGGAGTGGACTAAGGCCGAGGTGAGATCTGGTGGGAGAATGGTGGGTGTTCAGAGAGGAGGGGGGGCGGCGTGAGGACTATTATATGGGTTGGGTCAGGGCAACCTGGTTAAAAGATGGGGAAGACGGAGACCTGTCACTACTGAGGTTCCCTGTAGGGGGGGGGGGGGGTAGGACCCAGCAGAGACCACTTGGTTTGGGCGTCTGCATCGTGGGTAAACTGAATATGTTTTGTTTGATTGCAGACAATGTGATACAGAAGATAAAATGGCATTATAACCATTCTAACCGTCCATCATTAAAGATCAGCGTGACAAATATCCAGAGGGAGCTAAAGGTGACGCCACCTCGACAGGTGAACCTGGATGACATTGTGATCTCCAATGGGACACTGAATGGACATCTCCATTTATGTTCTGGCTCTGGTAAGCTCAGATCAGACAATGCTTCATGAGTCGATTGATTTATATCCTAAATATAATTTTCAATAAACCACTCACTTAAATTGCTTCGTGAGATCAGCAAGAACTTGCTGGTGGAGACATCAGGAACTGCAAATGCTGGGATCTTGGGCACAACAGTAAGTGCAGGAGGAATCTAGTTCATGCCAACCATCGATCACCCGTTCTCTGTTTTCCCATTTTCTTATCCTCTCCCTACCACACTCAGGAAAATTTAAAGAGGCCAATTAACCTACAAACCTCCACGTGCAAACTCCACACAGACAGCACCCGAGGTCAGGATCGAACCAGGGTCTCTGGTGCTGTGAGGCAGCAGCTCTACCAGCTGCACCACTCATCTGATCTGTTATAAATGATAGGCATATCAGTTCAGCATTAACTATGATAGGCATTCAGTGGTTTAGGATGTTGAAGTCTCCATTCAGCATAGTAGACTGTGATGTGAGGATTCAGGTTTGTGGTGCTTAGATTCATAGAGTGGAAATAAGGCCTTCAGCCCAACCTGTACGTCTGTGGAGAGTGGGAGGAAAACGGAGTACCCAGAGAAAACCCACACGGTCTTGGGGAGAACACACAGACAGCATCCTGTAGACCGGATTGAACCCGGGTCTCTGGCGCTGTAAGGCAGCAACTCTACTGCTGCTCCACTGTCATAAGGTCATAAGTGATAGGAGCAGAATTAGGCCATTCAGCCCATCAAGCCTGCTCCCCCATTCAATCATGGCGGATCTTTCTCTCCCCTCTAATCCCATTCTCCTGTCTTCTCCCCATAACGCATGACACCCGTACTAATCAATAATCTCTATCTCTGCCTTAAAAGTTTACATTGACGGCCTCCACAGCTTTCTGTGGCAAAGAATTCTACAGATTTACCACTAAGGAAATTCCTCCTCATTAATCCCACTGTGCTGTCTCTACCAAGAAGGGGCTTTGATAAAAATGTAAATTGTCCCTCGTGTGTAGGATAGTATCAGTGTATGGGGTGATCATTGCTGAGCGCGGGCTCGGCGGGCTGAAGGGCCTGTTTCCGCGCTGTATCTCTCAAGGCTATACCACTTAGTCTTTCTGCTCTACAACTATTGACAACACCATGTAATTTACTGTGTAAATCATGTCAGGGCCTAATTTCCTTCTTTAGTTGATCTAGATCCTGTTGTAATCTTGAATGTACAAATGATGAATGAATGAATGAATGAATGAATAAGTTTATTGGCCAAGTATGTACACATACAAGGAATTTGCCTTGGTGCTCTGCTCGCAAGTAACAACACGACATACAGTGACAGAATGACACATAAAACATTAAACATTAATAATAAAACATTACAGTTTAAACATGCAAATGAAATAAAATACCAGAGCAAAAGGAGGCTGCAGACTTTTGGTTATTGAGTAGAGCAACTACTCGTGAAAAAAAGCTGATTTTATGTCTGGTTGTGGCAGCTTTGATAGTCTGGAGTCTCCTTCCAGAGAGAAGTGCTTCAATGAGTTTGTGGCCAGGGTGAGAGGGGTCAGAGATGATCTTACCCACTCGCTTCCTGGCCCTTGCAGTGTACAGTTCGTCAATGGGGGGGAAGGTTGCAGCCAACAACCTTCTCAGCTGATCGGACGATTCGCTGCAGCCTCCGGATGTCGTGCTTGGTGGCTGAGTCAAACCAGACCATGATGGAGAAGGTGAGGACAGACTCTTGATGGCCGTTTAGATTTGGACCATTATTACTTGTGGCAGATTGTGTTTCCTCAGCTGTCGCAGGAAGTACATCCTCTGTTGGGCCTTTTTGACTGTGGAGTTGATGGTGACCCCCCCATTTCAGGTCCTTGGAGATGATGGTTCTAAGAAACTTAAAAGCCTCCACAGATGTGACTGTGGTGTTGTTGATGGTGAGTGGGGGGAGAGGAGGGGGAGCTCTCCCCCTCCTACATCCTCATCCGAATAGTTAATCTGTATGACAAACCGATGGAGATCCAGCACTGATCACTGTGACACACCACTGGTCACAGGCCTCCAATTGGAAAAGCAACCTGCCATCATCACCCTCTGATTCCTACCCCCAAGGCAATTTTATATCCAGTTGGCCTAGTTCCATTTAATCTTAGCCTTCAAGACCACAGTAAAATTGATTCCTGGCACACTGATTTAGAGTTAGGCATATACATTGCTTGACATACAATAGAGCTGTCAGAACAAGAGAAAAATAAATGGTTGGGAATGTTAGAAGGGTGTGAGAATGAATAAATCTACTATTTTGCCTGGAGTTGATCGCCCAATTATAGGAATGGTGTGGAGACTTTGGAGAGGGTGCAGAAGATGTTTATCAGAATGCTGCCTGGATTAGAGGGTTTCAGCCACAGGGAGATATTGGATAGACTTGGATTGTTATCTCTGGAATGCTGGAGTTATAGAGGCACAGAGAGCCATTGAGTCATACAGCGTGGAAACAGGCCCTTCGGCCTACCATGACCACACTGACCAACATGCTCCATCTAGGTTGAGAGGAGACTATATAAAATTATGAGAGGGTAGAACGTCAGAACCTTTTTCCCAGGATGGAAATGTCAAAGAGGTGAATGGAGCAAGTATTTTTACACGATGTGCTCCACACATCTACGGATGTGTGCAACGTGCTGGTGGGGGTGGAAGCAGACACCATAGTGGCGTTTAAGAGGCTTTTAGATAGGTACATGGATAAGCAGGGAATGGAGAGATATGGATCATGTGCAGGCAGATAGTTTATCTTGATATCATGTTGATATCATCACGGACATTGTGGGGCGAAGGACCTGTTCCTGTTCCGTACGGTTCGATTTTCTTTCACACGAAAAAGTGCTTTCTATAATAATCCTTAAACTTCAATTGAACTGTACCAGTTACACAGTTCCATTAATAAATAAGAGCAGTGGTTAAACAGATTGCTTCTGATCACTATTTCAAACCTTGTTTTATTAACCCGCAGCACCCAGTTACAGGCTGGAAATTGTGAGTGCACTTGGGATCCTATCGGTTATCCTTAACATTGTATGCGGAGCTCTCAATCTCATCCGTGGAGTTCACCTCATCGAACACAACTTTCAGGTAAATGCAATATAGCTGCATAGTTTTCACTGGTGCAGTGCAATGTTGCTGGAATATTTTCTGTATGATCCTTTGATAGGCTAGACTACTGACTGATTCACCTCTACACTAGGGGCATTGGACTTTGTCTCTGGAATTGATGTACTACAAGGCTGAGAACTTTATTCTGCACTCCCCTTTTCTCTACCTATTATATTTAAGTTTGACGATTGTATTTATGTATAGTATTATTTGATCTAATTGAATTGTATGTAAAGCAAAGCTTGTCATGATGAAACAATAATGAACCTAAATCGTAACCAGGAAAAGGCTCAAAGTGCTGGAGTAACTCAGTGGGCCAGGCACAATCTTTAATTTAATTTGATTTAGAGATACAGCATGGAAACAGGCCATTTGGCCCACCAAGTCTGCGCCGACCAATGATCACCCGTTCACTAGTCCTATGTCACTCCACTGTCGTATCCTTTACACTAGGGACAATTTACAGAGGCCAGTTAACATACAAACCTGCACGTCTTTTGGAATGTGGGAGGAAACTGGAGCACCCGGAGTCACAGGGAGAACGTACAAATTCCGTACCGACAGCACCCATAGTCAGAATCGACCCTGGCGCTGTAAGGCAGCAACCATACCGCTGCCCCACTGTGCCACTCTCTGGAGAACATAGATAGGAAGAAGGGTCCCAACCTGAAACGCCACCTATCCATGTTCTCCAGAGATGCTGCCTGACCTGCTGAGTTACTCCAGCACATTGTGTCTTTGTGTTCACCAGCATCTGCATGCAGTTCACCAGCATCTGCATGCAGTTCCTTGTGTCTCCTAAACCAGGGTATTTGAATCAACTGGCAAAGATGGGAATGAATGTAGAAACTGTGTTGCACGTGAACTTGTTGAATCCTGCCTTTATTGGCATCTACTTCAGGGGGAAATAATCTTTTGTTTCTGATCACTCTGTTTTTCACCAGGACAGTAATGAAGAAAAGGGATCAGCTGTTGCATTTCTTGTAGCTTTCATTAGCTGTGCATTTCAGGTAAGTTAACTTTCTTTTTAATTCTTGTTAAACGATTAGATCACTGGAAGTTGACGTGCAAAACGCTGTCTGCTTTTAGGAGGACAAATGTTACCTTGGTTTTTATTACTAGAGGGTTTTTAGTGCAAGAGGAAAGTTGACTTACAAAAATTACTTGGGAAAGAACATAGCTGAACTATGTTTAAGAAGGAACTGCAGATGCTGGAAAAATCGAAGGTAGACAAAAATGCTGGAGAAACTCAGCGGGTGAGGCAGCATTTATGGAGCGAAGTAATAGGTGACGTTTCGGAACGAGACTCTTCTTCAAACTGATGTGGGGGTGGGGGGGGGAAGAAGAAAGGAAGAGCGGAGACAGTGGGCTGTGGGAGAGCTGAGAAAGGAAGGGGAAAGAGGGAAAAAGCAAGGACTGAAATTGGAGAAGTCAATGTTCATACCGCTGGGGTGTAAACTACCCAAACAAAATATGAGGTGCTGCTCCTTCAATTTACGGTGGGACTCACTCTGGCCATGGAAGAGGCCCAGGACAGAAAGGTCGGATTCAGATTGGGAGGGGGAGTTGAAGTGCTGAGGCACCGGGAGATCAGGTTGGTTATTGTGAATTGAGCGGAGATGTTGGGTGAAGCGATGGCCAAGCCTATGCTTGGTCTCACCGATGTAGAGCAAACCGTCCGGTCCTCCTGGTCTATACAGGGGCTCACTGTGACCTGACCTCCCTCCCACTACAGTCATAAAGTCATCGAGTAATACAGTGTGGACACAGGCCCTTCGGCCCAACTCACCCCGCCTGCCAACAATGTCCCAACTAGTATTCATCCAACTTTGGGAATGATCTCCCTTCCCTTTTTGCCTCACATTTTTCAGCTCCACTTGCACTTGAGTTCTAGGAGGTGAGTTGTTCATGTCCTTTCTTGTTGTGCCGTATTTTATTTTTGTCCTCTTGCTTCACTTTGTCCTCCAGTTTTGTTCAGATTAAAATGACGCTGGAATGCAAACATAGAAACATTGAAACATAGAAATTAGGTGCAGGAGTAGGCCATTCGGCCCTTCGAGCCTGCACCGCCATTCAATATGATCACGGCTGATCATCCAACTCAGTATCCCGTACCTGCCTTCTCTCCATACCATCTGATCCCCTTAGCCACAAGGGCCACATCTAACTCCCTCTTAAATATAGCCAATGAACTGGCCTCGCCTACCCTCTGTGGCAGAGAGTTCCAGAGATTCACCACTCTCTGTGTGAAAAAAGTTCTTCTCATCTCGGTTTTAAAGGATTGCCCCCTTATCCTTAAGCTGTGACCCCTTGTCCTGGACTTCCCCAACATTGGGAGCAATCTTCCTGCATCTAGCCTGACCAACCCCAAACATTCTGTAGATGTTGGAAACTGGAAATAAAAGGCAGGAGATAGTGAAGGATTCAGCAGGTCAAGCAGCATCTGTGGAGAGAGAAACAGTAGATGTGATGAATTTTCGTCAGAATCGAAGATTAAAGTCGTGATTTATTCTCTACGAGTAATGCTATTTTCCTGATTAATAGTTCCTGCTTTGAAAATCTACATCAAGATTCAAGATTCAATTTATTTGTCATTTGGACCCCTTGAGGTCCAAACGAAATGACGTTTCTGCAGCCATACATTACAAACAAATAGACCCAAAACACAACATAATTTACATAAACATCCATCACATCGCTGTGATGGAAGGCCAAAAAAACTTATCTCTCCACTGCACTCTCCCCCCCCCGATGTCAGAGTCAAAGTCAAAGCCCCCGGCTGGCGATGGCGATTGTCCCGCGGCCATTAAGCCACGCCGGGTGGTGCAAGGTCGCACACCAGGTTCTTGATGTTGGAGCCCCCGGCGTGCGCTCGCAGAGTCCTGCGGCCATTCCAAGCCGCGCGGGGCGGTGCTGTGAGGCCCCGCTTCAGGCGCTCTTCGACCCCGCAACTCGTACATCATACAACTGTGCAGCAAAACCCTTTACATAACCTCATGCGATATAGGAGTGGCATTAGTCCATTTGGATCGTCGAGTCTGCTCTGCCATTTGATCCTGACTGATCGATTTTCCCTCTCAACCCCATTCTTCTGCCTCGCCCGTAATCTTTCACACCCTTACTTACGTCAACAACATAATTGAACAATTTTCCTAGAGTAGTGAGGGTTGAGATTATTTTCTCTTAAAACCAAAATGGTGGGGCAGCAGTATAGTTGTTGCCTTACAGCACCAGAGATCCAGGTTCGATCCTGACTAATGGTGCTGTTTGTATAGAATTTATACATTCTCCCCGTGACCTGAGTGGGTTTTCTCCGGGATCTCCAGTTTCCTCCCACATTCCAAAGATGTACAGGTGTGGCTTGGAAAAATTGTAAATTGTCCCTCGTGTGGGTAGGATAATTTAAATATACGGGGATTGCTGGTCGGTGCGGACTCGGTGGGCTGAAGGGCCTGTTTCCGTACTGTATCTCTAAACTAAACTAAAAAAACTAAACTAAAAGGACAGCCCAGTGGTGCAGTGGTGCAGTTGCTGCTTTACAGCACCAGAGACCTGGGTCCGATCCTGACTATGGGGGCATTCTGTATGGAATTACTACGTTCTCCCTATGACCTCATGCGTTTCCTCCAGGTGCTCTGGTTTCTTCTCACATTCCAGAGATGTGCAGGTTTGTAGGTTTTAATTGGCTTCTGTAAATCCTAGTATAAAGGATAGAACTAGTGTACGGGTGATTGTTGGTTGGCGTGGGCCTGTGGGCCGAAGGGCCTGTTTCCACGCAGTATCTCTCAACTAAAAAAAAATTGATTCCCACTTTCCAGGCACTGTTAATCTTGAGAAAATGTCGATAAAATTCCTTTATCAAGAATATTATACAGCCCTTTGCTGCATTAGTTGAGTCATGTTTAATTTATGTTTATTGAATTCATCTTCTTACCTTAAATCTACTTAATCCCAAAATAGATTAGGTAGACAGTCTGAATCTTTTTCTCAGGATGGAAATGTCAATCTTTAAAGTGAGAGAGGGGCAAAGTTTAAAGGAAAAGTACTGAGCAAGTTTATCACACAGAAAGTGTGGGTGCCTGGAACTGCTGCCAGGGTTGGTGGTGGAGGCTGTTATGATTGTGGCGTTTACGCGACTTTTAGATGGGCACATGGGTATTCAGGGAGTGGAGGGATACAGATCACGTGTAGGCTGATGAATTTAGATCTTATTCTGATTAATTTATTATCTTGACATTATGTTCGACCCTGATACAGGAAAGGGTTTGCTCCTGTGCTATACTGCTCTATGTTTTGGGTGTCATTCATGTTGCTGTTTGCAGATAGCTTTAAGCCTCTTATATTATCCAAAAAGTTATTGATTCAAGGGGTGGAAGGGAGGCTTCCATTGTACGGACCCACAGTCAAACACCAATTGAATTACTCTGCAGTTTTGGACAGAACACTTCAGGGCAACCGTGAGGTTCAAAGCAGATTGACTATAATACGACGTAATATTGATGGGTTTAATTTAGCAAACAGTTGAATAAACTTAATGTATTCCCTGGAGTGTGGAAGATTAAGGGTTGAACTAATTGAGGTGATTAACAGGATAAAAGGCCTGAACAGAGCAGACTAATCATTCCCCATGAAGATGAATTTACCACAAGGGAGTGTTTTCTTGAAATTAAAACCAGACAACTTAGATGACTAATGGAAATCTGCTCTTTTATTCAAAGTGCACTGGTAATCTGGAACCAGAACAGAAGTGCGAGTATTCTGTAGGAAGGAACTGCAAATGCTAGTTTACACCGAAGATAGACACAAAGTGCTGGAGTAACTCAGCGGGTCAGGCAGCATCTCTGGAGAAAACAAATAGGTGGCCCTTCGGGTTGAGACCCTTCTTCAGACTCAGAGTCAGGGGAGAGGGAAACTAGAGGTACGAAAAGGTACAGAACAAATCAGAGCCAGCACCGATGACTAAGGAAATGTGGAGCCCACAATGGTCCCTTGTTGGCTGTGGAAGAGTTGATAACGAAGGCATACAAGGGTTGAGTGAGGAGCAAGAGAAAGCTTTCCTCAACAGTGGCGCAGAGCTAGAGTTGCTTCCCTACAGCATCAGAGACCTGGGTTAATTCCTGACTACAGGTGTTGTCTGTATGGAGTTTGTACGTTTTCCCTGTGACAGCATGGGTTACCTCCGGGGGCTCCGATTCCTCCCACACTCCAAAGACGTGTAGATTTACAGATTAATTGGCTTCTGCAAATTGTCCCTAGTGCTTGGGATAGAATTAGTGTACTGGTGATGGAAGGTCGGCGTGGTCCCAGTGGGCCAAAGGGGCCTAGTTCCATTCAGAATAACTAAGGCAAGTTAAACTGGTCTGTATTTGGCCATTGGCTGGATTTCCAACCTTCCCTCTGTCTGATAGCTCAGAATTCCTCTTCAGACGATCAATATATTTGCAGCTGACACCAAAATTGGTGGTATAATGTACAATGGGGAAGGATATCTAAGTTCACAAAAGGATTTGCATCAAATGGGGAAGTGGGTCAAGACATGGATGATGGAATTTACCTGGGACAAGTATGAGGTGTTGTATTTTGATCAGTGAAACCAGACCATGACTCACACAGTAAACGGTCCTCCCAGGAGTGCCGAGAGACCTAGGAGTAAAGGTACACAGTTCCCTGAGGGTGGTGACATAGGTGATGAAGAAGGCATTGGGCACGCCTGCCTTCATCAGTCAGGGTGTTGACTATGAAGTTGGGAGGTCATATTACAACTTAGTTTAGTTTAGGGCTACAGCAAAGAAGGAGGCCCGTCGACCTACCGAGTCCACGTCGACCAACGATCACCCTTACACAACTTCTACGTTAGACCAGTTTCGTAACCTACCCAGTCGGGGCAATTTACAGAAGCCAATTAACCTACAAGCCAGCATGTGTTGGGGATGTGGGTGGAATGCGGACCATCCCATCAGCCAGCGGTTGAAGCTCCCGCGCCGGGGCGATCGATGCTCCTGCGGCTTCGAGTTCCCGATGTCGGTCTCTGACAGAGACTGCGGGCTCCGTGATGTTAAGTCCGCAAGCACCCACAGTTGGAGCGCTCAGAAGTCGGTCTCCAGCAAAGGCCGGCAACTTCTCAATACTAGGCCGCAGTGCGGACGGAGATACGACACAGAAAAAATCGCATCACCGTCGAGGTAAGAGAGTAGAAAAAGTTTCCCCCATCCCCCCTCCACCACCCCCCACACAAAACAAGCTAAAGATCACTAAAAACATACATTTAACACATACATTTAAAACACAAAGAAGGAAAGGACAGACAGACCCGGTGGATCCACGTGGGGGTGCAGTCCCTCGTCGTCAGTGAGGAGGAGCTGGCTATCTTGGGTTTGTCCCAGCAGCTCACTCTGGCCGCAAGAGGAGGTGCTGGTGGTCTCAGGCTTCTGCTGAGCCTGTGAAAGAGGTACAGTTAGTGGGAGATCTTTCACTTTCTCACCCATTCTTCCTGTACTGCTTTCTTCCTTTAGTTTAGTTCAGAGATACAGTGCGAAAACAAGCCCTGTGGCTCACCAAGTCCATGCCGATCAGCGATCCCGTACGCTAACACTATGCTACACACTAGGGACACTTTACAATTTGTACCGGCGCCAATCAACCTATAATCCGGAGTAAACCCACGTGGTCACAGGGAGAACGTGTAAACTGCGTACAAACAGCACCCATAGACAGGATCAAACCAGGGTCTCCGACGCTGTCGGGCAGAAGTTCTACCGCTGCGCCACTGTGCCGCCCTTCCTCTCTTGCTTCCTCTCTCTCCCCTCTGGCTGGAACTCCCTTGGTTTACATGTAGTAGGGCTGACAAGGTGCAGTTGAGTTTAGTTTAGTTTACAGATCCAACATGGAAACAGTCCATTCGGGCCAACTAGTCCCTGCCGACCAGCTATCCCCGTACACTAGCACTATCCTACACACTAGGTACAATTTACAATTTTTACCGAAGCCAATTAACCTACAAACCTACTGTACGTCTTTGGAGTCTTGGAAGGAAGTCGAAGCATCCGGGGAAATCCCATGCATCATGGGGAGAACGTACAAACTCTGTAGAGCCAGCACCTGTAGTCAGGATTGCTGTAAGGCAACAACTCGACCGCTGCAGCACCATGGCGGTGCACAGGGCTGTTTCTCATTTGCATGTGGCCTCGGCTCAGTCCAGAGCGCTGTCCATGGTACTGGCCTCCGCCAGCCAGCTGCTGCTTGTGGTGCTGATGGTTGACTTCTCCTGGTCTCTGTGCCGGTGATGGGGATCAGAGCGGCCCATAGGAGGACTTTGTTGTCACAAGAGATATTAAATTATGAGAGGCTTGGATAAGGTGGGCGGCCACACTCTTTTTCAGCTGCAGGAGGCAGCCCAGGAGCAGCCTTCCCAACATACTCCCCCATCTCTCCCCAGGCGTCCTGGGTGAAGAGAACACACTTGGACAGCAGGTGGCAGCACCAAGGAGCAGGCAGTGTGAAGTTTGCAGGCTGACTGGGAACATAGTTACACATCCTGAGTGAACATTCAACTCGTTGTGGCTGAGATTGAGGTCTGGGATCTGAAATGTCATCTATCCATGTTCTCAGAGATGCTGCCTGACCCGCTAAGTTACTTTAGCATTTTATGTCTATCTTTGGTATAAACCAGCATCTGAAGTTCCTTTCTATTACGTTTTACAGGCATTAAAAGCAGTTGGTTAAATGTGATTCGATCGAATGGGGTTAATTGAATTAGGGCAGTACACTAGAGGAGCTGCTGCCTCACAACGCCTGAGACCTGGGTGCGATCCTGACCTCGGATGCTATCCATGCGCAGTTTGCATGTTCTCCCTGTGACCGCTTTGGTTTCCTCCGGGTGCTCCGGTTTCCGCCCACATTCCAAAGACGTGCGGGGTTGTAGGTTAATTGGCCTCTGTAAATTGCCCCTAGTGTGTTGGGAGTGGATGGGAAAGTGGGATAACATAGAACTAATGTGACCATGTGATCGGTGGTCAACGTGGACTCGGTGGGCCGAAGGGCCTACTTCCATGCTATACCTCTTATACGCAGGCACTCAAATGGTACAGCTGTATTGATTGCCCTGGTTCTTAACTAAGTTAAAAAGTGCAAAGAATGACTGTAAAATATACATTAAACAAATTTCTATTTGTATTTGAAAACCTCTAAAAAAAATGCAGACGCTGGAAACCTGAAATAAAAACAGAAAACGTAGGAATGGATTAGTAGGTTGCACAGCATCTGTGGAAAAATAAACTGTCTGTCTTTCCACAGAGGTTGCCTGACTAGCTGAGTGTTTACAGTGTCTTCTGTTTTTATTGCTGTGTTCCCCCAACACTTTGAATTATAGCAGAGGAAGCAGTTGTGGCAGGTACAATAATAACATTTTAAATATACAGGTACATTAAAAAGACAGGTACATGGACAGGAAAGGTTTCGAGGGATATGGGACTAGCTGAGATGGGGCATGGACGAGTTGGACTGAAGTACCTGTTCTGTGCTGCATAACTAGTGGGTGGTACAGTGACACAGCAGTGTAGCTACTGCCCCACAGACATGGGCTCGATCCTGACTACGGGTGCTGCCTGGGTAGAGTTTGGATCTTCTCTCTGTGACCACATTGGTTTCTTCCAGGTGCTCCGGTTTCTCCCTCGTTCCAAAAACGTGCAGGTTTGTTGGTTTTTTGCCTTCTGCAGATTGTCTCTAGTGTGTAGGATGCGAAAGAAGGATAACATAGAACTAGTTTCAGAAACAGTTAGACAGGTACATGGATAGGACAGATTTGGAACGATATGGACCAAATGTGGGCAGGTAGGACTAGTGTAGCTGGGACATGTTGGCTGATGTGGGCAAGTTGAGCCGATGAACCTGTTTTCATGCTGTATCATTCTAGTTACTGGGTGATTGATGGTTGCTGGGGACTTGGTGGGCGAAAGGGCCTGCTTCCACGCTGTTTCTCCAAACTAAACTAAACTAAACGCGAACAACTTGCCACTTTCAATTACTCGCAAGTAATTGAAACAACTACGTTTGTTTCCTTGGCTAGTCCAACAGCATATTCCAATCCCAGGTTCTCCGAGTCAATAGCATCCTAATTTGGAAAGGTTTAGAGGGATATGGGCCAAATTTGGGCAAATGGGACTAGCATAGATGGTGCATCTTGGTCGACATGGGCAAGTTGGGCTGAAGGGCCTGCTTATGCGCTGTATGACTCTGTTTCGCTCTGTGTTTACTGTAGCTGCTGTTTGAATCTTACTTCTCCCAGCTTGCATGGATTTGTGTAAGAGTCAAGTATATGTGTTAATGGTTGAATGTTCCTTTTTCAGTGTTACCTGTACCTCTTCTACGTGTCGGGGAGAACAATCAAGGCACCTGTAGCGCTGGTTCTCCTTTGTATATGCAACCTTTATTTATTTGGGTTGAGGAACATTTGGCAAATCTTCTTCCACTTGGGAGTGGCGTGCCTGTCCACGCAGCAGATATTGTCGAGGAGGATGACAGAGAGACTTGCTGACTGCGGAGTCTGATGCCTGAGAGCTCCTGTCCCATTGACGACCTCCGGGAAAAGTCCAGCCCTCCAGCGCTCCCTCTCAAATGTGCCTTCCTTGTGTCCAATAACGTCAACGCCATCGCCTACCACCGCGGCCACTGCCTGGATGAAAAATAGCAAAACGCTTTCAAGGAAGTGGAAACACAAGGAACTGCGGGTGCTCTTTTACAAAAGGAAAGACACTAAGTGCTGGAGTATCTCAGCGGGTCAGACAGCACCCCTGGGGAACATGGACAGGTGACCTTTTGGGTCGGGACCCTTGAGTATTCTTCCATACGAGAGGATGATGATCACTCTAAAATTTAGTGTGCGATGATGAATTCGGAGGAGCCACTGGATGATACCTCATTGTGTCCATGGAGCGAGTTGAGGCCTTTGTGTTCACTTGGCTGGAGATAATTGGACCTGGGGAATGCTACGTATTCCCAGTTTAAAGTAACACATTCTTCCTGTAACGATATTATTTCCGTAAGTTGTGGCAGTTCATTTGGTGAACTGCAGTTGTGCTCTTGAATTGGGGTTGTGCCACTATGCAGGAGGTACAACTGTAAGATGACAGGGGCAGTTTTTGCCTCCAGCTGTGCACAGAGCAATGTTCATAAATTAATGTCATCGGAGCAGAATTAGGCCATCCGTCCCATTGAATCTTCTCCATCCTTCAATCATTCCTGATCTACCTTTCCCTCTCAATCCCATTCCCCTGCCTTCTGCCTTCTCCCGAGGCTGGAAGGAGGGAGCTTGTTGCTCTGTTAGAATGTCCTGTTCCTGCCCCACTGCTGAGGTCTACAATCTTCACATCACTTCCATTACGGATAAATGTGTTGGGCCAGGGACTTGGGAATAGTTTGTCATCATGTTTTTTCTGTATGTAACTCAGGATAACGATCCTTTTCTTAAAGAAAATAATACCGATTAATAGGACAGCTCAAGAGATAATGTCTATAGAATTTAGCCCACAAGACACAGGAACAGAATTAGACCATTCAGCCCATCGAGTCTTCTCTGCCGTTCGATCATGGCTGATCTATATTTCCCTCTCAACTCTATTCTCCTGCCTTCACCCCGTAACCTTTGACACCCTTACTAATTAAGAACCCATTAATCTCCCTTTTTAAAACACCCAATGACAGCCTCCACCGCCATCTGTGGCAATGACCTCCACAGATTCACCACCCTCTGGCTAAAGAAATTCCTCCTCATTTCCATTCTAAAGGTACATCCTTTCATTCTGAAGCTGTGCACTCTGATCACAGACTCTCCCATTAGTGGAAACATCCAGTTGTTACTTAATCATGTTGTAATAATTTTATTCTCTTGGGGCCGATGTGTTTTTCTGACATTTTTTTCTAGGACAGGGTAGTTCCATTAATTCTGGTGGGGAGGGGTGATATATTAAGGATGTGTTTTAGTGAGTGGTGGGTATATGGAACCAGCTGCAAGAGAACGAACTAATACACAAAGTCATGGAGTTACTCAGCGGGTGAGGCAGCATCCCTGGAGAACATGGATGGGTGTTGTTTCAGGTCAGCGCCCATCGTCAGAGCTGCCTGAGAAAGTGGTTGAGGCAGGTATAATAACCACATTTAAAAGACATTTGGTCAGGTTCATTGACAAAGGTCAAATGCGGGCAAATAGGACTTGTTTCAATGGTTACTGGTTGGCATGGACGAGCTGGGCTGAAGTGCCTGTTTCCAATCTGTATGACTGTAAATTGGAAGTTAGAGTAGGCCAACATTTGAATGGTGTTCTTTCGTATTCTGCTAGTGAATAGGGTGAGAATCTCATGCTTGTAACGACTACAGATGATATACCATGACTCCCAATGCTTATATTCATTAGTGTAGAGATACAGCATGGAAACAGGCCCTTCAGCCCACCAAGTCCACGGCAACCAGCGGGCAACTTTTATACAGAAGCCAAATAGCCAAATAACCTGCACGTCTTTGGAATGTGGGAGAAATCGGAGCACCTGACAAAACCCACGTGGCCACAGTGCCCATAGAATAGAACCCAGGTCTCTGGACTTGTAAGGCAGCAACTCTACCACTGCAACACTGAGCCACCCCAAATGTGGTCTACAGGTCTAGTTAGTGAAACCTGAGGCACTGGATGAGAAACACAAAGTGCTGGAGTAACTCAGCAGGTCAGGCAGCATCTCTGGAGAAAAAGGATGGGTGATGTTTCAGGTCAGGACCCTTCTTCACACTCCACAGAGGGAGCAGGGGGAAAGGGTCTCACAGACCTCCCGTCCGAGAGAGGAGAATTTGGGCAGAGGGGGAGCTTGCGAGAGGGTCTCACAGAACTGGGGGATGAGTGGAGTTTTGTGCAGATTCAATTTGAAGCCAAGGTTGTCACTGCTGCTGAACTTGCTAGGTTCCTACCTTTTGAGATACAGACAGTAAAAATGATATTGTTGGTCTGCATTGTTCAGGCAGTGGTTGAGATTTACTGATGGGTACAATGCTCGTCATGGATGTAGGGTGAAATGCAGCACGTAGAGGGCATAATTTTAAGGGCAGGAGGGCAAAGTTTAAAAGGGATTAGCGAGGCGAATTTTATTCAGTATTCAGTATTCAGTATTTACTTTAATGTCATTTTAACTGTGTAATTACATGGTGCCTGGATTATGCTGCTACGGGTGGTGGTGGAGGCCGTAATGATAGTAGCATTTAAGAGGCTTTTAAGTAGGTGAATGGATATGCAGGGAATGTAGGGATATGGATCACATGCAGGCATAGATTAGTTTAACTTGGTATTGTGTTCAGCACAAACATTGTGGGCCGAAGGGTGCTGTACTGTTCTAAAGTTGATCGGATGCAACTTGTTGCTGTAGCTATAGAAGAATAAATCTTAGTAGGGTTGTCATGATAGCGCAACAGCTGCCTTACAGCGCCAAAGGCCCAGGTTCGATACTGACTGTAGCTGCTGGCTTTACAGAGTATATACTTTCTCCCTGTAACCACGTGGGTTTACTCCGGGTGCTCAGGTTTCCTCCCACACTCCATGGACATACAGGTTTGTTGGTTCATTTGGCTTCGGTAAAAATTGTAAATTGTCCTTAGTGTGCAGGATAGTGTAAGTGTACAGGGTGATCGCTGGTTGACGTGAACTCAGTGGACAGAAGAGCCAGTTTCCACGCTGTACCTCTAAAACTAAAACTAAAAACTAAAACGTGCCCTCCGTCCCAAAAATATTTATTTTCATCCAGGCATCGTTGTCCAGATGGCCATTTATTGCCATTTATTGCACATTTCTGGCTGGTTTTGAGAAGATGGTGATGAGTTGTCTTCCAGGACAAGTGCAGTTTGTACACTGTGGGCTTTGGCTCATTTTTGTTTTTGATTGAAAGACACAGCCTCCCACAGAGTCCACCACGACCATCGATCACCCGTTCACACACAAGTTCTACATTATCACACTTTCTCATCCACTCCCTACACACAAGAGACAATTTACAGAGGCCAATTAACCTGCAATACCGCATGTCTTGGGGATGTGGGAGGAAACCAGAGCACCCAGAGGAACCCCACGTGGTCATAGGGAGATTGTGTAAAGTCCACACACAGACAACACCTGAGGTCAGGATCGAACCCGGGTCTCTGGCGCTGTGAGGCAGTAACTCTCCCAAGTTGCACCATCGAGTTGCCCTTCTTGCATGGGTGTTCCAGGCTGTGGTTATACAGAATGTCTAGAGTAACATGGAAGTCAGATCATTGATCTTGCTTATTCAAACCTGAATGCACAGAATACTTGATTGTTTTCATTCATGGATTATGCATGCACTATTATTGATTTTGAAGAAGTTTTTATATTCATTGTATTTATTCTGTTTGAAATGTAAACTCTTGGCTAACATATAATTGTAAGTACATTCATGTGTATGAAGTCCATGCTCTCTTTAGCAGTCGGTACATGCATTTTGACACCAAACTGTTTTTTGTGGTTGCTTCATGTATCTACTTGTGTAAGAAGGAACTGCAGATGCTGGTTTAAACCGAAGACAGACAAAATGCTGGAGTAACACAGCGGGACAGGCAGCATCCCTGGAGAGAAGGAATGGGTGAGCTTTCGGGTCAAGATGAAGAAGGGTTTTGACCCGAAATGTCACCCATTCCTTCTTTCCAGAGATGCTGCCTGTCCCGCTGAGTTACCCCAGTTTTTTGTGTCTATCTTCATATATCTACTTATTTTATTTAGTTTAGTTTAGAGATACAGCGTGGAAACAGGCTCTTCAGCCCACTAAGTCCGCGCCGACCACAATCACCCATATACTACTTCTAACCAACACACTGGGGAACATTTACAGAAGCCAATGAACCTACACACCTGCATGTCTTTGGAATGTGGGAGGAAACTGGAGCACCTGGAGAAAACCCACGCGGTCACAGGAAGAACGTACAAACTCTGGGCCGCTCCATTTATGAAGATTCACTTGATATTCGGCATAGCTCTAGGGTGAGAGGATTAAGTTTAAAGGAGACTTAAGGATGGATATGCAGGGAATAGACGGATATGATTTATGTGCAGTAAGACAAGAGTTTATTCTGGCATCATGTTCGGCACAGACATTGTGGGCTTAAGGACCTGTTCCTGTGCTGTACTGTTTCAAAGTTCTTTAAAATATATAGTCTTGGCCTTAAAGGCCCATTGTCTGTGCTTTGAAGAGATTAGTTTAGTATAGTTTAGAGATACAAGATGGAAACAGGCCCTTCAGCCCACCGAGTCCATGCCAACCATCGACCACTGTTATCCAACTTTCTTGTCCACTCCCTACACAAGAGGGGCAATTTACAGAGGCCAATTAGCCCACAAACCTGCAAGTCCTTGGGATGTGGGAGGTAACCAGATTATCCGGAGAAAACCCACGCAGTCACAGGGACAAAGTGCAAACTCCACAAAGACAGCAGCCAAGGTCAGAATCGAACCCGGCTCTCTGAGGCCGGTGCCCTACTTGCTGCGTCCTGAATGTGTCTCAACCTCCATCCACAGAATGAAGCACTATGTTGTCATTATTTCTCATTTCAATGATAATGGAGAAGGAGTCGTTTCCTAATGCTTACATTCAGGGTGACGGGATGAGTTTGTGTTTACTCGACTGGTATATGGGACACACTTGGATCAACTCAGAGAGATAGTTGCCTTTCAAAGCCTGCAGCATAGACATTGATGTTGCTAGAATGTGTAGCCTGAACTAGATAAACGTCAGAAAAACACATCGGCCCCAAGAGAATAAAGACTCATAGATTCACATTTAACTGTGTGAGTTTGGAGCATGAAATAGAGTTCTGGAGGAACTCAGCGGATCAGGCAGCATCTCTGGAGGGAATGAACAAGCAACGTTTCTCATTACCCTTCTTCAGAATTAAGATTTCTTAAGATTGTTCAGAAGTTAGTCGGTGTGAAATTATAGTGCATTGCCTTGATTGGATGGGAATATGTCACCCAAATGCTACACATTCTAACAACATCACTGTCTATGCTGCAGGCTTTGAAAGGCAACTTTCTTGATCATTGTTGCACAAGAGCTCAGGCAAGGGAGCTTTTAAAAAGATTATTAAAATATTTTACTATTTTCTACTTTGACTTTTAAAAATATATATATTTCTGAGAATAGCGGATGAGGCTTTGTATTGTAGCCAAAGCAACTGAACATTGACCACCTCTTGCCTTTCCCACTCGTATGTAAACTCTTAGGTTAAACATAATACAAACTTGCCCATTTTGCTGATAATTTCCACAATTTTCTACATCAACCACGTAAGGGATCGCTGTCAAAATTCATGTGATTGACTAATGTCTTTCATGAGGGCAAATTTGCCATTTCTATGTAGTCAGGCTTACATGCGACTCCAAGTCCACTCTTCAATGCTGTCAGAAATGGTTTGGTTACCTGCTTGGATCAAGAGCAGTTTGGGATGGGCAATGATTGCTGTACTGTACATGTCTCCACATCCCAAAGTAGGAAGTAAAAAGAAAGCAGTTAGACTGAGTTTACTGTCCCTGCATCAGTGCATTGGGGTAACAGAGTGAAACTGTTGCCCATAAAGAATGTGGATGATAAGTGAGTTTGAATAACATTTGAAAAACAAGGTGGAAGACACAAAGTGCTGGAGTAAGTCAGTGGCAGTTGGAGAATGCAGACAGGCCACGAGCATAAAAGCTTGCGACGGGCCATGGCTACACCGCGGCAGCAGGCCTGATGTCCACCACGGCACTGGGATCCCTCCCGGAGAGGGAAGCTGCCGAGCCTGGAACCTGCTCATCCCGAAAGTCCGGAGAGGAGAGTGGAGGGAGTCGGCGATGGTGATATGAAGAGGGGTCATGACAGCGGTGAAGCAATGCAGCCTCATCAGCGGTGGTGAAACCTTGTGGCGGGGCCTCAGTGGCAATGAAGCCTTGTGGCGATGGGGCCTCAGTGGCAGTGAAGCCTTGTGGTGGTGGGGCCTCAGTGGCAGTGAAGCCTTGTGATGATGGGGCCTCAGTGGCAGTGAAGCCTTGTGGTGGTGGGGCCTTAGTGGCAATGAAGCCTGTGGTGATGGGGCCTTAGTGGCAATGAAGCCTTGTGATGATGGGGCCTCAGTGGCAGTGAAGCCTTGTGGTGGTGGGGCCTCAGTGGCAGTGAAGCCTTGTGGTGATGGGGCCTCAGTGGCAGTGAAGCCTTGTGATGGGGCCTTGGCGGTCGTGAAGCCTCGCAGCAGCGGCGAAGCCTCGCGGGCCGACCCACGTTCGGCGATCGATGAGAGCATGGGGTAACTGCTGCGAGAGAGGGGGAAGAACAATGTATAATGGAGGACCCGGCATGGGGGGACTGCTGTGCAGGGGGAGAACAAAAGAGGAGCCGGCGTGCTTGGTAATTTTGTCAGCTCCGTAGGTGGCCGCTATTTGTATACCTTGGTTATGCAAGCGAAGAATTTCACTGTGCCTTGTCACAAGTGACAATAAAGCATTCCATTCCAACAACCGCCGGTATTGCCTTCCGCGTGCTCAAGGTCGGCTGGGAGAGTTGCCCCTGGGGCACAAAGATTGAAGGTGGCCAGGCGAGGAGAAGGACGACAGCTCGCTGGACGATCCGGAGCTGCGGCCAGCTGCAGCTGGGACTTTGAAAATGGCAGCAAAATCTGGCAATTCTTGCATATGGACTCAGTGGGCTGTTTCTATGCATTCTGTACTTAATCGGGGATTGTACTTATGTAGGGCAGTAAACTTAGTGATACAAAAAACAAATTTCACTGTACCTTGGTACATGTGTTAATAAAGAACCATTGAATTATTGGACAGGTTAAGATAAAAAAGCTGGAAGAGAGGAGGGGCAGGCCAAAGCCTGGCAGGCAATCGGTTGATACCAGGAAACTGAACAGTCCTCTCGACAGCTGGAGTGCGGTCCTGACCTTCCATTTACCTCATTGGAGACCTTTGAACCATCTTTAACGGACTTCAGTGTTATATCTTTGCACAACATATTGTACCCTTTATCCTTTGCACTGTAGATGGATTGATTATGTTCATGTAAGTCTTGACTGGACAGCATTCATACCAAAGCTTTTCACTGTACCTCTGAATACCTGACAATAATAAACTGAACTAAACCAAATTAAATGAAACTAAACTAAAGGTATTTTGATCAGCAGATGGTTGGGTAAAGGCCAGAGGTGAAAAGGCAGACGGTGTGATAGACAAAGGCCCGAGATGATCCACTGAGTTACTCCAGCACTTTGTTTCTTCATTTGTGGGACCAGCATCTGCAGTTCCTTATTCTACAATAGCCTACCACTTATTGGGCGGCACAGTGGCGCAGCGATAGTTGCCGCCTTGCAACACCATAGACCCAGGTTTGATCATGAATATGGGTACAGTCTGTGTGAATCTCGTGGGTTTTCTCTGGGTGTTCTGGTTTTCTCCCACACACCAAAGACGTGCAGGTTTATAGGTTAATTGGCTTCAATAAGTTGTAAAATTGTCCCTAATGTGTACGATAGTGTTAGTGGTCTGTGATAACTTGGTGGGCCGAAGGGCCTGCTTTCACGTCATATCTTTAAGGTCTAAAGTCTAAAGAAAGGTGGAGAAGAATTTGAGCAATCTAAAAACCTGCAACATTGGCAAAAGGCTAATGGATGATTTTAATATAGGTTTGGATAATGCCAAGTACTTTTAAATGTTGATGCATTTATAAGGCAATTGGAGGTACATCATAAAACAAGGCTATGAGGTTCATCCTGTCTGTACAAAATTGGCCTGGTGCAAGCCTGGGTATTGTGTGGAAATAAATCTACAAAAATATTTGAATGAAAACATGAACATTTAATACCTTTTGCACTGTTGTACGTAACTGAGAAATATGATATTTTATATGTTCCATTTATTATAAACATCAATTTTTGCATGTCAACCTGAATTTCTCAATACATCGCTGATGAAAGTACTGTTGAAATAAAGATTTATTCTATGAATGTTTAGTTGAGTTTAAGAGATACAATGCAGAAACAAGCCCTTTTGCCCACTGAGTCCACGCTGACCAACAATCCCCGTGTACTTGCACAATCCTACACATTTGGGACAATTTACGATATTTACCAAAGCCAATTAACCTACAAACCTGTACATCTGTGGAGTGTGGAAGGAAACCGGAGCACGAGGGAAAACCCCACACGGTCACAGGGAGAATGTACAAGCTCCGTATAGACAGCACCCGTAGTCAGGATCAAATCCGGGTTTCTAACGCTATAAGGCAGCAACTCTACCGTCGCGCCACCTTGCCGCCCAGTGTATTTTCTTTAAAACCATCATCAGCCATCATCTCATTTGAGGTCTGAAGAGAAAAACACAATGTTATGGAAAGTATGGACAAGCAGATCAAAATACACACAGCACGATATACAACAGTTACAGATCTGGACAGAGAAATGGCAGATAGAGTTTAATCTCAACGAGTGTGAGGCGTTACACTGTGGGAGGTAAAGGGAAAGTATACAATTAATGGCAAGATCCTTAACAGCATTGATGTACTGAGGGTTCTTGGTTTCCAAGTCCATAGCTCCCTGTAGATGACAACGCAAGTAAGAAAAAAGGCATATGGTATGTTTGCAGTCATCAGTCGGTGCATTGACAATTACAGTCAGGAAGTCATGTTGCAGTGTTATAGGACTTTGGTCAGGCTGCATTTGGATGATTGAATGCAGTTCTGGTCTCCCCATTACAGGAAGGATGTGGTGGCTTCGGAAGACTGCGGAAGAGGCTTACCAGAATGCTGCCTGTGTAGAGGGTATTAACTATAAGGAGAGATTGCACAAACCTGGATTGTTTTTTCTGGAGCATCAGGAACTGAGGGGAGACCTGATGGAAGTTTATAAAATAATGATAGGCATAGACAGGGTGGACAGAAACTTTTTTTTACCTGGGGTGGAAATGTCAAAGAATAGAAAGCATAGCTCAAAGGTGAGGGGCAAAATTTAAAGATGTGTGGGGTAAGTTCTTTTACTCAGAAAGTGATGGATACCTGGAACGCGCTGCCAGGAATTTTGGTGGAGGAAGATACAGTACGATAGTGCCAATGATTCAGATTCAGATTCAGATTCAATTTTAATTGTCATTGTCAGTGTACAGTACAGAGACAACGAAATGCATTTAGCATCTCCCTTGAAGAGCGACATAGCAAACGATTTGAATAAAAAAATAATAAGTGTCCGGGGGGGGGGGGGGGGGGGGGAGGTGGTGATTGGCAGTCACCGAGGTACGTTGTTTAGTAGAGTGACAGCCGCCGGAAAGAAGCTGTTCCTCGACCTGCTGGTTCGGCAACGGAGAGACCTGTAGCGCCTCCCGGATGGTAGGAGGGTAAACAGTCCATGGTTGGGGTGAGAGCAGTCCTTGGCGATGCTGAGCGCCCTCCGCAGACAGCGCTTGCTTTGGACAGACGCAATGGAGGGGAGCGTGGAACCGGTGATGCGTTGGGCAATTTTCACCACCCTCTGCAATGCCTTCCGGTCGGAGACAGAGCAGTTGCCATACCATACTGTGATGCAGTTGGTAAGGATGCTCTCGATGGTGCAGCGGTAGAAGTTCACCAGGATCTGAGGAGACAGATGGACCTTCTTCAGTCTCCTCAGGAAGAAGAGACGCTGATGAGCCTTCTTGATCAGAGTAGAGGTATTGTGGGTCCAAGAGAGGTCATCGGAGATGTTGACTCCCAGGAACCTGAAGCTAGAAACACGTTCCACCTCCGTCCCGTTAATGTGGATGGGGGTGTGCGTGCCGCCTCTGGACTTCCTGAAGTCTACAATGAGCTCCTTGGTCTTCTTGGAGTTAAGGGCCAGGTTGTTGTCAGCGCACCATGCTGCTAAGTGCTGGACCTCCTCCCTGTAGGCCAGCTCATCGTTGTTGCTGATGAGGCCAATCACCGTTGTATCATCTGCATACTTGATGATGGTGTTAGTACCATGTACAGGTGTGCAGTCATAGGTGAAGAGGGAGTAGAGGAGGGGGCTCAGCACACAGCCCTGAGGAACGCCGGTGTTCAGGGTGAGGGTTGAAGAGGTGTGCTTGTCTAACCTCACAGACTGGGGTCTGTTGGTTAGAAAGTCCAGTATCCAGTTGCAGAGGGAGGGGTCGATGCCCAGGTTACCGAGTTTGGTGATCAGTTTTGATGGAATAATGGTGTTGAATGCTGAGCTGTAATCGATGAACAGCATTCTTACATAAGTGTCTCTGTTGTCAAGGTGGGAGAGGGCGAAGTGAAGTGCCGTTGAGATGGCATCCTCCGTACTCCTGTTCTTGCGGTAGGCAAACTGATAGGGATCCAGTGTGGGGGGTAGGCAGCTTTTGAGGTGTGCCAGGACCAGCCGCTCGAAGCACTTGGTGATGATGGGGGTAAGTGCAACTGGGCGGAAGTCGTTGAGGCTTGCCGCAGTGGAGTGTTTTGGCACTGGCACGATGGAGGTGGCTTTAAGGCAAGTGGGGACAACTGCTTGGGCAAGTGACAGGTTGAAGATGTCAGTCCAGACGTCTGTCAGCTGCGCAGCACAGGCACTGAGCACGCGCCCGGGGATGCCGTCAGGGCCAGCAGCCTTACGTGCATTAGTCCTACTCAGTGCCACGTACACGTCGTAGGGGGTGAGTGTGAGGGGTTGGTGATCGGCAGGTAGCACAGCCTTGATGGCTGTCTCTAGATTGTCCCTGTCGAAGCGGCCATAGAAGTGATTAAGCTCCTCAAGGAAGGAGGCGTCGCTGGATGTGGGGGTGATGTTGGAGGGTCTGTAGTCCGTGATGGCCTGGATGCCTTGCCACATGCGTCGGGGGTCGGAGTTGTTGTTGAAGTGCTCCTCAATCCTGAGCTTATGGCAGTGCTTGGCCTTCCTGATGCCCCTCTTCAGGTTAGCCCTGGATGAACTGTAGGCTCGAGCATCGCCTGACCTGAAAGCGGTGTCCCGTGCTTTCAGCAGTAGCCTGACCTCGCTGTTCATCCATGGCTTCTGATTCGGGTATATGGTCACCTGTTTGAGGGAGGTGACGCTATTGATGGTGGAGTTTATAAAGTCCAGAACAGAGGATGTATAGGAATCAATGTCCGTGTGAGAGTCAAAGGTGGCCTGGGCTGCAAACGCCTTCCAGTCAGTGTTTCCAAAACACTGCTGAAGTGTGAAGTCCGCTTCCTCTGACCAGACTTTAACTGTCCTTACAGTTGGTTTAACCCGTCTGATGAGTGGGGAGTACTTAGGGAGCAGGAACAATGAGACGTGATCAGACTGACCAAGGTGGGGGAGGGGGATGGCTTTGTAAGCTTCAGCCATATTGGTGTAGACTTTGTCCAGTGTCTTGTCTACTCTAGTGGGGAAGGATACATGTTGGTGGAATTTGGGGAGTACAGTCTTCAGGTTGGAGTGATTGAAGTCACCCGCAACAATGAAGGCTGCCTCAGGGTTGTGCGTCTGTTGTTTGCTAATGCAATGTGTTACAATGCGGTGTTTCACCTTCCACGTTGCTTTACAATAGATTTTATCTTTGGAGCAGGTTATTATGCCTGCCCAACTTAGGCAATGGCATTCAGAATTGTTTGCAATCCTGTTTTATTAATCTCAGCTGTTAATAGAAGTAAATATTGTAAGTAAGAAGTAAATGTCATGGCTAGCTGAAACCACTGGGTGGTGCTACAATCCAAATATAGAACTCGATGGAATCTGAGAACATGGAACAACACAGCACAGAAACAGGCCCTTCGGCCCACAATGTCTGTGCTGAACATGAGTTAAACTAAGTTAAACTAATCTCCTCTGCCTGCATATATCCGTCCATTGCCTGCATATCCTTGTGCCCAAGAGTGACACAGTGGCGCAGCTGGCAAAGCTGTTGCCTCACAGCACGAGAGACCCGGGTTCAATCCTGACCTTGGGTCCTTTTTAGTGTGGAGTTTGCATGTTCTCCCTGTGACCACATAGGTTTCCGCCAGGTGCTCCGGTTTCCTCACACACCCTAAAGACATGAGGGTTTGTTGGTTAAATAGCCAATGTAAAACAAAATGCACCTAATATGTGGGGAGTGGATGAGCAAGTGGGATAACGTAATGTGAACTGGTGATCGATGGCTGGTGTGGACTCGGTGGCCTAAATACCTTCCACACTATCTTTAAAACAATTAAATCAATCTATCTAAAAGCCTAATAAATGCTGCTCTTGCGCCTGCCTCTACCACTGCCCCAAGCAGCAAGTTCCTGGCACTCGCCACTCTTTGTAAACCTCTGGATAAAGTGTGAAATTGCGCAAGAAACAATGAAAAACCAAACATTTTCAAAAAGGAGGATACATTTGGGGTTTCTTAAGCGTTTGTGTGTTCCTGTGACAAATCACAAGTTTATAACATTCGTAGAGGCTATTTGCCAGGTATTGGTGAGTGTGATTAGTGTGGTTTAGAGATACTGCATGCAAACAGGCCCTTCGGCACACCGAGCCCACGCCCACCATCGATCACCCGTTCACACTGCTTCCATGTTATCCCAGTTTCACATCTTACACACTAGGGGCAATTTATAGGGCCAATTAAACCTACAAACCTGCACTTCTTCGGAGTGTTGGAGGAAATCGAAGCACCTGGAGAAAACCCACATGGTCACAGGAAAGAATGTGCAAACTCTACATAGAGACAACACCTGAGGACAGGATTGAGCCCAGGTCTCTGGCGCTCTGAGGCAATAGCCTTAATTTACTGTAGACTTTAGAAATACATGTTCTCCAGAGATGGCGCCTGACCTGCTGAGTTACTCCAGCATTTTGTGTCCATTTGTGCATTAGCCAGTATCTTTAGACTTATAAACAAGAGATACAGCGCAGAAACAGGCCCTTCGACCCGCTGAGTCCGCACCAACCAGCGATCACCCCGTACACTAACACTATCCTACACATAAGCCATTTAACCTACAAACCTGCACATGTTTGGAGTGTGGTAGGAAAGCGGAGCATCTGGAGAAAACCCACGGGGCCAAAGGGAGAACGTGCACACTCTGTATAGAGTTTGCACGTTCTCTGGCGCTGTGAGGCAGAAACTCCACCGCAGTGCGTCTGTGCCGCCTATGAGCTGACCATCTGATAACAAGAATAAACGGACACTTTGAGCTATATAGAGAAAGTAACAACACATGAGATGCTATGTAAACAACCAACCTGGATTTAGCCAGGGAGATTCTGCTCCAAGTGTGTGCTGTTTGGTGTGATGTAGCTAGGAGCAATTAAGGTCAATCAAATAAGCAGAAAAATACATTTAATTGATAGCTTTAAGGGCCTGTCCCACTTACGCAACTATTTTGGCGTCATAGGTCGTCGAAAATTTTCAACTTTGAAAATCCAGGTACGACTCTTTGGGCGACTACTGACGCTGCTACACGTTGCCAGGGTGTCGCCTGTATGGTCGTGAGTAGTCTCCTAGTCGCCCAAAGAGTCGTAGCAACTTTCTGGTCGCTGCTGAATTTTCAAGATGCTGAAAATGTTCTACGACCTATGACGGGTGCCGGCAGTCGCTGAAAAAGTCACGTAAGTGGGACAAGCCCTTTAAGGTGAATGGAGGGAAGTTTAATGGAGATGTGTGGGGCAAGTCGTTTACACAGAGAGTGTTGGGAGCTTGGAACTCGCTGCCAGGGGTGGTGGCAGAGGCAGATAGCATGGTGGCGTTAGAGGGTTTTAGATATGAACATGGAAAAGCAGCAAATGTAGATGCTGGAATCTTGCGCAAGGCACAATGTGCTGGAGGAACCCAGTGGGTGAGGCAGCATCTGTGGCGTGAAATGGTCAGGCAACATTTTGAGTCCTTCAGACTAAAAAGAGCAGCGGGAAGAAAGCTGGAAAAGAGAGGTGGGGATGGGTGTGCCAAATGATAGGTGGATCACGACAAGGGGAGATGATTATGTGTAGGAAGGAACTGCAGATACTGTTTTTTTTTTACTGATGATAGACACAAGAAGGGTTCCAACCCAAAAGGTCACCTATTCCTTTTCTCCAGAGTTGCTGCCTGACCTGCTGAGTTCCTCCAGCATTTTGTGTCTATCAAGGAAGATTATTGGCTGAGGGGTAGAGTAAGTGACGAAGGTTTGTCTCTGTACTGTACACTGACAATGACAATTAAAATTGAATCTGAATCTGAATCTTGAGGTGAAATGGTGTCAGATAGGCGGTGAAAGGAGGATATGCAATGAGACATGACCTTGACATATCCTTGAACTGAGTGGCCATTTTAGAGGTAATCACATGGCTGTGGGGAGGAGTCACTTATGGTTCTGTGGGGAGAACAGAGTCATGAAATTGCAAGGCACAAGAGCAGAATTAGGCCATTCGGCCCATCGAGTCTGTTTCGCCATTCGATCACGGCTGATCTACCTTTCGCTCTCAACGCCATTTCCTGCCTCCTCCCCATAATCCCCGACACCTTTACCAATCCTTGTAGCCAGGGTCCGGAGGGCAAGGAGCACCACCACTCCAACTAGGGTTCGCAGGGGGAGGAGTGGCTATGCTGTCAGTGACCGAAGGACTGGTGACGAGATCTAGGGAGTGGGCAGGGCTGAAGACCCTTTACCAATCAAGAATCTGGTAATCACCAGTTTAAAATACCCTATGACTTGTTCTCCACAGCTGTCTGTGGCAATGAAATTCCACCACAAAATTCTGCCTTATCTCCTTTCTAAAGGTATGTCCTTTTATTCTGAGGCTGTGTCCTCTGGTCCTAGACTCTCGTACTAGTGGAAAGATCCTCTACCAAGGGTTTAACCCTGGCCTGCACCCAGTGAATTGTTCCTAGTGTGTAGGATAGAACTAGTGAACGGTGTAGGGCAGGGTTAAACCCTTGGTAGAGGATCTTTCAAGCTGGGCGGCGCAACCTTTTTTTGTATTAAAACATAATTTATTTAAATACCAATACGATACAAAAAACCCAAAAACCCAAAACCGTGATGACACACCCACCACCATACTACTGAATCACCAAACTCCCAGGCTCTGGAATTCCCTCCCCCAACTGATCCGCAATTCCATGTCCCTCACCATCTTCCAGTCCCGCCTCAAGACCTATCTCTTCACCTCTGCCTATCCTTAGCCCCACGTCCCCCTCCCTTTTCATCTGTGCTTGAATTGCCTCATATTGTGTTTTGAATTGAATTCTGTCTTTACTTTGTGTACTAGTCATGTCTCTACTATTTATTCCATTCCCCTTACATGTTTTTCCTCTACTTGCTAAATTTTTGTAAGGTGTCCTTGAGACTCTTCAAAGGCGCCCATAAATGCAATTTATTATTATTATTATTATTATTAAATAACACCACCCTCTCTAACACCACCCAGGCACGGACATAACCCTGGTAAAGGGGCAAGCATCTGGCTTGGGCAAAGCCCTCTTCCGCCTGGCGCCGTGACTCACGGATGGCCAGCTTGGCCAGGCCTAACCCAACCCAACCCAACCAGGACATCTTCAGACCTGCCCACTCCCTAGATCTCATCACCAGTCCTTCTGTCACTGACAGCAGAGCCAATCCTCCCCCCTGTGGACCCTAGGTGGAGTGGTTGTGCTCCTTGCCCTCCGGACCCTGGCTACAAGGAACACTCTACTGGTCCCTGGTTGACGCAGCCTTGGTGTTTCCACGCCGTATCTCAAAACCAAACTAAGCTGACGATACAAAAACACCATTCGCTCCATCCAACCAGTGTAGAACTCAGTCTACAACAGATTCGGTCAGCGATAACCAAAGTCTGTTATAGAGGACGATTAAAATGAGGGTTTACTGTACTTGTTTGAGGGGCATCTGCCAACATTCATGCCCTTGCTTTGTGATAGAGTCAAAGACCAATTTTTTTTTCCTACACAATCCACGATATCTTGTTCTCTCATCGTACACAATGCACTCACAATGTCATGTCTCGATTACTCATACACTCCAAACAACATTAAATGATCTAATTAGGTTGAACGAATCAATGCTAACTGATTCCCCCATCTCCCTGCAGAGCCATGCAAAACAATGACCATTCGCCTACTGAAATGTTGCTTCCGCAGATTAATTTACAATTTACCTTTCTTTCAGCGCAAGGCCTTGTTTAGTTTAGTTTAGTTTTGAGATACGGCGCAGAAACAGGCCCTTCGGCCCACCGAGTCTGCCCCGACCAGCAATCATCATACTCTAGCACTATCCTACATATTAGGGACAATTTACAATCTTTACCAAAGCCAACTAACCAATTAATGTATTTGGAGTGTGGGAGGAAACCGGAGAATGTACAAACTCTGTACATAGTCATGGGGAGAATGTACAAACTCTGTACAGACATCATTGAGTCAGGATTGAACCCAGTTCACTGGCGCTGCAAGGCAAAAACTCCACCACTGCGTCTACGTGCCGTAAAGCCCCGTTCTTTTAACTCTTGGTTTCCAGGGCAATTCATTGCTTCTTTGAAACCAGGCTGACAATCTCACAGAGTCATGGAGACGTACAACCATGGATACAGGCTTTTCGGCCTACCACATCTATACTGAGCCTTGGGCACCAATCTCATTTCCAGCACATGGTCCTTACCCATCTATGGTAGGACAATTCAATGCCCTTCTTGACACTTCTTTAATGCTGTCAGTGACTTTAATGCTGTCTGCACCATTCCCTATCCATTATTCTACATGTTACTATCGCAATGTATAAGAAACGTTTAGACAGGTACATGAATAGAACAAGCTTGGAGGGAAATGGGCCAAACACAGGCTGGTGGGACTTGTGTAGGATGGACATGTTGGTCAGTATAGGCAAGTTAGGCTGAAGGGCCTGTTTCCATGCTGTGTGACACTCTGTCAGTATTTTCAGGTACTCACTGACCCCTTGAGTGCGGTGCCCAGATCTGTGGCGATATATGAAACCTACAGGCTTTCCACATTACTGTACTCATGAAGGTCACGGCCCAGAGCTCCTCACGGGCACGCAGAGTCAGTAGTTCTTGGTGTGCCAGAGTCTTCCTGCCCAGAAACAGGCTCTTGGCCCACCGAATCCATGCCAACCCTTTTGTCCAATCTCCACCAATTTAATTTTCCCGCATTGAGACCATTTCCCTTTGTGCATTATGAGTCTGAAGAAGGATCCCAACCCAAAACATCACCTATCCATGTTCTCCAGAGATGCTGCCTGACTTGCTGAGTTACTCCAGTAATTCGTGCCTTTCCTTCTATGCCTTTCCCATTTAGGCGAGAGCTACAGCACCGATACAGGCCCTTCGGCCCGTCGCGTCCATGCCGATCGGCGATCACCCCGTATACTAGCACTATCCTACAACTCTAGGGTAATTCACAAGTTTTTACCGAAGCCAATTAACTTACAAACCTGTACATCTTTGGAATGTGTGAGGAAACCGGAGCACCCGGAATAAACCCATGCAGTCACAGGGAGAACGTACAAACTCCATACATTCAACATCCGTGGTCAGGATTGACCCTGGATCTCTGGCACTGTAAGCAGCAACACTACCTAAGTATGTATAAATGCCTCTTAAAGAAAGTCATTGTATCTGATCCCCCCACTTCCTCTAGCAGCACTTTCCAGGCATCGACCAACTTTGTGTGAAGGATTTACCCCTTTGTCAAGGAAGACTCTCTCTAACTTCTACAAGTGCACAGTAGAGAGCATGCTGACTGGTTGCATCGTGGCTTGGTTCGGCAATTTGAGCACCCCGGAGAGGAAAAGACTACAAAAAGTAGTAAACACTGCCCAGTCCATCATCGGCTCTGGCCTTCCTTCCATCGAGGGGATTTATCGCAGTCGCTGCCTCAAAAAGGCTGGCAGTATCATCAAAGACCCACACCATCCTGGCCACACACTCATCTCCCTGCAACCTTCAGGTAGAAGGTACAGGAGCCTGAAGACTGCAACAACCAGGTTCAGGAATAGCTACTTCCCCACAGCCATCAGGCTATCAAAACTGGCTCGGACAAAACTATGATTATTAATAACCTATTTTCTGTTATTTGCACTTTATCAGTTTATTTATTAATGTGTGTATATATTTATATAATGGTATATGGACACACTTATCTGTTTTGTAGTAAATTCCTACTATGTTCTGTGTGCTGAAGCAAAGCAAGAATTTCATTGTCCTATACAGGGACACATGACAATATACTCACTTGAACAGATCCCCTTTGAAACTCCTTCCTCTCACATTAACCCTGCACCCGCTTCTCTCTGATACCCTTAGCATGGGATTTTGACTCTCCACCTCTCATAATCTTATATATTATAATATTATATACAGACATCCGTGGCTTACGACACTCCTACATACGATCAAGCTCCTTTTATAATGTTAAATTCAAATATCCGACTGAGGTACATACGTTCAATCCTGCAAACGCTAGAACTAGTTTCTCCTCTCTCTCCACTTTAACATTGTTCTTTCTCTGGAGCTGTGAGGCAGCAACTCAAGCAGTTTTGTGATAGAACTAGGATTGTTCTCTCTGGCCCCTTGGATGGTGAGGGGTCCTAATTGGTTTATAAAAGTATGAGAGGCATTGAAAGGGTACCTTTTTCACAGGATGGAAATGTCATAAGGTTATATGTGATGGGAGCAGAATTAGGCCATTCGGCCCATCAAATCTACTCCGCCATTCAATCATGGCTGATCTCTCTCTCCCTCCTAACCCCAATCTCCTGCCTTCTCCCCATAACCCCCGACTCCCAAACAAATCAAATATCAAGGACCAGAGGGCGTAGCTTTAAGGCAAGAGGAACAAAGTTTAAAGGAGATGTGTAGGGCAGATTGTTTTACATGTAGGGTGGTGGGTGCCTGGAACAAGTTGCGAGGGGTGGTGGTGGAGGCAGGTAACGATAGTGTTTTTTAAAGAGCCTTTTAAATAGACACAGGGATATGCAGGGAATGGAGGAATATGGGTCATGTGCAGACAGAGGAGATTAGTTTAACTTGGCATCATGTTTGGCACAAACATTGTGGGCCGAATGGGCTGTTCCTGTGTAGTACTGTTCTGCACCCCAATAACTATGTTGCTGCATCGAGTATATACTACTGTCACTGCCATTCAGTTTAACAAAGTGGCAGATCGAATAAGAAGGCTGTCAAAGCAGAGATTTCTGTTCAAGGATTAAATCATGAAAAGCACTTGAGACTTTCACATGACTCACAAAGCCCTCTGTGTCAGAAGAATATACTACTTATTGCCAGCAGTGGATAGTAAGTGGATTCTTCTCAGTGCTATTGTGCAGGGTACAAGAACAAGCACCCGGCTGCCATTTCACTCTCCAGGTGGCTCCGTATCTTATCTTTTCAATTGCCTTGTAAAGGGCTGATGGAGTGTTAGAAATCCAAAAGAATCATAGCACAATCCGCACCAATCATCAACCACTCAGTTACACTAATCCTACATTCATTCCAATGTTTTCATTCTCCCCACAATCCCATCGACAGATTCTATCACTCACCCACACACCAGAGTCAATTTAAAATGGCCAAATAACCTTGAGACCTATGCAGTTTGGGGACATGGGAGGTTTAGTTTAGTTCATGTTCTAGGAGCAGAACTAGGTCATTTGGCCCACCAAGTCTACTCCACCATTCAATCATAGCTGATGCATCTTTCTCTTCCAACCCCATTCTCCTGCTTTCTTCCCATAACCCATGACACCCATATTAATCAAGAATCTGCCAATCTCCACCTTAAAAATACCCATTGACTTGGCCTCCACAGCAGTCAGTGGCAATGAATTCAACGCCACCATACTGCCCTTTTTAGGTTCACAGACTTGTTTTATGTTATCCCACCTTCATGCCCACCAGGAGCAATATTACAGTGGGCTAATTAACCTACAATAACTGTAAATAAGACATAGGAGCTAAATTATGTCATTCAGCCCATCGAGTCTGCTCCCCTGCATTTCGATGGGCCGAAGGGCCTGTTTCTGCACTGTATCTTTAAAGTCTAAAGTAAAGTCAATGGTATCAGCAAAGATCTTCATATAGGGTTGTGTTAGCGACTGGATTTGCATGGGTTTCCTCCAGGTACTTTGTTTCCACACCATATCTCCAAAGTCTAAAAACTATTTCTACTTTGAGGGGGGAAAAAAAGATTCTGACTGTCCACCCTATCTATACCTCTCATCAGTTTATCTACTTCTGTCCAGTCTCCCTTCAGCCTCAGAGGCAGCAGAGAAAACAGACTGGGTTTGCACAGCCTCTCCTTGTACAAGAGGGCTCCACTTTGGTTATTACAGTTTGTTTACATGGTTACATGAAAAGAAGATTCATTGCAAAGTAATGAACATTGCAACTGTTTGGTTTGGGATGAAGTCTATTTACAATAGTTTATACCTTGATCTACTTTCACAATAGATTGAACACAATAGAATAAGGGCTAAGCCATTTAGAACGGAGATAAGGAAACACTTTTTCACACAGAGAGTTGTGGGTCTGTGGAATTCTCTGCCTCAGAAGGCGGTGGAGGCAGGTTGATCAGCAGGTTGATCACATTGAATGGCGGTGCTGGCTCGAGGGGCCGAATGGCCTACTCCCGAACCTATTGTCTATTATCTATTGACAGCTTTAATTTCCACAGGTAGCCTATACACTAATGGTGCTGTTGATAAATCAGCCTTTCATCTGTTGCTGGGCACGAGAGGTTGGACTGATAAAATTGCATATGAAAGACATTGCTTCCACCAGTGCAGATGTCTTTGGCAGTTAAGACACAAAGTTCTGGAGTGATGTAACCTGTCCATGTTCTTCAGAGATGCTGCTTGTTTTTTTCTGGTAAAGCAACATCTATAGTTTCTTGTGTCCCCTGGAGTTCAATTGGCAAGTCAGTCCATTATCCCGGTGTAATTGCATGGCTCACCACCACATCCCAACTACATGTTGGCCGCGGAAAAGGGGTGGCAATCTAAGAAGAAGGGTCTTGACCTGAAACTTCGTCTATGACTACAATATTGTTTTACAAGCCCTGTTTATCTTCTCCCCTGCCATTGAACTAATTGCTAACTCCAATCCCTTTCTTTCAATCTAGACAATGACAAAAGGAGCAGAATAGGCCATTCAATCATGGCTGATCTATTTTTCTTCTCAATCCCATTCTCCTGCTTTCCCTCTGTAACCTTTGACAATTGGCTTTGGTAAAATTGTAGCTCATGTCTAGGATAGTGTTAGTGCACGGGGTGATCGCTAGTTGGCACGGACTCGGTGTTTCTGTGCTGTATCTCTTAAATCTAAAGTCAAGTCAATGGTATCAGCAAAGATCTGTATGTAGCGACTGGATTTGTCAATTTCACAACTTCAGTTAAACTCAATTAAAACTTAAGAAATATAAAATTAAATATCAATTAAACTCATACAAAATGTAAAATTAAATATTGTAACATTATAGGCCGTGGCCAAACCAAGATCTCACAGATAATTAGAGGGCTAACAGATCCAGCTCTTTAATCAAATAAATTCACCAATATCACATCACAATTAATGTAAAAATAAGAGAAAAGCCTGCTTTTACGTAACAGCCATAAAGCTAAAGGACAACATGTATAAGCAATAACAACAACTTCATCCATCCTTGAAAATAATAATCAGAAAATGTCAGAAGCACACAGCCGAG